>NC_064643.1:304828805-305134916 GCF_023864345.2 Schistocerca serialis cubense | reverse complement strand
TATTTGTAACGGAATACATAGAGCCTTATTACCTGACCGTTACGTTTTTTCCCACGTAACAAATAACATGTTGCAGAACTATATTTTTCTCCTTCGAAGGAGCTGAATTTGTCAGTCAATAAAACGTTTTTTAATGAAAATTGCTTTATCGGTTTATGTTCTTATTTACAGAATGAAGGCATCAGCTATGTACTGTTACTGTAAAACCTAAATCATTTGGACTTTCAGGTACCTAGCCTCGGTTATGAAAGCACACTTAAAGGCAAAAAAATGTCCAAGCCGTCATGGAAAATTTGCAATTTTTCACAAAAACAAATCAAAATGATAGAAATAAAGTTTAAGAAATCTCAAAAGCACAAAATGTACTACCATAACAAGAGTGAAAAATCTCCCATTTTAAAATACGCACTCAGCAGAGACAATGGGCTCTGTCCTGTGTGTATTACAGAAGCCCATGGTATGGACAATTGTTTCGCGTATTCGTCCTTGGCTAATCTTCTAGGTGAAGAAAGACGTGCACTTCAAAGACGAGAGTGAGGTGCATATGTGGAAAAGCACAGTTTACCCCCTTCTTGTGAACGCACTTTTTTTTCACAGACATTGTTGTAGTTGTACGAAAACGGTATGTAATGTCATAATTACACAAGGAAATGACGATGGCACCCTCTTCCCATTTTGTGTGTGTACTGTGAAGCCGGAGATTAGAGAGCATTCCTGTTTTCAAACTTATTTTATATCCAAATTGTACATTTCTGGGCACAAGCTCCTTGTCGACAATTTATCTCCTGTGTCCCTCCGCAACCTCTAGAAGCCCCTAATAAGATTTCTGAACCGCTCTATGTATGTAGCAAGGCATACGGTATTAAGAGGACTTTGATGATCAAGGTGAATAATTTGCTATGAGGATTGTGATAAGTGGCAGATTTTGATTAGCTGGACTTACTTCAGTGATGGCAGTATATCTCAGCAGCGACGCAAAATGAAAATCAAACATCATCATCAATGTTCTGATCTCTGCTGATTGTGTCCATGTATTGCATGCAGTCATTGCCGTTGAGATATGAATAAACAGCGTAGCACTAACTTCTTACACAGTGATCACCACTTTTCATTATTAATAACTTCTTTGTAAGAATATGTAAACACAACAGTATTGTACCCTAGCAAATAGAAGGAACAAGTTTGTGCAGTTACAAATAAACTAGGAAACTTGGCAATGCTTTGCAATTGCTGAATATGTGTGCGAATTGGATACACATTCTAATCTCGTTCTCCCCCTACTCTCTCTCTGTCGATCTCCTCATTCCCACTTTCTTTGATCACCTCCAACTCCTCCTCCTCCTTCTCTCTGCCTAGCAACACCTCCCCATCTCTCTTCCCATCTACTTCCCTCCTCTCTCTCCATCTCCTTCTCCCCCTCTCTCCGTCAATCTCCTCCTTCTCCTCTTTGTGTCCATTTCCTTCTCTCACCCTGTCCATCTGCCCTGACTCACCACCTGTTCTTCAGCTTAGTTTACTGTTATTACAAATTCAAATTCTGTAAGAGTACTCTAATCCCAATACAATCAGTAATAACTATAACTTTCCTGTTTTCTGTAGAGTAGCTGTGAGGAAGACAACAAAACAAGTGTGGGTACAATTTTTTTTAAAAATATATCTAGTGAGGAAGAATATATATGGGAGCAAGAGTTTATCTAATGGCTAAAATGCCATACTCTAATAGCATCTTTCTTGCAGTCAGTTTAATAGAAAAGATATTTCATAATAACGCTTTTCCTATACATATTACATTTATATTTATATATCACATGTGCTAAAAATCTATAAATTGAGTCTTTCTGAATGTTCATTAGAGAATTGTGTCCGATTTTAAGTAAACAGTTCAAGGACTTACCAAGAATTTTCGTAACAAAGTGCCCTCTTTATATATATATATATATATATATATATATATATATATATATATATACTAGGTCTCTATCAATGTTCATTATAGCACCTTGTAAAATTCTGATAACAATATCTCCTCTTCATATATTACATATATATTTATAGCCTATGCCTGTCCAATTATTTACTGGTGTGTCATGTAAAAATGTTAAGTAAATTGATAAGAACTATTCGAGATTTTTGCCAACAACATTTCTCCTTTATAAATGTCTTCTTTTTCTTCACACCATGTAATTGGCAAATTGCCTGTTACAGTACTTCAGTTCTTTCCTTATATCTTCATTTTTTATCATATCTTGTACATCATTCCACTCTTCTCAGAAGTCTGATTTCTTAAGCCTGTATTCTACTTGCTTGGTATCTTTTTGTTATCCATGCTTTAGTTTCACAAGTAAGGAAGTAAATTTAGTTAATCTTTGGTCCATGGCATAGTTATATTCGTAAGCAATGTTGCATCTTAGGTATTTAAAATGTTTTACTTGATCCAATATTTCATTATTCAAGACTATTCGAGATCTTACTGATAGTCTGTTCCGAAATGCCATCACATTAGTTTTATCTGCGACAATGTTATGTTATAATTTGAGGCTACCTGCTGAATCTTATAGAGTCCTATCTCCATTCTCTGTAATCAGAGTTAGGTCGTCTGCATATAAAATTACGTTTAGTCTAGTGACATGATCTAAAATAACTCCAGATTCTTACTAGCATTTATGAGGTGAGATGGATAACCTCCTTCAGCCTTGATATTCCATAGCATTTCTCTATTCACTTTATCGAATGCTTTCTCAAAATCCACGAAAGGAAGGATTCTATAACTTGTTGCAATATAAAAACATTGTAAATAGTTGACCATCGTTTACTAAAACCTGATTATTCTTCAGATATTACCTTTTCCAAGAAATTTTCAGGTCTTGCATTCAGTATTTTGGCATGTAATTTATACACTGAATCCAGGAGGCTACTGTCCCTTTCTGGTACCTTCTTATTTCTCTAACACTGATTAAACGTGTGAAGATGTCTTAGATGTAGGAACAACCCTCCACAGTTCCATATTAATAGCATCTGAAAAGTGGCTTTCCTATTTTTTGTAGCTTTTAGAGCTTCTGTCAGTTCTCACACATCAGTATCGTCAAGGTGTTTTGAATCTTTCACTTCAGTAACATCTGAATCAAAGCATTGTCATACCACAATTTTTATAAAAAGTATACATTCACTTTCTCCAGTATTATCGACACATTTATGATCATTTTATTGCTTGTTGAGTGATTGTATTACTTTACAAGTGATTGTTTATCTGCCATGGAAATAATGCTCTATATTGCTAATAAAGCATGAGAATGATCCTGCATGCACTTTCCGAACTAGATATTTCGTATTATTTCTCTTCCCTTTATATTCATTATACTTCTCAATACTGGGATTAGTTAGGTCCTGAAAGCTTCTTGTTTCTTTTTAATTGCTGTTTCCATCTCTAGCATCCAAATCGTTAGTCCTCTATGTTCCCTGTATTTATTTTTCTTCCCCAGAAATTCGTCAACTGCGTTTGATATGGCTGTTTTTAAGTTTTTCCATTCTTCTCCTAAGTCTTCTAATGTTTCAAAATTTTCTAATGCTTTTGTCATCCACTTTTGATATGATCTCTTATGCTACAATCTTCTAGAAGGTAAACTTTAAGAACTTGTATTTCTCCATTTTGCAGAGATGTCAGCTAATAGCACCAATAAGAAGTGATCTGATCCAATCTCCATTCATTGATAAATCCTGGTATCTCCAACCATTCCTGGAAATCCCTCATTTTTATTACATAATCTGTAATAGATCTATAT
Source organism: Schistocerca serialis cubense (assembly GCF_023864345.2). NCBI lineage: Eukaryota > Metazoa > Arthropoda > Insecta > Orthoptera > Acrididae > Schistocerca > Schistocerca serialis. The sequence goes on along the minus strand of NC_064643.1, from coordinate 305,131,137 downwards.
CCTCTTGTTGACCATGTAAATTTGGGTATTTTTTTTTCTAAAGAATCTTTGAGTAATTTTTAAATGCAGAAAAATCTTTGAGAATTATTCCATTTTCATTTCATACATTTTCTCTGAATGTGCCTATTATTTTTGTATTCTAGCACTGAGATCTCTCATAAGTATAATCTTTATATATATATATATATATATATATATATATATATATATATATATATATAGCTTCAGACCATCCAAATGTTCATTAGAGTATCATGTAAAAGTCTGAAGTAATTTACTGAAGTACTTCATGTGATTTTTACTTACAATGTTGGACAATGAGTTGCCTTTATATAGCAGTATAGATAAATAACAGATTGGCCTTGTATTAAAAAGAGTGTAAGGTCTAGTTCCCATACAGCCAACGTGATTTTTGTTTTCAGTGGTTTCAAGGGTACAATTGGGTGATTCCTGCTGTAAGGGTCAATTCACTGAATGGAATGAAAAATCAAAATTGCCTTTCAAATTACAGCATTCATTCACTGAATGAAATGAAATATCAATATTGCTTCTCAAATGACAGCATTCAAACAGGCCATCAATGGAGCAGGAGATCAATTTCACGTTTATATTCATGGATGGAAGGAATCAGTGTCTGCTAACATCTGAATTTAATCTGTTCTTCATGTGTTCACTCATATTAGAGGAGTGGATTTTATGTCTGGTTAGTCATTATTACGTATTTCGCTTTGTCCTGCTGAAACATTGCAATGGTTCAATGATGTGTTTTTCCTATGAATTTTTTAGAGAGAATAGGCCATATATCTGAAAGCGAAAAATAATTTATGTTGTATAATATCTGGAAAAACGAAAAGCTCACTCTGGGCTCAAATAACAACATAATTTCATGTAACAGTTTTCATTAAATACGTTTTCTGTAACATTAAAAAGACAGTAAAAACTAAGCAATTTTTAGTGTTATTTGATACTTAGAAAGAATTAAAAAACACAATGGATCAGGCAAAAAGTTCCCAAGTATTGCCTATTAGCAATTGTTTGATGTGTTCGTTCCTATGGATTGTCTCTAGCAAATAAATTCGAGTATTTTGAAATATTTGCACAACACTTTTCCTATAATTACATTATCACCCCTCACCATACAAGTTTTGTAAAGAACATCCATTAGTTGCTTTAGGTATTAATATTTTTGTCATCGCTAATTTAGTAATTATGATACTATATTCTGATGTTTTGTATCATGTATACAATCTCTTAACCTCAGTTTAGCCATTCAGTAGTAGGGAAAGTGACATAATGTTCAAATTCTATGTAATGTGAACACACCATCCTTTGATGGTGATGTCGCCTACCATTCCATTTTGTTGATGTCCATTGTCAATCTACATGAAGGATACAGTAGATCTGTCCCAGCGACCTCACTCAGTGATGATTTACTTTTTCTTGTAAGCATAAAAATTGAATAACAGGAGAAGAAGGTTGGTATAGAAAGAGTACGAGTGCAGTCGTTAATTTAAGAGCATTTGGTAAGAGTCACAAGATGATCAGAGTTGCGGATCACAGGATACTTCAATATTGATTCAGTACTGGAATCAGATTTTGTGGTAGTGCACGAAAGCGAAAGGGAAGCATGAGTTAGGGACACTGAGTAGAGTTGGGGAAAATCGACCATCTAAAATCGATACCGTTATTTTAGCTCTGAGTAACAAGCATTTTTCGGCATTTGTTACTCTCAATTGTTACAGGTTTTTCCATTTTTATTGATAACCGAGTAAAAAATGGGTATATTAGTTTGCCATTGCAGCTGTACTGTATCATGCATTGTGCAACAATGAACAAGTATGAAAATAATACACTTAAATGAATCTGCTCAACAGCTAGCAGTGCAGGAATTAAAGGTTTGCCATCAGAAGGACACATCACAGAAGGGACAGCACAATGTATTGGATTTGCATTGGAACATCTGAAAACATAAATTAACTCACTGAGAATTAAGTTAGTTCCTCTAAGAAAAATGAAATCACTCTACTTACTGATTGGTGAGTGTATCAAGCCATGGGTGCTGATGAAATTACCATTTCTCTATAAGCAGATTGACCATGAAACTCTTACTTAAATTTACACCTTTAATAGTGGTAGCAAAACTGAATCGGACTTTGTGTTTAAAGATGCTGGTTCTAATCGGAATACAACGCTCAAACAGCAAGATGCGGTCTGAAATAAGTATGATTCCTTCTGAATAACGTATGTTACCCTTCCTGACACGCCGTCTCTAAAATGGAATATACACAGCATGAATACATATATGAGCGATCTGTAGGTGGCTACATTAACAGTAGATACGTTTGATAAACATGCCAAGTTATTATTTAGAACAACATAAAGTAGACGATTTGCCAGTTATTCATACCGACTTGTGTTTTGTGAAGCCACACAAATGAGAGTGATTAATGGGAAGAACTTCTTCTGTCAGCAAACTTCTACAATTCAACAACTGACAGATAGTTTTTTCGTATCAATGCCTTGCCTGTTTACAATCATTGAATTGTATATTCCCTTTTTAATTTATGCTTGGATGCATATGTATGTTATTATAACAGTATGGATAACTAAAAATGAATGTCACAATATTGTATTTCTTACACTTGATTGTCCCTCTGAATCCTGGAAGTTATGCTTATACATGACCTCATTTCCAGAGTTCAGCCAAGAGCAACTAATTAAATGAGACTTGTACAGTTGAAATGGTATATGTTTACTTCTTGCTGTGCACCTGTTTGATAAACTGACAAGTTATCACTTTGGAGCATATGTTTGTTCGTTTAATTGACACGTCTGGGTAGTATGTAATTTCTTTACATTTATCTACAACTCGATAAAATTTGCTTTTGTTGTGTTGACTCTTTTTGCGCAGTACCAAGGAAAACAGACCACTAAAATGCAGAATGAACGCTCAGACGCCCAGAATTACATTGACTTTTTTTACAAAATGTCTCTGATAACAGACATGTTTACCTACAATAAAATGTTTCCTTCCTTGCTGCTTGAGTATTGAACCTCCTGCTCATTAGATATGCAGTGTCAAAAGTCTTTGATCTTTTTTTCGTTATAACAATAACTACCATTATTTGAATGATCATTGTAAATTTATTTACTTATTTCATGACTAAGGAGTTGGTATCTTCTTGAAATGTCTCTCGTATTATAACGAAATAGTTCAAGTTTAATGGTACATTTAATAACATGGATTAATGAACTTACAATTTTCAGTTCAGGTTTTAGGTCACTATTGTTTTACAAATAGTACTTTATAGTCAGTAGGAAAAAAGTATCATTGAGTGTCAGTGTCATGTGTTGAAGCGTCGTTGTGACGTATTGTCGTTCGTTGACTCGTGATTAATTACGTTCTGGGCTGCTGCAAGAAAGTCACAGTTCAGGTCAGGTGACAGAGTGAACATGAAACATTCATACAACAGTGTCAGTTTTCTACAAAACATAACTCGTTCCACTGTGGAAAGAATGACCATATCACTAATAAATCGCTTTCATAGTTCACAACATTTGAAAATATTTGGCACTAGGTGATTTTATTACATATTTGTTACCAAAAGTAACAGTATTATGCAGCATCTTTATTCATACAAGGTGTCATGTCCGTTGTTAGTTTGTGTCCAAGCTCGTTGAATTCATAAGCACAAGAACTATTTACAGGCGTCCTTGCATGGTAGTTTCTTTTTTAATTGCCTTCGTGTTTACACAATTTCACATTTCGAATGTGACAATTGCTGAACATTGTTAACCCCTTTATTGAGAGTGCACACCATAAGTCTAGTTTCACATAGTTGTCACAATACTTCGTAGGGTTCATTAAAAGTGCACCACTTTTATTCGAAGAGTTCATCTGTTGCAGAATCTGCACTTGAATTAACTTCGTATATCACAGTTCATGATTCACCAAAGGTAAGTGGACATTATACTGATTTGCATTCTTCGCCGTTCTTTGACCTGAAATACAAACTTTGGAATTTTGGAATATTTACTTCGTCTTTTTTTGTGAAGGCAGTGTTTAGTAACTCTGCTTTGGCAGCACTGTCTTCGATAGTATCTCCATTGCTGTCGCGCAGAGAAGTCATTGATTGTGTCTTGCCGTTAGCATGCTTCACATACAACCAGATTCTCTTTGGATTTTCTGCCAGGTTTCGAGACAGAGACTATTACAAGCATCTGACATTGAAGTCCGCGCTAAATTTCGAGCTTCTGTAAAAGATCGCCAATCTTGGTGATTTTGCGTCTGTTTAAATCTGGCATGTTTTTTTCGTTGTTCTGCAACAGTTTTCTGACCCGAATTGTGTACGAAGGAGGATCAGCTCCGTCGTTTGTTAATTTATTTGGTATAAATCTCCCAATTGCTGCCAATGCTATTTCTTTGAATTCAAGCCACATCTAATCTACACTTAAATTGTCAATTTGGAAGGATTGGAGATTGTCACTCAGGAAAGCAATAAGTGAATTTTTATCTGCTTTTTTAAGGGTTATATTTTTCGTTTATTTTTGGAAGATTTGGGTGTTACAATATTCAATCTCGCTATGACAAACCTGTGTTCACTAATCCCTGTATCCGTTTTGATGCTCGTTATTAGCTCAGGATTATTTGTTTGCTAAGAGGTTAAGTACGTTTGCACAACTGTGTGGACTAACTGCTCGAAATAATTTTTTGAGAACGCGTTTGGCACAATTTCAGATGATGTTTTATGTGTACATCCGGAATTAAAAATGTATTTTCGTCATCATATCGAGGGTACATTGAAGTCACCACCAACTATAATCGTGTGAGTTAGGTACATGTTAAATCAAATTCAAGTTTTATTTGAAACTTTCAGGAATTGTATTACGTGAATTGGGAGGTCAGTAAAAGGATCCAATCATAATTTTTTTCAGCAACAAATGCGCTACCGCCAACCATGTATAGCCTATTCTTTTGGAACACTGTTAAGTTCCTTGCAAAATTTCGGATGAGCTTATCTCCGGCTTTAGCCAGCTTTCAGTTCCTTTAAAGATTTGAGCATTAGTGCTTGCTATTAGCGCTTGGAGCTCTGGCACTTTCCCAACACATCTACCATAATTTACAACTGTTATTCCAGTGGTTCCTGAATCTACATTCTTCCTGCATTCAGCCTGCACCCTTTGCGACTGAGCCCTTTTTGTATTTTCCCGAGACCCTATAGCCTAAAAAACCCCCCAATCCACGCCACACAGCCCTTCCTACGCGTGTAGCCGCCACCTGTGTATAGTGGAACCCAAAACCCAACCACGCTATGCCGCAAGTCGAGGAATCTACAGCCTACACGGTCGCGGAACCGTATGAGCCTGTGATTCAGACCCTCGACTCGGCTCTGTGCCACAGGTCCACAGCAGGTCCTGTTGACTATGTTGCAAATGGTCTGAATCAGAGGCACAGACCCTTCACTAGTCTCTGTACCACAGGTCCGCAATCAGTCCTGTCGACTATGCTGCAAATGGTCAGCTTTCATATTGCAAGCAAGACTGGCAGCCTTTACCATTTCTGTTAGCTTCTCGAAACCAGAGAGAATCCCTTCTGATCCAAAGCGACACGCATCATTGGTTCTGACGTGAGCCACCACCTGCAGTTGGCTGCACCGTGCTCTCTTCATGGTATCTGGTAGGACATGTTCCATGTCTGGACTGACTCCACATGGCATGCACAGGGAGTGCACATTGGCTTCCTTCCCCTTCTTGGCAGCTGGGTCTCTAAGGGACCCATAACGCGCCTAACATTGGAGCTCCCAACTATCAATAATCTCACCCTCTCTGATTGCCCAGATATTGCAGGCTGAGAGGTTTCCTCTGAAACAGATGTGATACTCCTGCTGCGGCCACCAGTATTTTATCTTGCTAGAAGCTCGCCTTGTTGCAGCTTGCTACACGTGAAGTAGTGTATGGTACAAAAGTAGTGTGAGGTACAAGTAGAAGATGGTACAGTATGTACTGTTCCCGTGGGAGAGTCCACCACTTGCACAGAACTATAACAGTACAGAACTCTAATAGTATATTTCCTCCTGCCACTGAACTTCACTAATTGCCACTATATCTAACTTTAAGGTATCCATTTCCGTTTTTAAATTTTCTAACCTACCTGCCCGATTAAGGGATCTGACATTCCACGCTCCAATATGTAAAACGCCAGTTTTCTTTCTCCTGATAACGACGTCCTCCTGAGTAGTCCCCGCCTGGAGATCCGAATGGGGGACTATTTTACCTCCGGAATATTTTAGCCAAGAGGACGCCATCATCATTTAATCATACAGTAAAGCTGCATGCCCTCGCGAAAAATTACGGCTGTAGTTTCCCCTTGCTTTCAGCCATATCAATAGTATATTAACGGTGTTCACTAATCCATGTATGCGTTTTGATGCTCGTTATTAGCTCAGGATTATTTGTTTGCTAAGAGGTTATGTACTTTTCCACAACTGTGTGGACTAACTGCTCGAAATAATTTTTTGAGAACGCGTTTGGCACAATTTCAGATGATGTTTTATGTGTACATCCGGCTGGAGATCCGAATGGGCGACTATTTTACCTCCGGAATATTTTAGCCAAGAGGACGCCAACATCATTCAATCATACAGTAAAGCTGCATGCTCTCGGCAAAAATTACGGCTGTAGTTTCCCCTTGCTTTCAGCCGTATCAATAGTATATTAACAGTGAAAAAGATAAAAAGCGACACTGTGTGAACTGTTGAATAATATCCTGTTTGAACTTTAGTAAGTTTCTTTGAACTTTAGGCAACAAAATCGATAAATGCCGCTAATTAATCAGCGTCGCATAGTTGAAAGTGAAAACGCGAAAACGCAAATCGAACTGTAAAGTTATAAGTGTGTGCGCAGTCCAAATGAATTATATTTTATTTCATCGCTATGAGAAACATCAATTCAGGGAGCAGTTAGCAGAGCGGCGTACAGCAGGCGAGGGGAATGACTTGGAAGCAACATCTATCGCCTCCACCCGTTGCAGTCCAGCGTCAGAGAGCGGCAAACGACAGGGATGGGCATTTGTGGTCGACTACGGCTGCTGAAGACTCCCAGCGTGACAAAGACAATGCAGCAAGCAGCAGCATAGAGCTGGAGAAGAAGGTATCTTGTACGCTAATCACTTTACAGCTAGAGAGGGGACGCTAGTATCAACAACCATAGGGATTTTTACGAATATTGTTAAATTGTTTCGTAATAATTTCATTAACAACATAATTGTGGGGGAGAGTCAAATGCAGTACAGTCTTAGAAATAGGCAGTGCAGTCTCAGAGTAATGAAAATCAAGAGGCAAGCCAATTACAGAGTATGCCAAATGAAATTAGTAATAAAAGTAAAGAAGAAAGTGTACAAAATCAAATGGATGATAGTTATTTACCAGAATCATCTGATAACTAAAATTTTCCAAGAAAACACAATTTCAGATAGTAGCAATGTTGAAATTAGAGAGTTGGATTCTGATGTAGATGACTTGTGTGTTAACAGTAAGTTAAATAAGATGAATGGTGATGTCAGAGGTGATGACTCTGACACCATCATTGCTAATGAATCAACAAGCAGAACACGTAGACCAAGCCACGGAACAGAATCAGCTGATACATTGCGTACATAAGATAAAAATAAAACTGTGGTTGAAATGTTGATGGAGTTATTATCTGGACAAAAAGAAATAATAAAGGATTCAAATAATTAAAGAAAGGACAAAAATTACTTGCTGATAAAATAGAAGTAACAAATGAGGAGATAGCAAAAATTAATCGTAAGTTTAAACATATAGAGACCTGGGTTGATTCTCATGAAACTAGAATAGTGGCTTGTGAAAAAAATTTGACCTTAAGAGTAAAGAATGGGGTCAAAAATTAGATAACTGTAAGCAAGAGGATAATCATAAGATTGATGACTAAGTAGCGAAAATAAATGACCTCATGCTTTTGTATTGTCAGTTATGGATGAAGTCATTAAATTCAGTAATTATCAATGTAAAATAAACAAAACTTGCAAAGATACCCATGAAAGGCAAAACAAACAGGTCGTAGACTTAATGGACGAAAATGCAGTCCTTAGCCATAAAGTATCACAAATAGAATCTGTTTGTATTGGTAACACAAATACTATTTGGGCTCGTTAGAAAGAAATAGAAAAGAAGGTAGAACACATACCTCAACGAAATGATATGAGTAAAAACATAGGTAATGTGGAAGTTGTGTTAAAAGAGAAACTCGAAATGTGGACTTAATGAAAAAAACGTAAGGATGTCGTTCGTATTAATGAAGTAGTCAGTAATGCCAATGCTTACAAATTTCATAACTTTTCTAGCAAAGGTAGAATATATCCTGATGCTTTCATTCGTCAGTTTGAGGGCATCGTACCTGTAGAAAAATCTAATTTGTAGCCAGTCGTTTAGCAGGGGACGCAATATCACGGGGAACAGGAGCCAGTAACACATATAAAATATACCAAGAATTTATTAGAGCATTCTTAAACCAATACTGGTCCACAAGTACACAAAACAGTATAAAACAGTAATGTTTGAATATAGGAGCTTCGAAAACCGTGGATGCAGTTGTTATAAGCAGTACTTTCAGTACTACTGGGGAAAGAATTAGTATTTAAGTGATCCTTTACGTGAATCTGACTTAGTAGAAATGATAGTTCGTAGGTTTCCAATGTCTGCGTAGGAGAAACTAATTCAACTCAACAAGAGTCAAGTTAAAAAAATCCTCTATATGTTATAACAGCTGGACTCGATTTCAAGCAACAGACAAGTTGGAAGGCTGGCGTAAAAACAGGCGGTGCGCAGTGCGCCGCATCTTCCATGACTCATACAGGAACCTCAGGCGGCAATAGCACCATTTGCATTGCTCAAAATGTTGTTCAAATGATTGTGTGTTCTTAAGGGACCAAACTGCTGAGGTCATCGGTTCCTAGTATTACACACTGCTTAAACTAACTTAAACTACCCTATGCTAAGAACAACACTTCCACTCATGCCCGAGGGAGAACTCAAACCTCCAGCGAGATGGGCTGCGCAGTCAGTGACATGGTTTGCATTTCTAGGTAGCTGACGACTACCAGGTATTCGAGTTAACTAACAGTTTACTTCCTTTCTTTTCACGCTGTTAGTTCTTCCCTCTTCATCACTCTGAACTACAATCTGTCATCTAGCCTTCTTCTCTATTCAAGATAAAAAAAGAGAAAATAGGGACGATTGAAACAAAAGACATACTAATTGAACAGTTAAGCAATCGATCATAGACTATACTTGTGTATCCCAAAAGATAAAATGCAGCTTTAAGTTTGCAAAACAAGTACAGAGCCTAGGCTATAAGACCTAAAATCATCATCCATACAGGCAGCAAAACACCCTATAAACTACATACAAAAACTATTCATAAATGTTATGAAACACAAAGAAATTGCATACACATATATACAGAGAAAACAATCTTCTGTATTTCTTTATTTAGCTAGCTTGCAGCTGATGCAGAGGAAGAGGACGGTGCCAAACCAAGTAAGTGGACACGATTAGAACAAACAGCACGCAGTGGTCCTGAGACGATTAGATTTAACTTTATTTGCAATATTTGGTAGATGGTCTGCAAGTGATTACTAGCAGTGATAAGGTTTCCACTGCAGTATGTATATATTTAGGCTAGGATGAGTCGAGACAGTTAAAATGATGATGAATCAGTTTTGGATCGACCAGAGTAGTCGATCACTCGTATATGGTGATGGGAATAGGCAAAGTGAGAGTTGGCCACACATTTATTGATTAGTAGAAGAGGTATTTCCGCCAAAGCATTATTATTAATTGTATCACAACACAGAAATATTACCCACACAGCTAATGAACACGAAACATGAATCTCACATAGGACACAGGCAATAATAAATACTGAGATACAAATCCATAATGCACATGACAAATGTTTGTTATATTCATAGTGTTTACATGTTTGAGCAATAAAGTCCATAATAAGCTACAAGCGAATTAAAGCAAGAGGATTTGTTTCACTATTTTTCTCTGTTATCACGATCTAGGGTATCTTCAGTTCTCTCAAAAGACTTGTGAATCTTGTTTGAAGGCCTAGTTAAGTTATCTAACGAAATGAAAATAAAACCTGAAATATAAAATGAGAGCTATTTTCATATCATTTCCATTTTCAACACATAGACGAAAGATACATAGAAGTGCATCGAGCGCATTATTAACTTGAATGAAGGAAAGCGCTGACTGGGATGAGTCACGCCTGATACATAACGCCAAAACATTTAAAGGTAGTGCAAGTGTGCATTGCCTGATGAGTCAATGTTAGTAACACTAACCACGGAGGAGACAATTCATATGAAAGCCTTGTGGTCACCATAACAATAACAAAGACTTAGTAAATAATATTGTATTATGTTCAATGCAACTTTGTTTATATTATAAAACTATGTAACATCTATGTATGAATTTTATGTAAGGACACTTATATGCTGATGGAATTTAGAGTATTTATGAATTATGTGATAGTAAACAATATATATGGATGGCCTAGTGCTGCCATAAAAAAATGTGTGTTATTAGGTAAAACTGCCAACAGCCTTGCCGCAGTGGTAACACCGGTTCCCAGCAGATCACCAAAGTTAAGAGCGGACGGGATGGGCTAGCTCTTGGATGGATGACCATCCAGTCTGCCGAGTGCTGTTGGTGAGCACTCAGCCCTTGTGAGACAAACTGAGGAACTACTTGATTCAGAAGTAGCGGCTCCAGTCTCGGAAACAGACATATGGCCGGGAGAGCAGTGTGCTGACCACATCTTCCTCCATATCTGCATCCAATAACGCCTATGGGCTGAGGATGATACGGCGGCCGGTCAGTACTGTTGGGCCTTCAAGACCTGTTCGGGAGGAGTTTTTTTAGTTTATTAGGTAAAAGTGGATGGCACTGTGCTGATATTAGACGAAAAACTTGTGTTGTGTAAAGATGGATGGCACTGCACTGACAACATTTATTGTTTAGTTCCTATTCACTGATAAACATCAGTAAGTGTAGTGATTGTTTATGAGGAGATTTAATGGCCCAGGTACCGCTGTTTACTGTTGAATAACAAGACTACAGAAAATTAAAAAGATAGCTATGTGCTGAAAATCATAAATAATATTTTGTAGTAAGAAGAAGTTCATGATGTAATGTGTGTTCAGTTAGGGTTTTTGATAGCATTAAGACGAGAAAGTATATGTATAGCATTAGTAAGTCAATGGTTCTGGTCAGTTGGGATGATATTTTAGGAACAACCATTTCCTTGGTTTTTTTAAAAGAATTTCCATGAATGAAAGAATAAGGGAGCTACTGAGAGATTGGAAACTTTAATTCTTTCCAAACTTGTTAGTTGTCTTCAAGAACAGGCCAGTTTTTGAAATCAAGGAAGGAAGGAGATATGTAATATTCCTGGCTGTGGCCCTCAGTATTTTATCTTGCTAGAAGCTCGCCTTGATACCTCTTGACACATGAAGAAGCATGTGATACAAAAGTAGTATGAGGTGCAAGCAGAAGATGGTACAGTATGTACCATTCCCATGGAAGAGTCTGCCACTTGTACTGAACTTGCTTCTGATTGGTCGGCAGATTCAGGTATTAGGTACCAAAACGCCTAACCTCTCTAATTAATTATTTATATATTTTTCATTGTATTAAACCCAGTTATCAGTATGACAACCTCTCATAGTTACCCTAGAAGTCTAGCGTTTTTGTTTATTAAATATCACTAGTTTTGTGAAACATAAGAGTAATAATATTACAGTTGAAGTGCTTCGGGTATCTTCGTGCTGCTTTGGCATGCCTGGGAGACGAAGTACTTCAGCTGCACTAGTCACTCTGTTTCGAGTGTTCTCCAGAGCCAGACGTATATTTCTGTTTCGGATGGACATGTCCTACTCTATATCGGTAGTTGTCAGAAAAGTTACCATACTATTAAGAAAGCTATGTCGAGTGTTGTCGAAGACAGTGTAAAAAGTGATGTTTTAAAATATAAACAAATACGATACAGTAATGAGAGGTGTCGCCTACCACGATTGTCTGTACTACAGACCTTGCCCTCTGTAGATACAGAGACTAACCTGGGTAAGTGGTATCCCACAAAAAAGAAAGCACAAACACAGGTTCAAGTTCGAGATGACAGCATAGCACCCTCCACCGACCGACGATCTGTCTTCTGCTCTGGGGGCACAACTTTAGAAGACGTTGGTGGAAAGAACGGTTAGGAACTCTTATTCAATCTCTACAGATCTCTCCAGCTTCTAGATCTGACTTCCAACACAACAATGTATAATTTATACAGGACAGGTGATGACATCTGGCTCTATTACTACACTGGTCATGCTGCCAGAGAGCTGTAAAATTTTCCGTGTTGGCACCCTTAGGTGTTGTAAGGCTAGATTCCTTACCTGGTTTATGGAGCCTGCTTGGGTCTGTAGGCCGTCTTGTGCTGACATCATCTTGACACATGATGCTTGTTTCACGAGCGCCCTGCTGTTGCCTAATGGATGAACTGCTGCTTCTGCAGTCTGTGTGTTCAGTTGGCCTGCCCTGACAAGCGTCATCGCACTGGCGGCACGATATTACTGGCCAGCACTTGGAGTTCGCCATTGTTGTTACATTGTGTAAAGTTGCTCCACAGCATGGTGACTGCTGTTTAAGTGTTTTCTTCACTGGTTAGTGTGAGCCTAAATCATTCCAGTGTTCGTGTACTTTTTGCCTTTTGGCTTGGATCCCTTTTTGTGCTGTGCCCTTTTTGTATCAAGTTTTCCCTAATCAAACAGACCATTTGCTGGTCCTTGTATTTGCTTAAATTTGTTTGCTCTCTTACAGAAACGTGTTAAATATTGGTCTGTAACTTGATACCATCCTGTTAATTCAGGACAGTTAAATTTGTTTAAAACTTTTTATTAAGTTTGTGCTAGTCGTGGTTATGTTTGGCTTTAAGAAATCTTGCTTTACATTTATCAGCTCTTAAAGGACCAGGCTAAATTTTGGTCTGTAATTTAAAATCATTCTGTTAGCTTGGACATTTAAATTTGTTTAAACATTTTACTTGTTGCTAAATTTGTGCTAGTCATTGTTACATTTAACCTTCAAAATTTTGTTCTGTAATTTAAAACCATTCAGCTAGCCTGCGACATTTAAATTTGTTTAAACAATTTATCTGTTACTTAATCTGTTGCATTTGCCTTCAAAAATTTTCTTTTAAACTTGTCAGGTCTCTTAAATATCGTGTTTAAAATTGGGTCCGTAATTTACAACCATTTTGTTAGCCTGGGGCCTTTAAGGTATCATATTTCTACATCTACATCTACATCTACATTTATACTCCGCAAGCCACCCAACGGTGTGTGGCGGAGGGCACTTTACGTGCCACTGTCATTATCTGCCCGCATCTCGTGGTCGTGCGGTAGCGTTCTCGCTTCCCACGCCCGGGTTCCCGGGTTCGATTCCCGGCGGGGTCAGGGATTTTCTCTGCCTCGTGATGGCTGGGTGTTGTGTGCTGTCCTTAGGTTAGTTAGGTTTAATTAGTTCTAAGTTCTAGGCGACTGATGACCTCAGCAGTTGAGTCGCATAGTGCTCAGAGCCATTTGCACCATTTGTCATTACCTCCCTTTCCTGTTCCAGTCGCGTATGGTTCGCGGGAAGAACGACTGTCTGAAAGCCTCCGTGCGCGCTCTAATCTCTCTAATTTTACATTCGTGATCTCCTCGGGAGGTATAAGTAGGGGGAAGCAGTATATTCGATACCTCATCCAGAAACGCACCCTCTCGAAACCTGGCGAGCAAGCTACACCGCGATGCAGAGCGCCTCTCTTGCAGAGTCTGCCACTTGAGTTTGTTAAACATCTCCGTAACGCTATCACGGTTACCAAATAACCCTGTGACGAAACGCTCCGCTCTTCTTTGGATCTTCTCTATCTCCTCTGTCAACCCGATCTGGTATGGATCCCACACTGATGAGCAATACTCAAGTATAGGTCGAACGAGTGTTTTGTAAGCCACCTCCTTTGTCGATGGACTACATTTTCTAAGGACTCTCCCAATGAATCTCAACCTGGTACCCGCCTTACCAACAATTAATTTTATGTGATCATTCCACGTCAAATCGTTCCGCATGCATACTCCCAGATATTTTACAGAAGTAACTGCTACCAGTGTTTGTTCCGCTATCATATAATCATACAATAAAGGATCCTTCTTTCTATGTATTCGGAATACATTACATTTGTCTATGTTAAGGGTCAGTTGCCACTCCCTGCACCAAGTGCCTATCCCCTGCAGATCTTCCTGCATTTCGCTGCAATTTTCTAATGCTTCAACTTCTCTGTATACTACAGCATCATCCGCGAAAAGCCGCATGGGACTTCCGACACTATCTACTAGGTCATTTATATATATTGTGAAAAGCAATGGTCCCATAACACTCCCCTGTGGCACGCCAGAGGTTACTTTAACGTCTGTAGACGTCTCTCCATTGATAACAACATGCTGTGTTCTGTTTGCTAAAAACTCTTCAATTCAGCCACACAGCTGGTCTGATATTCCATAGGCTCTTACGTTGTTTATCAGGCGACAGTGCGGAACTGTATTGAACGCCTTCCAGAAGTCAAGAAAAATAGCATCTACCTGGGAGCCTGTATCTAATATTTTCTGGGTCTCATGAACAAATAAAGCGAGTTGGGTCTCACACGATCGCTGTTTCCGGAATCCATGTTGATTCCTACATAGTAGATTCTGGGTTTCCAAAAACGACATGATACTCGAGCAAAAAACATGTTCTAAAATTCTACAACAGATCGATGTCAGTGATATAGGTCTATAGTTTTGCGCATCTGCTCGACGACCCTTCTTGAAGACTGGGACTATCTGTGCTCTTTTCCAATCATTTGGAACCTTCCGTTCCTCTAGAGACTTGCGGTACACGGCTGTTAGAAGGGGGGCAAGTTCTTTCGCATGCTCTGTGTAGAATCGAATTGGTAGCCCGTCAGGTCCAGTGGACTTTCCTCTGTTGAGTGATTCCAGTTGCTTTTCTATTCCTTGGACACTTCTTTCGATGTCAGCCATTTTTTCGTTTGTGCGAGGATTTAGAGAAGGAACTGCAGTGCGGTCTTCCTCTGTGAAACAGCTTTGGAAAAAGGTGTTTAGTATTTCAGCTTTACGCGTGTCATCCTCTGTTTCAATGCCATCATCATCCCGGAGTGTCTGGATATGCTGTTTCGAGCCACTTACTGATTTAACGTAAGACCAGAACTTCCTAGGATTTTCTGTCAAGTCGGTACATAGAATTTTACTTTCGAATTCACTGAACGCTTCACGCATAGCCCTCCTTACGCTAACTTTGACATCGTTTAGCTTCTGTTTGTCTGAGAGGTTTTGGCTGCGTTTAAACTTAGAGTGAAGCTCTCTTTGCTTTCGCAGTAGTTTCCTAACTTTGCTGTTGTACCACGGTGGGTTTTTCCCGTCCCTCACAGTTTTACTCGGCACGTACCTGTCTAAAACGCATTTTACGATTGCCTTGAACTTTTTCCATAAACACTCAACATTGTCAGTGTCGGAACAGAAATTTTCGTTTTGATCTGTTAGGTAGTCTGAAATCTGCCTTCTATTACTCTTGCTAAACAGATAAACCTTCCTCCCTTTTTTTATATTCCTACTAACTTCCATATTCAGGGATGCTGCAACGGCCTTATGATAACTGATTCCCTGTTCTGTACATACAGAGTCGAAAAGTTCGGGTCTGTTTGTTATCAGTAGGTCCAAGATGTTATCTCCATGCTTTGTTTCTCTGTTTAATTGCTCGAGGTAATTTTCGAATAGTGCACTCAGTATAATGTCACTCGATGCTCTGTCCCTACCACCCATCCTAAACATCTGAGTGTCCCAGTCTATATCTGGTAAATTGAAATCTTTACCTAAGACTATAACATGCTGAGAAAATTTATGTGAAATGTATTCCAAATTTTCTCTCAGTTGTTCTGCCACTAATGCTGCTGAGTCGGGAGGTCGGTAAAGGGAGCCAATTATTAACCTAGCTCGGTTGTTGAGTGTAACCTCCACCCATAATAATTCACAGGAACTATCCACTTCTATTTCACTACAGGATAAACTACTACCAACAGCGACGAACACTCCACCACTGGTTGCATGCAATCTATCCTTTCTAAACACCATCTGTACCTTTGTAAAAATTTCAGCAGAATTTATCTCTGGCTTCAACCAGCTTTCTGTACCTATAACAATTTCGGCTTCGGTGCTTTCTATCAGCGCTTGAAGTTCCGGTACTTTACCAATGCAGCTTCGACAGTTTACAATCACAATACCGATTGCTGCTAGGTCCCCGCATGTCCTGACTTCGCCCTGCACCCGTTGAGGCTGTTGCCCTTTCTGTACTTGCCCAAGGCCATCTAACCTAAAAAACCGCCCAGCCCACGCCACACAACCCCTGCTACCCGTGTAGCCACTTGTTGCGTGTAGTGGACTCCTGACCTATCCAGCGGAACCCGAAACCCCACCACCCTATGGCGCAAGTCGAGGAATCTGCAGCCCACACGGTCGCAGAACCGTCTCAGCCTCTGATTCAGGCCCTCCACTCGGCTCTGTACGCTATTCAGGTACTAAAACGCGATGCTACAACTCTCAAATACTATAATACGCCAGAAATTTATGAATTAGACAATACAAGTACCAAAACCACGCAAAGAAATTAAGAATTAAACTGTGTAACAAATGAGTGAGCTAGGAGTATACGACTTGCTGCTGCAGCTGCTTATCCAACGACGGCAGGGAGCACACTGACTGTGACCAACCGACACTGGCCGTTCAAAACAAAAACAGAAGACAAACGACTACGCGAATTTACACTATTCAGGTACTAAAACGCGATGCTACAACTCTCAAATGCTATAATACACCAGAAATTTATGAATTAGACAATGCAAGTACTAAAAACACGCAAAGAAATTAAGAATTAAACTATGTAACAAATGAGTGAGCTAGGAGTATACGACTTGCTGCTGCAGCTCCTTATCCAACGACGACAGGGAGCTCACAATTGTTATACAATTTGCCATCGTTTGTTAAATTAGTCAAGACATTGTGCTCTGTTGAATTTAAAGCATTCCACTCATTGTTTTAAGAGCTCCTGATTTCTAAGATATTATTTAATTGTTGTTTTACTATTGCTGCTTTTTTTAAAGAAGTTTAATAAATATGAATCACTCAGCAAATAACGAATGATGTCGTAATGTTGGACCTAGACCTTTCAGGAATCGACCTGACTTGCTGGAGCTCAGCCCTAAATCGACTGAACCTCACAACACATTATCTTCATACTTACACATTTAGTAATCAAACAATTGCTAACTTCTACTACCTATGGCTTCCCATGTTGCCAGAGGTTGTCATTTGAAATGGCTACAGGCCTGTACCTCAAAGCAATAAGTATAGCCGTCCCAAATAATATGTATTTCAGAAAAAAAATTTTTGTTGTTTTCCCATTTTCAGAAAACATTTTTTGGCGTTTTCTTCAGTAGTTTCATCAATGCTTGTTTTTCGTCAGTGTCTATTATCTAGTATATTTTATTATTAATCATATCATTAATATTTTTGTTTCACCCAATAAAGTTACACTTTTTCCCCAAATCTTAAAGTCACTATTCTGGTTTATCATGCCACAAGCAGTATTATCTTTCTCACAATTCTATTTACTTGTGGACACCTCGTCCATGACCCCTACCTTTGTCATTGTTCTCTCAGTACAACAATTAACTTCGTTTTCCATAAATTCGACATTAATATTACTCTGTTTGCTTTTTTCCAACTCATTTTTGCACGTATTTCATCTGTCTTTCTCCTTTAAACAACTCAGTTCTCATATTTTCTTTTACGATATTTACGTCTAACTTTACTCCATAATTCTGAGATTTACTCCTTCCCATACGTTAGTTTATCACCAATAACCTATCCCAACATTTCATGTGGAGTATTGATTCGTAATATGAATTATCTATGTTCCTAGAAATCAACAAATTTTTCCATTCTGTCAATTCAGAGATCATTTGAGTCATTTCAGTTTTAATTTCCTTCCATGTGCCTCTAAAGTAACTGATTTACTGACCAAGCTGCTCATTGGTTTATCAGTCTTATTGCTAGTTAGCTCATTGTTCAGTTTCATCATTTTTATTTCGATTGTTCTTCTTACGAAAATTCTCACTGTGTCGTTGATTTTCTTTTGACATCTGTCTTGTTTGAAGTAATAAGCCTCGAAGACTAATAGTTGCTGGGGTTACAATACTAATCTCACTACTTAAAATTCTGCTGATTCAATGTGACTTATAAAGTCATTAACATCCCATTCCCTATTTACTTCAACAAAGTCGTCATATGCTACATTATCAACATGATTCATTAAAAACTTGCTCCACATTTACCTCAACAGTGATGTCATATACCACATTATGAGATTCATTCAATCTTAACATTGTCCTCATAATTAGCAGCAACTACTTGAATGATGATCTCCTCACCCATATTACCATTAACAGACCTGATATTACCTTACCTGCTATGGCAATAACTCACAAAAGACAAAATTATAGCCCTAAAATTGCAAGATGACTTCCCTTAGAACTATGATGAAAGTTCTTTTATGAAGTAAGTTCACCTACTGCAAATGTGCATTGACGCCTTCTGGTGTGACACAAGACAATTTATGGCGAACCAGGACTCAAACACGGAATTTCTGCTTGTCACAAGCACTTTGGCTATCCATGCAGGTCTCCAGCACTGATCCAGAATTCCATAAGTCAAGTACAGGGTTATTACAAATGATTGAAGCGATTTCACAGCTCTACAATAACTTTATTATTTGAGATATTTTCACAATGCTTTGCACATTAATACAAAAACTCAATAAGTTTTTTTAGGCATTCACAAATGTTCGATATGTGCCCCTTTAGTGGTTCGGCAGACATCAAGCCGATAATCAAGTTCCTCCCACACTCGGCACAGCATGTCCCCATCAATGAGTTCGAAAGCATCGTTGATGCGAGCTCGCAGTTCTGGCACGTTTCTTGGTAGAGGAGGTTTAAACACTGAATTTTTCACATAACCCCACAGAAAGAAATCGCATGGGGTTAAGTCGGGAGAGCGTGGAGGCCATGACATGAATTGCTGATCATGATCTCCACCATGACCGATCCATCGGTTTTCCAATCTCCTGTTTAAGAAATGCCAAACATCATGATGGAAGTGCAGTGGAGCACCATCCTGTTGAAAGATGAAGTCGGCGCTGTCGGTCTCCAGTTGTGGCATGAGCCAATTTTCCAGCATGTCCAGATACACGTGTCCTGTAACGTTTTTTTCGCAGAAGAAAAAGGGGCCATAAACTTTAAACGGTGAGATTGCACAAAACACGTTAACTTTTGGTGAATTGCGAATTTGCTGCACAAATGCGTGAGGATTCTCTACCGCCCATATTCGCACATTGTGTCTGTTCACTTCACCATTAAGAAAAAATGTTGCTTCATCACTGAAAACAAGTTTCGCACTGAACGCATCCTCTTCCATGAGCTGTTGCAACCGCACCGAAAATTCAAAGCGTTTGACTTTGTCATCGGGTGTCAGGGCTTGTAGAAATTGTAAACGGTAAGGCTTCTGCTTTAGCCTTTTCCGTAAGATTTTCCAAACCGTCGGCTGTGGTACGTTTAGCTCCCTGCTTGCTTTATTCGTCGACTTCCGCGGGCTACGCGTGAAACTTGCCCGCAGGCGTTCAACCGTTTCTTCGCTCACTGCAGGCCGACCCGTTGATTTCCCCTTACAGAGGCATCCAGAAGCTTTAAACTGCGCATACCATCGCCGAATGGAGTTAGCAGTTAGTGGATCTTTGTTGAACTTCGTCCTGAAGTGTCGTTGCACTGTTATGACTGACTGATGTGAGTGCATTTCAAGCACGACATACGCTTTCTCGGCTCCTGTCGCCATTTTGTCTCACTGCGCTCTCGAGCGCTCTGGCGGCAGAAACCTGAAGTGCGGCTTCAGCCGAACAAAACTTTATGAGTTTTTCTACGTATCTGTAGTGTGTCGTGACCATATGTCAATGAATGGAGCTACAGTGAATTTATGAAATCGCTTCAATCATTTGTAATAGCCCTGTAGTGACAACCCTTATCCTCGCACAGTTCGTGATTCCTCAAGAGGTAGACGAATATGATATCACATTTTAGCCCATCAAGACAGGGATGCATCACTAGTGTTCACAATGTATGTGTTTATACTGTGACCACATCTTCACAGTACAATATCCTTCAGGCCTGAATGGATAACTGAAGGAACAAACACTGCCATTGACATGTACAACTGTGGTAAACATTATGAAATAAGTTCACAGACTTTGAGGTGACAAAATTGATGGGATAGCTATATGCATATATACAGGTGGCTGTGGGACAGCATACTGAACGTATAAAAGGGCAGTGCATTGACAGAGCAGTCATTTGTAATCAGGCGATTCATGTGAAGTGAAGTGATCTTGGGCGCACGACGGGAATTAACAGACTTCGAATGTGGAGTGGTATTTGGAGCTAGATGCATGGGACAATCTTTTTCGTAAATCATTAGACTGTTCAGTATTCTGCGATCCACATGTCAAGAGTGTGCCAAAAATACCACTTCAGGCATAACCTCTCAGCACAGACATAGCAATGACTGATGGCCTTCACGTAACGACCGAGAACAGCGAAGTTTGCATAGAGTTGCCAGTGCTGACAGACAAGTAACACTGTGTAAAATAAATGTTGGATGTAAGATGAATATATCTATTAGGACAGTGCGCCGAAATTTTGCGTCAATGGGCTATGGAGGCAGACGACCGACGGGAGTGCCTTTGCTAAGAACTCATCGCCTGCAGCGCTTCTCCTGGGTTCATAACAATATTGATTAGTTCCTAGACGACTGGGTAACCAGGGCCTGGTGAAATAAGTCCCGATTTCGTTTGGTAAGAGATGATGGTTGGGGTCGAGTGTGGCGCAGATCCCATTAAGCCATGGACCCAAGTCGTCAATAAGGCACTGTGTAAGCTGGTGATGGCTCTATAATGGTGTGAGCTGTTTTACGTGGAATTGACTGGATCCTCTGGTCCAACTAAACCGATCATTGACTAGAAATGGTTATGTTTGCCTACTTGGAGACCATTTGCAGCCATTCATGGATGTCATGTTCCCAAACACCTATGGATGAGTCGCTGGACCACAATAGTTTGCAGTCGGTTTGAAGAACATTCTAGACAGTTTGAGCGAATGATATGGCCACTCAGATCGTCCGACATGAATTCCATCAAACATTTATGTGACATAATCGTGAGGTCGGATCGCGCACGAAATCCTGCACAGGCAACACTTTAGCAATATGAAAAGCTATAGTGGCAGCATGACTCAGTAGTTCTGTAGAAGACTTCCAACGGTGTGTTGTGTCCATGCTACTCCGGGTTGCTGCACTAGGCTGAGGAAAAGAACGTCCAACGCGGTATTATGAGATATTCCATGACTTTTGTAACCTCAGTATATTGCATATATGCAGTGACCTCACCTGTTTGTAACACATGAAAATTTGTGTCAGACTGGGACTCGAACCCAGATTTCCCACTTGTTGTGAACGGCCACCTTAATAACTTCGACTGTCTGAGCACGCCTCTGGGACTGATCCAGTCTTCCATGTGTCACTTAGTCAGAACCCCTATGCCTGCACAATTCGCGACTCTCGCACAGGGAGACAAATATTATATCGGCAGTTTATATTGTCAAGGGAAGGATACAACATTGTTGTTTACAATGTCTGTCTTTATACAGTGTCTGCAACTTGACAGTCATATCCTTCACACAACATCCTTAACCCTGATAGTTCCTTTCTTTAACCAATATGTAGAAGAACTTACATTAACCTCTGGAAACTCTGGCGTCGTTCCTGTGCTCTCGAGGTGTTGAAGCTACATGCTTCAAATCAACTAATCACTATCTAGTAACTGTCTTTCAAAGCTCAGCCTTAATTTTTACTGCACAACATTCATCGTCTCAGAATATTTTCTGACATGTCGATTACATGCTGTTTACTGACTCTTTCCCCATTTATTGATGCCAAGTGTAATGTTTACGTGATTGCTCAAATAAAAGCTTCCTTCCTCTTCAATTAATCAGTGTTCAATAATTGTCTTTTAAAGTTCACCTGCAGTCTCCACTACACAATATTCATTCTTCGACAACATTTCCTGTCACACAGACTAGAAACAATTTACGGGCCATTTCCCCATATAGGCATGCCAAGTGTAATACATCCTCTTAAAATTAGCCGCTGCTTTTTCCCCATTCAAGGCTTGTCGAGTGTAATATTTATGAGTGTATGCAAAGTGTAATATGATACGGCCAAAAGATGTAAGTTGTAATCCTCATACAGTGCATGGTGGGTTCCTGAATGTAACAGTTTCCACCAAAATACACGCCAAGTGCAACATACCTGGCGGATTTCTGAATGTAATGCCTGCGCCCACTTCTACTAGCACAAGAGGAACGAAGTGGCAAATGGGAAAATCTCATACCAACTAAAAATGAGAATTGCGAAATAATCGGATGTCACTCGATTTTCTTTTATTGACAGAATCACAAAATCACTAAAAACGACTTCGAGAGCCACTCTCCCAATTAATGTTCATAGATAAGTTTCTGCATACTAATCACTAATTCTCGAACGACGTAAGCAGTCGTAAGTAATATTTCACACGATCTTAAGATCAAAACGAGATCACACTTGTACGTTTTCTGAGGCAACAAATTGTTCCATCCTTAAGCGAATTCGCAGTTCACACACCAAATCATATGTTGCCTGTTTAGAAACTGATAGTAGAGTCTTCACGTGATCATATGATTAACGTGAGATTGCACATGTACGTCATCTGAGGCAGTTCCCAACTAAATGTTCCCTCTGACGCGAGATGTGTTGTCTCTTTGGGAACTGATGGTAAACTCCTCCTGAGATAGCGTAATGGTTTGACGCCACCTGCCCAGGGCACGCTTGTGATTGGTTTATTATCAATAGTAACTGAAATCTGCAGTCAGTTTCTGAACATGAATTGAGAGTTGTTCAGAATATTGTTAACAAGTTATCAGCACAGGTAACTTAGCAGCATGGTCGGAGATGTATATTAACATTCAAACAGTAAATCTAAATAGTGAAAGATATGCTTCTTTGCACCAAGCCTTGTAGTTGAATTCCTGCTGTCTCTGTAGATTCCAACACAATATGGCTTCAACTCACTCCACCATTCTCACACTCAGGTCATAGAGCAAGCTGTGAGTTGCACATTTGATCTTATTGTGCAAAAATGACTCTACAAATTATTCTCTGTAATTTATTAATCGTGTTCCATTGGTTACAACACGTAAATGTTTTGTGAAGTACATACGTTTAAATTTTTCTCCATAAAGAACTAATCACACTCTTTTCAAGAAGATGAAAGTACAGTTTTTATTGAACAGTGTTGATACTGGGATCTGACAAGACCAAGAAGGACTCAAGAATCTATGGAGAATGGCCAAGGGCGTGAAACAGGAAGCTTCTACTAAGTTCACAAGTGAACAACAAAGAGAGGAGACGAAAATAAATATGGCGGGCCAGTTCTCAGGCAGTGTGTGTGTCACTGATGGCGTCATCGATGACGTCTTCAATGAGTTATGGATTTTCCCCACCCCATCTGACAAAGGCAAGTTTTGCCATTTTATACATATGACAGGAATTCAAATTTTGGAGGAAGTTCAAAATTTTTGTGGAAATTTCAAAAAATAGTGCAGTTGCGCTTGTGATTCCTATGAAAGTTGGGCTGTTATGCTAAGCATAAATTGGTGGGAAATTCAAAATGGTGCAGTCATGCTCGTTGACTTGGAACTCTGGGATAGGGAATATGGAACTTGGAATACTGGACAGGCTGTGTGATGTCAGAATACAAGATAGTGATGCATAATAGCAGACTCAGGCAAAATACTGCCGACACAAGATGGCCAGCCTGGAACCTGGTGCAGTCTTCACAATGCAAGACTTTGAGTACTGGTGTGGTCTTGCTATAACATCTGAATATGATGCAAGATGACCAATATGGAATACTGGGGGAGGAAAATCAAGACTCAGAATGCTGGGATACGCTTTACGATGTCAGAGTTTTGTGTGCCGTCCAAGCCTGTCTGCTGACATGTTTTTCCTCAAATTTTCTCTCAGAGGTGCATACTTTATCTGCACTTTGACACCACATTGGGATGGTGGGAAGACGAGTCCACCCTATTCCTCCCCCATGCCCCTCTCCACAACTTCCTGCTCTGAAACACACTGCAACTCCATAAGCTCTTCAGTAGTCAGCTCCTGGCTGCGATCTTCCACAAACTTGTCGATATCATTGTTACACACTTCTAGTCCTACACTCTTGGCCTAAGGCACAATCTCGTTGACTACAGGCTTCACAGGTAATGGCTCGAATGCCTCAGAGTCACATTTGACAATGCTTCATTTGACAAAGCTTCTTCCAAGCAGAAGTGAGAATTCTCCTGGTAACCCCTTCCCGCGCCTCTCCGATCATCTTCACACAGGCAACGGTGTCGCAGTGATATTTCCAAAACTCTCTGAGAGTGAGACTGATAGCTTCAGTCAACTCAATGCAATGCTTGAAAAGTGCTTTAGTGTAGAGCTTGCTAAAGTTAAAATAATCTGACGGTCCATAGGCTGGTGTACTGGAGTGGTATTGGGAGGCAGAAACTGGATTCCAATGAATTGAAATTCTTCAAGAAGGTGGTCTTGTAGTCCTGGAGAATGGGCAGGAGCGTTGTCCCTAACAAGCTAGACTTGGTGTGGCAGATTCATCTCAAGCAGATATTTCTTTTCTCTGACGGACTGAACAGTTCATTGATCCAATCACAAAAAAGATCATGTGTCACCCAAGCCTTGTTGTACGAGCTGCACATCACATTTAACCTGCTCTTCTGGACTTTCCACTTCTTGAAAGATCGTGTAGTTTCTCAATGGTAAACAACCAGCAGTTTAATTTTCAAATCGCCGCTTGCACTGGTATAGAGATGGCGTGAGACCGTCTTTCATTGTCTTGTGACCGGGCAATGCATTTTCCTCTACTGTTAGGTACGCTTTGGTACCTTTTTCCAGAACAAACCCGTCTCGTTACAATAAAAATACCTGTTGCGGCAGATAATCCTCAGAATCTATGATCATCTTGAAGTTGCTGATGAAGTTCTCTCTGCTGCCTTTGTGTCAGAGCTGGCTGCTGCGCTGTGCCTCCCAATAGTGTGGATGCCGGTTCTTCTCTTAAACTTCTCGAACCACCCATGGCTTCCCTTAAACACTTCTTCGGCCACTGATGATCTTTGCGTCTTCTCAACGAGATCGGCGAAAATCATTCTCGCATTCTCACAAAGAATGTTCTCGTTAATAGTGTCGCCTTGCAATTGCTTTTCATTTATCTGTATAAGGAGAAAACTTTCGATATCGTCCAGAATACGAAACCGTTGTTTAGATACTCTTGTCACTCCCTTTGAAGCACCTGTCTCCTTGCTCTCGTCCTTGTTCTGGAGGATAGTACAAATAGTTGATGTAGACCGATTGTATGTGCATGCTAAATCAGCGATGCACACTATACGTTCGCGTTTTTTCAATGATTTTACGTTTCATTTCCAAGGTCATTTTCTTTCTCTTATGGTCGCCTTCTTCCGGCTCTATCTTCTGGGATATTTCTACGAAGGTTATTGAAATCTGCACACAAATAAACACTGTGTGAACACGATTTTAGATAAATGAGTGATTACTAGCTACACTAAAATGGTAGCAGAAAGAGCGCTAAACCGAGGCTGCAGTACATAGTAACGACAATGAAAGGTGTACAAATACAGGGTGTTTCAAAATGAATTTACGGGTTTTAAGGCTTTATAGGCTTTATAGCACATATCACATTCGCCTTACAATTATAAATAATACATCAATTGAAAGAGAATCATAAACAGCTCTTTTTTACAATTATTCAGTGTGAACACCAATCACACATCGAGTCGACAGACGAGTTGTTCCCAAACCTTGATAAAAGTGTCAGAAGTAACAGTTGTAATAACACTGTCTCTAAAGTCGGATAGGTCAGGGTATCGGAGGCACATGCACATGATTTCGTCAGATTGTGTGTGAACGTGGAGGTCATGCATAAAATGCTGTGTCAACCGACCCCTTGCACCCAATCCACCGGTCGGATACAACATCGTTTAACACTGAGTTGTGCCAGTGAGGTGTGCACCATCTTGCTCCCTAATAAAGATGTGTTGATCAGCTTCTTCCCATTGAAGTACGGGTCATAGCTGTAGCACATCAAGGTAAGAAACATCAGTTATAGTTGATACACCTAAAAAGAAAGGCCCATAAACTTTCTGTGAGGATATTTCTTGGGGCTAAGCCTGAAAGACTCGCACTCGTTCAACACGTTTATCACTCTTGGTCATTCCACACTATTCCCAGTGCGCACAGGTATACAAACAAAATTGTTTGAGTTGATCTTTCATTTGGAGTATTATTTACAATTGTAAGTTGAACGTAATAAATGCTACAGCACCTTAAAACCGGTATGTTCATTTTGATACACCCTGTAGTTGAATGTTTCCCCCGCCGCGCGTGAACGGCTGGTGACGTACATTTAATCTCGTCACTCATATGTAACATCGCTCGTTAAGCGAGTCAATTTTTTTTACAATTTGTTTTACTTGTTACGCGAATTGCACGTTTTGGGTGGTGCTCGTTATGTGAGGTTCCAGTGTATAGTGAACTAAACAGAGATCCACGTCCCCGACAGTACAAGGTCGATGAAACAACTGATACGAGTTTTTACAAACATGAGAAAATTAATCTTCTTCATCTTTCCTCCCTAGCACCACAGGCTTGTTTTCTGTGGGCATACCGCGATATAAAACTGCTTAGGCGAATGAATGGATAAAAATATACATAAAAAATAAAATGTACATCGATGTAAGTGAACTAGCATAAATCCCAATAAGTACCCCCCCCCTTACCATATTCTGGCGTGGTCCACGATTACTGGACTACAGTATACAGTAACGGTGCCCTATTCGATATGCGAGTACAATCGTAACCTATTAAAATTTATTTTAATGGCCAATCTCAGTTAAACGTGTACTCTAGATAGGCCAGCTCTCTCTTATTTTAAAGTATTATTTACATATTCTGAAAGTTTAATATTCCAAGTCCATCCCGCGACAAAGGATATGTTCAAAGTTAGAGTCCGTGGCTCCACGATTGCAGAGTAACCACTACACGGCTCTTGCACGGCTATGCTCACACGCGCTCAGCAATATTTGATGAGTGTGCACCTCGCAAGTCCATTGGTGCAACATGGATATGCGGTGCAGTTTGTTGACATAGTATTAACACTCTGCCGTCCTGCGACACCACACTGGTATGCGTGAAATAGCGGTCAACGTCCGGCGATACAACAGTGGTGTCGTGAGCATAGCATCGCGCAGTGGCCGGTGACAGCACTTTAGTATCTTTTGGATTCTGTTGGTGTTTTGTTCAGGTAACAATAAGTTACACACGTCAACATGTTTTTTTGTTTCTATAAGTACTTGTGCCCTTTCATCATGGCAAATTCATTATTTACGATGAATGCGCGGACGTCTTGTCTGACGTTCCGGACGACTTGGCTGATTGGGAAGATGATGATGAAGTGCCATACTCCTTGACAGAGTGTAGGGGAAGATGTGGGAGGCCCGCACCGCTGTACGAGGCAAGGACCTAGCGGAAGTGGTTTGCCTTCCGCCGACCGTAATGGGGATGATTATTTGTGGGGACTTCAATGTTGATTCACTGAAAGAGTGTAACAGGAAGAATGACCTGGAAGTCTTGCTCGGTTCTTTCAATTTGACATCGGTCACTAATTTTCCTACTCGGGTAGTGATGGACAGCAGCACATTGATAGATAACACTTTCATAGACCAAGATAGGTTTAAAAACATAAATTCTTGTCCTGTTGAGAATGACCTTTCTGATCATGATGCTCAGCTAGTTACAGTATATGACATAGCTCCATTCAGTAATTCAAAACTACCCTCCAAAGTTGTGCATTCAATTAATGACTCAACAATTAGAAATTTCAGAGAAAATCTTCAACAGTTAGACTAGGATGAGATGTAAACAGAATCTGATGCTAATTTAAAATATAACTTATTTCATGATACACTTGTAAGAGAATTTGAAAACTGTTTCCCCAAGAAAGTAGTTAAATCTAATTATAAGAAACCATGCAAAAAACCCTGGCTTACTAAAGGAATAAAAATATCTTGTAACCACAAAAGGAAACTGTATCTAACAACAAGAAAGAATAGTGTCCCAGAAACAGCCCAATATTATAAAAACTACTGTGCTACATTAAGAAAGGTTATTCAAAAGTCCAGAAGCACGTGCATCATGTCTTAGACTAATACCTCTGATAACAAAATCAAAACAATTTGGAATATTATTACAAGGGAGACAGGGCAACCAAGAGTACAGGATGATGGCATCACCATCAAAGCGAATGGAAACTTGATAAACAAGCCGTAAGTCGAAAACATTTTGAATAATAATTTTTTAAATGTTGTAGAGAAAATAGGATCTAAATGTTCATTGGAAGAAGCAAGGCAGTTAATGGAATAGGCCTTACCTACACCATTTGATGCAATTGAAATTCCACCCACCTCTTCTTCTGAAATTAGGAAGTTAATAAACTCTCTCAAGAATAAAAAATGGTTCAAATGGCTCTGAGCACTATGGAACTCAACATCTGAGATCATCAGTCCCCTAGAACTTAGAACTACTTAAACCTAACTAACCTAAGGACATCACACACATCCATGCCCGAGTCAGGATTCGAACCTACGACCATAGCAGTCGCGCGGTTCCGGACTGAAGCGCCTAGAACCACTAGGCCAAAGTGGCCGGATCTCAAGAATAAAAGCTCACATGGAATTGATGACATTTCCAGCAGGATAATAAAAGCTTGTTCCCAAGAAATTAGTGTGATTCTTAGCCACATATGTAATAGCTCTCTGAAGCAGGGATTTTCCCAGATAGACTGAAGTATGCCATTGTTAAACCAATGCATAAAAAAGGGGATACATCTGATGTCAACAACTACCGCCCAATATCTCTTCTGACTGCCATATCCAAAATTCTTGAAAAAGTAATGTATTTTAGAGTAGCTTCACATCTTTGTAGAAATAAAGTCTTAACAAAATGTCAGTTTGGTTTCCAGAAGGGTTTTTCAACGGAAAATGCTATATATACTTTCACTAATGAAATATTAAATGCTCTGAGTAACCGGAAGTCATCTGTTGGGATTTTTGGTGATCTATCAAAGGCTTTTGATTGTGTAAATCATGGAATACTTCTATATAAGCTGTGGTATGAATGGGACAGTGCTCAAATGGTTTAAATCATACCTAACTGGAAGTTCATATAATATGCAAAAAAACTGGTGATTTCTCAAATTGGAGAACAATAAAGAATGGGATGCCACAAGGTTCGGTCTTGGGTCCTCTGCTGTTCTTAATATATATTAATGACTTGCCATTCTATATTCACGAGGATGCATAGCTGGTACTTTCTGCCAATGATACGAGTATAACTATCACACCCAACAGACAAGAATTAACTGGTGAAATTGTAAATGATGTTTTTCAGAAAATCATTAAGTGGTTCTCTGCAAATGGGCTCTCATTAAACTTCGACAAAACACAGTATATACAGTTCCACACAGTAAATGGAATGACGCCATTAATAATTATAGACTTCGATCAGAAATCGGTAGCTAAGGTAGAATATTCAAAATTTCTAGGTGTATGCATTGATGAGGGGTTGAACTGGAAAAAACACACTGAGGATCTGCTGAAACGTTGGAGTTCAGCTACTTATGCTATTAGGGTCATTGCAAATTTTGGCGATATACCTTTAAGTAAATTAGCTTACCATGCCTATTTTCATTCCATTAAAATTGCTACTCCAAGAAGAAATGCAGATGATAAATGGGTATTCATTGGACAAATATATTACACTAGAACAGACATGTGATTACATTTTCACGCTATTTGGGTGCATAGATCCTGGGAAATCAGTACCCAGAACAACCACCTCTGGCCGTAATAACGGCCTTGATACGCCTAGGCATTGAGTCAAACAGAGCTTGGATGGCGTGTACAGGTACAGCTGCCCATGCAGCTTCAACACGATACCACAGTTAACCAAGAGTGGTGCCTGGCGTATTGTGACGAGCCAGTTGATCGGCCACCATTGACCAGAAGTTTTCATTTGGTGAGAGATCTGGAGAATGTGCTGGCCAGGGCAGCACTCGAACATTTTCTGTATCCAGAAAGGCCCGTACAGGGCTGGCAACATGCAGTTGTGCATTATCCTGATGAAATGTAGGGTTTCGCAGGGTTCGAATGAAGGGTAGAGCCACGGGTCGTAACATATCTGAAATGTAACGTCCACTGTTCAAAGTGCCGTCAATGCGAACAAGAGGCAGCAGTCGAACAATTTCTGTATCCAGAAACGCCCGCACAGGACCTGCAACATGCGGTCGTGCATTATCCTGCTGAAATGTAGGGTTTTGCAGGGATCGAATGAAAGGTAGAGCCACAGGTCGTAACACATCTGAAATGTAACGTCCACTGTTCAAAGTGCCGTCAATGCAAACAAGAGGGGACCGATATGTGTAACCAATGGCACCCCATACCATCACGATAGGTGATACGCCAATATGACGATGACGAATACATGCTTACAATGTGCGTCCACCGTGATGTCGCCAAACGCGGATGCGACCATCATGATGCTGTAAACAGAACCTGGATTCATCCGAAAAAATGACGTTTTGCCGTTCGTGCAGCCAGGTTCGTCGTTGAGTACACCGTCGCAGGCGCTCCTGTCTGTGATGCAGCGTCAAGGGTAACCGCAGCCATGGTCTCTGAACTGACAGTCCATGCTGCTGCAAACGTCGTCAAACTGTTCGTGCAGATGGTTGTTGTCTGGCAAACGTCCTCATATGTTGACTCAGGGATCGAGACGTGGCTGCACGATACGTTACAGCCATGCAGATAACATGCCTGTCATCTCGACCGCTAGTGATACGAGGCCATTGGGATCCAGCACAGCGTTCCCTATTACCCTCCTGAACCCACCGATTCTATATTCTGCTAACAGTCATTGGATCTCGACCAATACGAGCAGCAATGTCGCGATGCGATAAACCGCAATCGGGATAAGCTACAATCCGAACTTTATCAAAGCCAGAAACGTGATGGTACGCATTTCTCCTCCTTACACGAGGCATCACAACAACGTTTCACCAGGCAACGCCGGTCAACTACTGTTTGTGTACGAGAAATCGGTTGGAAACTTTCCTCATGTCAGCACATTGTAGGCGTCGCCACCGGTACCAACCTTGTGTGAATGCTCTGAAAAGCTAATCATTTGCATATCACAGCATCTTCTTCCTGTCGATTAAATTTCGCGTCTGTAGCACGTTATCTTCGTGATGTAGTAATTTTAATGGCCAGCAGTGTATGTATCGAATCCATATGCTGGTGAAGCCACACAGAAAAGGCTTATTGTATGTATGTCTGGGATCTATCCTCATACTCCACTGTAGAATTCAGCTAAATTTGACACACAAACAGCAAACTTCCCAAGTATTAACACTGTGGGGTTTATAACCCCCTAGGGCCCATAGGGATAGAGATAGGTCATAATGATTTTTTTTTAGACCATGATTTACTGGCTGCCCTGCACAACAGGAATGATGTGTGGAACATCGGCCTGCATTATTGATCTGCTTTGTGAGGCAGTCTACACGTTGGGTGTAAGAAACTGTTTTCCAACTCTCCGACATGCCTACATCATCAACCTGCTTTGCATATGTCAGGGGAAAACCAGTTTTCAAGGCCTTGGTGTGTACGCTGCCCTGCATGATAAGCATGAGGTGGGAGTAGTATTGGCCTGTCTTATCAACATCTATTGTAGGGGCTACTCCAGTGGTTAGGTATGGCCGTGGGGAAGTTTGAGATGGGTAGAGGATGGGATATACAGAAAGGGGCAGAAGGGGATGGATAGGGAGATGGGGCAGTAGAGGCTGATAGAGGAGGAGAATGAGATGATCAGGGAGGGGGAGGAAGAAGTAGATAGTCACAGAGCGGGGAGATATGGAGATAGATAGAGAGGGAGGCGGTAGAGGAGATGTACAGAGAAAGAGGGGGTGGAGGAGACGTACAAAGAAAGAAGGGGAGGACGAGATAGGCAGAAAGACACAGGGAGAGTAGGTGGACAGAAAGAGAGGTGGGAAGGATAGAAGTAGCGATATGGGGAAGAGGAGAACTGCAGGAAGAGGGGTCAGTCGAAATGGGCAGATATGGCGAGAAGAAGACTGCTAGAAAGGGGGAGGAGGATTTGCGCAGAGAGTGGGTTGAGGGAACAGATTGGCAGAGAGAGGGTTGAGGATGAAATTGGCAGAGAGGTGGAGAACGAGATGGACCTAGAGAGGGGAAGAAAGAGATGCGTGCATTATGTGCGATATACTAGTAAGCAGATGAAGCTGTGGGGGGCAAGGCTAGTATATTTACTTGTGTGTGGTGGGGGGGGGGAGGGGGCTGTGTGTGTGTGTGTGTGTGTGTATGTGTGTGTGTGTGTGTGTGTGTGTGTGATACGAGGCCATTGGGATCCAGCACAGCGTTCCCTATTATCCAGACCCCTGGATCGTTTTCAACCAAATTTAGCACACAAACAGCAAAAGTCACGTGTATCAGCCCTATGGGATTTATAATCTCCAAGGTACCATAGGCAGAGAAATAGGCAAGAAAATAATAATTTTTTTAGCCCCTGCTCTATAGGCTATCCTTCATGAAACACAAATTTTTGGGGAGAAGTATCGGCCTTCTGGGACTACTGAAGAATGAGGTACAATCTGTCGGCCTTGAAAAATGATATCACAAGTCACCACAGATGATACATTGCAAAGACACAGATGAATGTTGAGAAGAAAAGGAATGTAGTACAGAGAACACAGATTGTAGACATATACCGCATATATCCATATTCCGAACGACATTTACAGATATCACTTTTATCACTGTAGAAATTACTAGTATCCTATTCTTTAGTTGATTTATATAGGTCATGCCTGTATGGACTGTGAGTGAATGTCTTCTGTTTGTAATACTTGGGACTTGAAACCGATATAACTGCGTGCTTAAACCCTGTATGGAGTCTGTTTTCTGTCATTGGCAAACTCACTGCTTTCCCATATATTTTAGGCCAGCCACAAGGGGAGAGATCACTCGAGACAGAGGAATATCGGCTGTAACTTTCGCAAATAATGGATGCTGAGGCGGAGTATCAAATACGTAAGAAGTACTGTCTGCTTCACTGTGCTTGGCTTCCATGTAATGCTGATACATTGGGTAAGAGCGGTCGTTGGTAACGTGATTTGCGTTGCAGTGCAAACATCAATGCTCTGCTATGGAAACACTGTGAAGTCTCACGGTCTCCTGGGTATTTAGCACAATGGGCACTACTGTGACACTGTTTAGTTAAATGGAAACATCGATGGCAATTTTAGCATTTCAAAACTGACTGGTTATACAGTGCAACTAGACAGCAGATACCGCACAGATGTACATATTGGGGAAGTTGTAGAGATTTAAATGTTAAGGCACATTTAGGAGTGGGAATGTGTCTCACCTCATCATCTTCAATGACTTTCTTGTGGAACCTTCTCATGTCAGTAAGTAAAAATTCATACTGCATTTCTGCAAGGATGTCTTCATTAGATAACTCAATATCAACATCTTGAATGTCACTCCACCTCTTTATAAGAAAACTAAGAATGTAAGCCTCCCCCTTCCAAAAGATATCAGACAACTACGATTTATTTGCTGACTGCCCAGATTTGGTTTCAATTTTATATATGTTTCTGCCAACAGCGGAGATATTGAGAATTTCATGCCGCAAATCTTTACTTTCTTCAAAGGACATTCTGCCCAGTGCTATTGGATGCATCCTTCCCACATTACCATTTTGTCTTCTACAAATACAA
This sequence comes from Schistocerca serialis cubense, assembly GCF_023864345.2. Lineage (NCBI taxonomy): Eukaryota > Metazoa > Arthropoda > Insecta > Orthoptera > Acrididae > Schistocerca > Schistocerca serialis. The sequence continues at coordinate 305,096,905 of NC_064643.1, read as the reverse complement.
CATACAGACCCACATCTGTTGACTGATGTGCATTATCCCTGCTAGCAGTCTATACAAGCATGGCTATTCTGATATGTTACATGCCTTTCAGGATCCACAGTGCTCAATATGAAGCAAAATCCACTGCTCTGGCCACCTCTCAGTCAGACCGAGAAGATGCTTAACAGTTTCTGTGCTTTATTACTGCAGATACTAGGGAATGCATTACTTTCTGAAAGAGTGACCATGGTGGCACTGATCTGTTTTTGAATATGCTGCCCATTGAAATGGCCATTTAGAGAACTAGCTCGAAAGTTATTGTCTTCAGCTACTATGTCCACAGTGCAAGCAACATTTGCAGGGTCACCCGTATCAGTATCCACTGCAACAGTGTTACAATGCGTGTCACTTGCCTTTACCCTTTTCTGCAAATTTACATCAGAAGCTGGTACCTGCCATGATGACAGTGAATGATGTCTTAACTTTTGTCTCTTTGTGTTGTGCATCAGAGGATGTGATGAGACAGCTGCATGTGAAGAATGATGTTCCATTTCAATCTGATAATTCTGAGAACAGCGATCTCGTAAGCACATTTCAATGGTACCTGACTGATGCAGGTCTGTAATTTATACTGTTCATGGAGAATGCGTCATGTTTGGCTCAGTGTTATGGCTCATTTTCAGAATACAGACGACCCCTGACTGGTATCAGCAGGGATCACATAATTAGGTTCCATTTTAATTATAGCCGCTGGACTTACTGAATCACTTCTTATGAACAATGTGTGAGCTGCAAGAATGAACACAGAACTGACACGTGAACCTAAACAGCCCAGACGAAAACACACAACTGGTACACTAGGAAAAGCATATTTGTGCACAGTAAGCTCGCTGCGATGTTAACTATTCCGTGCCTCAGCGACTGTTTTTTCACTGTCGGAGGTATCAGAACGACTTTCAACTATAGTTTTCGACTAGGTAGTTTCTAGACCAAGGTCCTTTACCTCAGATTTGTACATTTTACTCTTCTCCACCATCCCTGGAAGTTCGTAACATCGTCACGGAACTGCCATGTATATTTGTACTATTCCATATTTGTTCACAAACAATTTCGCCAATCGTTCGATTCGCCTTGTAACTTGACAAGTATATTAATATTTGAGTATTACCGTCGCTTAAGGAGCCATTGCAGATGGTTCCATCTGCCTCTGGCACTAACTCATTTTTTTGGAAGATAAGTTACGAATGCTGGCCTCAGAAGGATTTACTCCGTTTCGAGTTTGGACTTAAATATCCGTTACAAGATGACTGGCCAGCATAAAGTTGATACTGTGTGTTGTGAACGCACAAGTTTAACAGGTATTTTTTGCATGCACAGACAGATCGTTGCGTTCGGACAGGGGCCAGAGCCAGCCAGGTTGTTTCCACAGGCAAGTTGACTTGCCGGCTCCGTCGTTCATGGATGCTTGCGCAAGTTTCATATTTGTGGGAATGCGGTTTACACTATGGTACGACGCAGTCTGCTGGAAGCTGCAAAACAATTACGGAAGGTAACAAAAATATTGTCGTTGAGAAACAGGAGAGTGCGTTGATTGTGTATCTTACTGGAATATCTAATTATTTATGAGAATTAATCGAGGAAAGACCTTGATGATAAGACTATTTCTTGTGAAATAAAGTCTCTGACACATCACATGACAGTTGATTGGAAGTGGAGCAAGTGGGAAGGGCCGAGTGTTATAGAAGTGCAGTGTAAATATATAAAAAAATCAATTGTTATTTTCTTTACAAATTCGAAATGATTGGATGTATGTTCAATATTGATGCTGGTTACTTGGAAGGCCTCTGTAGAGGGTTCAAATGTGGAATTTTGAAACAGGCAGATTACTTGAACTTAGTGCAATGTGAAACTCTTGAAGGTAAATATATGAATAATATTTTTGTGACGTTGGACGTATTTTACTTCTGAATTCCTTTGTCAGGAGTTTAATTTGTTCCAGATCTGAAGTTACATCTTCAGGGCACAGATTATGGAAGCTTCTTAGCAAATGAACCAAGTCCACTCCAAGTGTCTGTCATCGATGATAAGCTGAGAGAAAAATTGGTTATCGAATTTCAGCACATGAGACATCATGCAGTTGAACCATTGTCCACTTTTCTGGACTATATTACGTAAGTAACAGTATAGCATGTAAGTTCTCGTCTGCCCTGCGTTTAACAACTACGTTGAATACTGCATCGATCTTATTTGGCTTAATCTTTCGCAATTAATATGAAATTGATGATGAGAAGTTGAACATAAGCGTATAAATCCCACAGCGCTTTGCGAATAAAAAGATTTGATGTCATAGAAGGATGCTAGGAAAGCCCCAAGATTCGTTTTACCACTCTCCCTAAACTGTATTGCATGATCGAATTTTTCTGACAGCGATTGATGTTGTGAGGTAAAATATTTACTTTTCAGGTACAGCTACATGATAGATAACATCATTCTTCTTATCACTGGAACCTTACACCAGCGACCAATATCAGAATTGATCCCAAAGTGTCACCCACTCGGGAGTTTCGAACAGATGGAGGCTATTCATGTTGCTGCAACACCTGCAGAACTATACAGTGCAGTCTTGGTTGACACACCACTAGGTAGGTAAAGCTGTATTCTGTGCTTATAAAATTAGATACGTAGGTACTAATTGAACTAAGATTAAAGTGTGTATGGTAGATATAGAAAACTGCCCTGTTTCTGTACTTAGCTAAGCATAATTAAGTATTACATTGAAAGTAAAAGCACTCAGTTTACATTAACTGTTGAGGGAGGCATAAAGAAAAATATTTATTAAGAGGCAGAGGTCTGAATAGAGGCTTGCCATGTGGCCAGGATAAAAAAAAAAAAAAAAAAAATAGCAATAGATGGTCACAGTCAGAAACTGGCTGTTTACTAGGAATTTGACACATTTGTTTTGGAAGCTTGTCTAGATCCAAAAATACACTGTGTTAGCAACCTTACGTGCCTCTCTGTGCCTGCTGTGTTTTCGGTGTTTAATAATTGTGGAGAGTGTAGTCACTTAAGGATTAGAAGTATGAGTTCTCAAAAAGACAACAGAGAAAATAATTTCTGGATGTGGTACTGTAGGATTAATTTACTAGTCAAAATTAGGATGATGGAAAATACAATAAGCATGAGAATTAAAGGAACCCTTCAGGGATTATCGTGGCATGGTTACAGTAGAAGCTACCACATTTTGACTTGACTTACATCCGAGAACCCCACACTCAACAGTATAAATCAGGTGAGTTGTGGCCCTACTGCACTGATACATAAAGCATCCAGTGCTTTCTATGACAATTGAAAAAACCTGTAGAGATCAATTTCACAAAGATGGCAGAGGCAATGGTGGCGAATTGTTTCCCATTCAAACTTTCATCTCTACTTACCTTTCTTCAATAGGATGGCTTCTAATCTAGAAATGTGGCCAGTTTCAAACATGAATAAAAGTTTGGTTAATATGCTGCATCAAAATTGACAAAAATCAAACAGAAGATGTAATGAACTTACATAATTTCAAGTAGTATGGGTACTCAGATGATTAATGATATTTTACCATATTATACGCTAAAATCTGGAATTGATAATGAACTCTTCATGATCAAATTTCGGGTCGATGCAAGCGTCCGATCCCACGCGTCGGCTTTGACCCGTGATGTAAGGGTGTTGTTGTGTGTGACGTCATGATGGTGCGGAGTTTGGTTTGTGAGTGTGGCGTGTTTGTAGATGTCGTCGTGTTGTGGTTTGTTGTGCTCTCTGGTGGTATGTTCAGGGTTTTCATTTGTGTTGTGTAATGGGCTCAGTTTGCTTTTGCTCATTATCCAGAATTGTTAGTGTCGGCTGTGTTTGTAGTGGAATTCGTTTCAGTGAGTTAAAGATTTTGTGTGAAGGTTAATTTAGTGTTGTTCGCTGTACATCGTGTGGTAATTTTAGTAAAATGAATCGGTTGTTGCTTTTGTTCAGGAATGGATATGACGGATAAAATTACAGTGTGCAGGTCAAGGGAAGTGTTCGATCCCAATGTGTGGCTGTGTATGTTGATATTGGTATCGGGAGATGTTTTTGAGCTATGTAGGCCAAGTAAAGTGTTTGATCCTAATTTATGGGATAGGGAGCTGCTGTTGAGCTATATAGGTCAAGGGAAGTGTCCGATTCCAGATGATAATTGTGTTTAGTGGTATTTGGGGAGTTTTGTGATGTCGGTTTTTGTCGTCATTTTGTGTGGGGGTGGGTGTCTAAATTTGTTTATATTTAGTTTGCCCCCACCCAAAAACACCCTATTTCCCGCACTTGTCCCGTTAGTGTCATTAGGCTTTTTGTGGAAAGTGTGTGTGTTTGTTTTTCGATGTATTTTCATCCTCATAATGTGTACGTACCGACTTTATATGCACCATATTGGAATCGTGGTTTATGGTCATTTCCGCCATATTTGTAACGTCATGGGTCAAAGCAGACGGGCGGAATCGGACGCTTCCGTATTTCCCAAATTTCAGACTTTGGTTGTAATTTGCCATTATTCGATGAAATGCAGGAAGATAATTAGGTTCTGCTGCTACTGTGGTCAGATAGTCTTTGGGGTTTCACTATGTAGTAATATATACTTCCATCAAGTCATAGTATATAAAAAAATAAATTGCGGTATATTGCACGTGCTGTGATCGGCACTTTAGCTTCTCACAGTACTTCTAAAACTACTAAGTATTTCATTTATTCACTTTTAATTTATCTATTCGCTGAGATCAGTAACATCAAATGATGTATGACAGAAAATCTCCTCACATGCCCACTTACCATACTTAATATGCAGCAACCGCAATTCCCATGCTGCATCATTGAACTGTGAGGCAAGAGACCAAAACAGTGTGGTTATTTTTTCACAGTTGGAATCTCATAAACTAATATTATTAAATGACCTTAGTCCACAATGCTACTTTCACCTTATTAAAAGAAGTGTCAATCTCTTGCTAATATCTTAAAGATGCCATTGTGTCAGATATGACCTCATTCTGTTCACTTTGACTACAGGCTCCCCTCTTCTGCTCCAAATAACTGGGCTAGTTAAGTAGAAATATGACAAAGCTTATTGAAATTTGTGGCCGTATCAGAGACAGTGTCTTTCACACGCATCCCAGCAAAAATGTTCATGGCCCCCTGCAGTAAATTGACACAATATGGCAGAAACCAGAACACTCTCAAGCTGTGGCTTTAAGATGATTAGCATTGAGAGAATTTAGACTACAGCCCACAGGACAGGTACCTAAACTAAGAACACGTTGGCAAGAGGGTGATGTGATCCCTGAAGCATTGCAAAAGTAATGCTTGGAAGTCTTTCTGTGCCTCACTGACTTGCTATGCTGCTAAGGTGGACATGTGTCTGAAGGTAAAGATCATTAGAAATGGAATACATTCTGAGTGTCATAAATAGTCAGTCTGTATAAAAGGCTTTGTGAATGTAATCACCTCATCTCTTATTTCAATTGGTATCACTTTCTTGCCACACACATTACAATGAAGGATTTCAACTGATAAGCAAGCCTTCCCAAGGATTAACGTCATTTGTTACCCTTACATATGTCATTGATCTGCAACAACTGCTTCTGTTTGTCCTCAGTGAAATGTAAGCAAAGAAGTTGCTCCTGCTGATACGGGTGACACAATTAATTGTGCTCATACACATTCAAAGGAAAGAGCTGGTCATGCCAACTGCATTAAGTTCATCATTAGCAAACATATGGATTGTATTGTTAACAAGACTGGAATGGTGGCTGTAACAAGCACAAGAAATGGCTTGTTTCTCCAGTATACTTGCAACAGTGTACACAGTGTTGCCATATTACATGATGATTGGTTGTTATAGTGGACTAACAATATCACCTTAGAAATCACCAACTTGTTCATTTTCAAATGTCAGCAGCATCTTGTGGTGCAGATGAAATTGGGAGATGGTACAATAACATCAACCTAAACTGCATGATTCTTGTGACTAACCTACACCTAAAAACTTATGTGGTGTACTCGTGTGAGATTTCTCCTTCTGGGGCTACAACAAGGATTAAGTGTGTCTTGGCCCATACTTTAATGGGTCAGCATCCTACCTCAATGCTATCCTTTATTTGTCAAACGTGAAATGTGTTACGGAGTGGTTTTTACCCCTGAGACACTAAATTAGCACTCATCAAATTAGAAAAATTACGGTAGTGCTGTGTTAAAAACTGTGTGCCTTCAACACTAACCAATCCTCAGTTCTTGAAAAAAATACTTCTTCACATTAGACACTTTTTCCTGTTGGTTCAATTTGCTGCAGGAAATTCAAACTCTGGAACCACTCATTATTTAAAAATTGTCTTAGCTACAGGAGTGTCTTTAGACCCATTATCATATGTTTCTAGAAACTGTGTCATTAAATAAGTCACTAATCAGCAATAACACTTCCTTACAACACAGTTCGTGAGATTAAACAGCACTTCAAATTCCCCTCTCTGTTCTAAATTCGTGCATCATTCACCTGGTACCCAAAAGGTGAAATGTCAAATATTAACTACATATTCAGGGCAACCGTGCAAAGGGAGTGACCTGGCGCAATTCGAATAGTCACTGACTGGTTGAAATGAAACTGTCGTACAATATACGGGTAGCTCCTGCTTTTGTCCTTATCTCTAAACAGAACATTCATACTCCCTCCCTCAGAACACACTAGGGTTTACTGCGGAGGTAGTGGGAATCGTGATTTCATAAAGCCGCTTGGAGTGAAAAAGATCTTGATCATATGTAGCTCATAAAGTGTAACTATCAGCTACCAACACTCAGAAATATGGAAGGAAAACAATGTTCGTTTTATGAACATAATGCAAAAACTGGTTGAGCTATAGTAGTATATGCAACTGTAGTGAACTTTCTCTCTGGTCCATCACACCAAGGTCACCAATAAAACTAGCTAAGGGACATCATTTCAAGGATGCATCGTACAGCAAGCACTTACTTGTCCCCAGTTTCAGTTCATTGAATCACTTCCCTGAACTTAGTGAAGTCATTAATGCGTACAAGTAGTGCAGGAAGAAACATGGGCATCAGTGCTATAATGAACAATTTGCATCCTCTGGAAGTTAGTGTTCCATGGACTGCACATTTGGCAGATGGTATCTTAATATCAGTCACTTCTAGAGGATAGGTGTTAAACATTTTCCAACTTTATGTGACTCAAAGGCAGAAAGTGTTTTAAATGTGAGTGCTTTGGTGATCAGTAAGTAACTTTGTGCAAGATACTAATCAGACTGAAACACCTAATTTCCTATGAATATCAGCGCTGTCCTTACATCAGAAAATACAAGAACTTACAAAATAATTATTGTCTTTAACAGATTGCAATCTGTACATCTAATTATGAGCTACTATGTGCTCTGTGTATACTTACATGACTTTGTTGTAGTCATCAGATATATTACTAATCTGCTGATGTAATATGGTGCTGGCTGCATGGTGTGTACAATGTATGTCAATAAAATAAAATAGTAATTTGTTCTAGGTGTACAAGGGAGTTTCTTTCACTTTTAGTTACATTTAGGCTTTAAGCTTTTGTTACCTCCATATTTCACTTCAACATTCACAACAATAGTTTATTGTGGATGCATTGTGTGAAGATTGCAAAGCTCCCTTCACACTACTCTTCTCTCCACAGTGGCTTTTGTATTATTGTTTAATTATTCCCTCTGACAGGTCCACAGCTCTGCAGCAATAACACAAGTATAATTTGGAAATCAAGGTTTTTTTAAAAGAAAACTTATTCAGTGGGAAATACAGTGCATGTGCAACAGTGCTGTGAAGTAACGATCGTGTGATGGGCAAATAGTCTCGACTGTTGTCAGTAGTTCTGGAGCAGTGGTTGAAAATGGTGGCCCTTTGTGTTTTCTTCTTCCAACTGTGAGGTTCGTTCAGTGATACCATCATATAGGGTGAATTTGACTACCTGAGGGTGAAGTTGACTGAATATCTGTTGTGATAATTGTGGATTGTTTGACACTAGAGTGAATTTAATTGTTCTGAAACTTTTTCAATAATTGAGAAATAAATTGAGCATAATAATTAAATTTAATACTAATTTCAGAATGACATACAAAGGAAGTTTAAGGACAGAAATGGTGATCACAAATTTGCTTTATGAAATTACACACACACTACTTCTTTAGCATTAAAATCTGGCTAATCAACTTTGGTTTTACCATGATGACCCTAAAACCAGTTCATCAGCTTCGCAGCTTCCTTTGGGAATTTTATACTCCTAGCTTAGTGTTGTTCATACTTATTTTTGCATTTAAAATTTCTGTGAGCCATAGTTCTAAAACATCCAGGCTATATTTCGTGAAGTAACCTGGTTTTTGTATGTACACATGTGACGTTTTCAACTCTTACAATCTCAACTGAATTATGCAAAAAACAGAACAGTGACCTATGAGACAATCTATAAGTTAACAACAGCCCACTGCAAGAATGATCACACTTCACAACTAGACTGTTATGGACAGTGCTGTTGTATCCAGTGTGTCACATAGTTGCCGCATTCATTATATCACATTCTTGCCCCCATTTACAAATGTTTGTTCCTAAAAGAACAACTACCAACAAGGTGGCACAGTGGTTAGCACACTGGACTTGCATTTGGGAGGATAACTGTTCAAACCCGCATCCAGTCAATCTGATTTAGGTTCTCCATCATATTCCTAAATCACTTCAGGCAGATACTGTGATAGTTCCTTGAAAGGGCACAGCCGACTTCCATCCCCGTGCTTCTCTAATCTGATGGGGCCGACGACCTAATTGTTTGGTCTCCTCCCCTAAATCAACCAACCAGCCAAAAGAACAATTGGAGAAAAGATATTAAACTTCACACTGGTTCCACAAAAAACTGTGAAATTTTTGTGTGTGTCTATAAATTGGTAAATAAGTATAATTAACTTTCATTATTGCTCTAGTTGTCATTGTAAAGGTTCAGCACATGACTTGCACAAGACCTAGACATATGACCAGGTTTATGCCAGTCACACAAATAAAAGATTTAGCCCATTAAAAAAGTTAAAACTAGTCCTTCTGAAAATGATTAGTGTTCAAATAGAGATCCGGAATTCATTTAGCCATTGCCATGAATTAAGAGCTTTTGCGTGGTAAATACAATAAATAAAACAATTTTCATCACCAGTGTATGGTTATTTAACATTTTTTAAACTTTTTGGTCAACTTCACCCCATTTGATGGTACTTTTCTCAATGCAAATTGTAAAGTAGCTGCGTGGCAACAATTTCATCCAGTACGGATCACGATATCTGCAGAATTAGGCTGCTGAGATCCATAATCGTGGGAAGAGCGTTCTCTATAATGCAGTGCCCCACCAACTCCAAAAGGTAGTCACTATTCAGTATTGATCTTTGGAAAATTGTCTACACTAGTGACAAACCAGCTGTTTGCTTATGACCTTTGTCTGGTACACCTGACAGTTGTCGTCTGAAAATTTTGAAAAAAGTGGGTGCTGCAAAACCTGACACCATAAAACGAAGTTAATCACTTACGAGCAATGTTGAAGTTCCTGCAGTGGTATCATGACGACAGCAACATCTTCCTCGACAGTATTGTCAATGGTGATAAGATGTTGGTTGCTCACTTTATTCTGGAAATGAAGCAGCTGTTGAGGCATTGGTGCCACTATAATCCTCTGATCAAGACAAAGTTCAAATGGACTGTCATTGTGGAAAGTGATGTGAACAGAGTTCAGGGACAGCAAGGGTATTCTACTCGCTGAGTTTCTACCCATAGGTGAAACAGTGAATGCTGACCATTCCATTATTGTGAAACACTGTGGAAATTACAATGAGCAGTTCAAAACAACCAGCATGGAATTCTCAATACAGGTTTTTCATATGATCTGACACTGCATGCCCATGTATGGCTAGCACACAAATATTCTGAAAGAGGTTTTTATTTTATTTTGCACATTTAGTTTCATAGTACCAAAGTGAGAAGCAAATTTCCATTGGCATGGAACAAGTGTGTACATGAAATTAACATCAGAAAAGTAATAATAGAGAAAGTAAAATGTACAAAAATCCTATGCCAATGAGTAGCAGAGAGTTTATATGAGGGTCATTCCATGTCAGTTAAACCAGGGCCTCGAGCTCATAGTCTCAGATTTGACTGAAATTCAGTACACTAATTCTACCATGTGTGGAACACTCATGTACAAAGTAGTAATTTCCCCTGCCAATTAGTTCCAGAATTACGACTTGTGAAAGAAGGTGGCGAGACCCGGAAATTGCAACCCGCATCTGGCAATCTATCTTCAGACCCAACTTCAGGTCTTAATAACTTTGGAACTATTCCACACAGTCCAGTGAAATTTTTACAACCCAGTAACATCCATTAAGAGAACACGCTCCATGAATCAAAACACCAACAACATATTTCTGAGGGAAAATAAAAAATTCCAAAATGTGATTAAAATAATGTAATACGTTAAAAGGTACATATTGTAGGTGCCCTCTATGCCAAATATAATTCACTCAAAAGGTTACCTATATTTTTTGTGTGGTGAGCTTAATTTGGCCTAAATACACACAGAACTCATCTTACCCATATGAGTCACGCAAACAGAGTTACATGCACACGAAAATACAAAAATTTGAAAAATTACCTGAAAAACATGGATTTTCGAAGTGTGGTAGCACAAAAGGGACAAGTGGTATCCAAGCCAAATTTCACACACTGCATAAGTAGACCATAATGATATATATCTCAAAATTTCAGCATGTTATTGCAAGACATTTGTGTACAATGGAAGTTGACAGGTGTATTTAGTGATGTGGCTATTGTTCCACAACACAATTTTGTAAAAACATATCGTAAACTGTTCTGCCTCTTCTTATCCTCTCCCACAACTGTTTAATCACTAAGCAACAACATATAGACAGATTAACACAACCTATCATTAATGTTTATTGCACCTTAACTGCTAAAAACCACTCGATTGTGCTTCAAACAGAAGTTCTCCCACACTTCAGCTACTCTACTCTGTACATTGAGTGGCAAATTGAAATGTCTTCCTGACACTGTGATAGGAACTAGAAATGTCATAAGAATATGTTCAAAAGGAATCCAACACCCGTCTGTCAAATGTGGCCAATGAAATGATCTTGCCGGTCCTGCTGCTGCCATGAAGTTCACAAATACATCACCCTCTGCTTCACAGCACTCTGCAACACATTCTAAGTACCATTTGTTATCATAAACAGCAATAACATAGCAACCTGGTTGTATGTTGCTGCTTTTGCTTCTGAATCCTGAGTCAGACACACTGTGAAGACACATGTTCTGCATGAACCTATAGTTATAATCGGACAGTCTGCTCATCTGAACATTGTCAGAGTCCGCTGGAGAGAAGTGATGATGGCTCCTTGTGCCTGCAACAGTTTTAACATGTTCTAGTCTGCTTTTTAGCAACTCTTCGACTGATTTCACCTCATCTTTCGAAACATAGAATGATTGTATGCCAGAGATATTTTTCTGTACCCAGCTAAATAATTGAAGACGTGTTAGAATGTGACCTTCTGTAGGGTGCTGCAGACTAGCTCGTGATGCCATGCGCTTAATGGTAGCACCAATACCATCACATACGTGTTTACCATGACTTGTTGCGAAAAAATTCCATTCTGTGTGAATCTGAAAATCATGGTAATGCATCATAAATTTTCGAGATTTTTACAGTTTTTGTACTGACTAGCTGCCTCATCACTGAAGTATTTCGCAAAATGTATGTGAGGCAGCTTGTTTTTCACATACGCCATGACAGTGCAAATGTGGGCATGAACTGCAATGGCAGCATGAATTAAACAGTCACTAAAAATGCACAGGTTCATGACAGACACGTCACCTGATTCACCTCTATAGTAAATCGCAAATGGCCGGAGAGTTGCTTGACTGTTGTCCCAATGCTATCCTTGGATGGCATCTTGAACTATAAATGCACAATTTTCAGAAAAGTCTAGTATTACTACAATTTCATCTTGTTTCAAATTATCCTTACAAAACTGGAGATAAGCCGATTGTGCTGTTTCTGTGAAGCTGTGTGTGGTCAGTTTGTCCATTTTTTGACAACACATTTCAATAAAATCTTCCACTGTACTTTGCTTTGTTTCAAGACTTGTGCGATCCATGTGTGTCCATTGTTTATAAGAAACAAGTTCATTGTCACCCACAGTTTGTTATTCATGTGTTCTGCAAGATTTGCCTTACCAGGACACTTTTCTCACCTGTGTATCATGCACTGGTAGGAACTGATGTCACACACTAGCAGCTTCATTGCACCTTTGTAATCCAGACCAGAATCCTTTATAGCAGCAAACATCAGCTTAGCATTTTAATGGGTCTCACATACACAAACATTGTGTGTGTCCCTTGCACTTACAGGCACAACCCATTTTGGCCGAAGATTGAAAAAAGATGATAAACCTACTTTGGTATTGGCATACTTTTCCTTGAATTCTACATATAGTTCTGATATGTTGCATAGCAACAATCTTTTTTGCATCTGTACACGTACCTTTCCCATTTTCACCGTTAGTCTTTTTTTCCAGGCATTATTCGGCTATAGTCATTATTTTCGTAAAACTCCGACACTAGCACCTTTATTTCTGAACTCAATTGCTTACCCTGAGCCTGCTGAAATTGTGGAAGCACTCCTTGGGTTGCTTTTATTTTCCTAGCTTGCTTTGCCATGTATGTAGAAACATTGAATTCCTTTGCAGTGTAGTCAATAGACCAGCTGGAAGGTGCAAGGATGAGAATAGCTACTATTTTCTGGTGTGTGAATATGGCACATTTTTCTTTCAAATCATGCACAATTTTGTCCAAATCAGAGCATTTCTGGCATGATTTCTGTTCCTTTGGAGCAGATAGTTCCTCCTCTTCCACCATTAGTGTGTCAGCTATTTTGTGTTTTAATTCCATTTGAGCTTCTTGTAGTTTTCTTCTACCATAGCTGGGCCTGTCTCTTTTCCCAACTTTGTGTGTCTTCATGGGAGACAAACCAAGAGCAGTCACTGAAGTATTTAATTGCTCATCTGCTGTGGTTGTAGGTGGCTGATACTCTTCGTCACTGCCATGTAAATTATCAGAAGATTCTTCATTTTTTAGCAGTGTAATACACCTGAAACATAACTGTTTTCCTGGTTTCATGTTAAGTCCCATGCACTGATTCACTTTCAGTACTGATTTTATAACAACTTCTCTGAGGCTACGCTTCACTGTCTTCTTATGAATCCAAAATTGATCAAAACAATTTCTTTGTAGGAAAGAATACTTATCCAGAAACACTTTCATATGATGATAACAAACACTAAAGTTTCCTGGAACTGTACTTCTTGTGCCCACAGGGTGTATCCTGGATCTCCATAGCAACAAATCTTGGTCTGGTTCATCCAGATCATACAGTACAAAGCGAATGCCACATTTTGTTCCATTTGTTGTTTTATGACATTCAGATGCTTGTGCTCTACCAGTACTGCAACTTGTTTGAACAAAAGCACCATTAGTACACTCTTCTGCCTCCATACTGACTTTCCACAACAGTACTGACCAGTCTGAACTGTTGTTGTTGTCGTGGTCTTCAGTCCTGAGACTGGTTTGATGTAGCTCTCCATGCTACTCTATCCTGTGCAAGCTGCTTCATCTCCCAGTACATACTGCAGCTTACATACTTCTGAATCTGCTTAGTGTATTCATCTCTTGGTCTCCCTCTACGATTTTTACCCTCCACGCTGACCTCCAATACTAAATTGGTGATCCCTCGATGCTTCAGAACATGTCCTACCAACCAATCCCTTCTTCTAGTCAAGTTGTGCCACAAACTCCTCTTCTCCCCAATTCTGTTCAGTACCTCCTCATTAGTAATGTGATCTACCCATCCAATCTTCAGCATTCTTCTGTAGCACCACATTTTGAAAACTTCTATTCTCTTCTTGTCAAAACTATTTATTGTCCAAGTTTCACTTCCATACATGGCTACGCTCCATACAAATACTTTAAGAAACGACTTCCTGACATTTAAATCTATACTCGATGTTAACAAATTTTTCTTCTTCAGAAACACTTTCCTTGCCAATGCCAGTCTACATTTTATATCCTCTCTACTTCGACCATCGTCAGTTATTTTGCTCCCAAAATAACAAAACTCTTTTACTACTTTAAGTGTCTCATTTCCTAATGTAATTCCCTCAGCATCACCCGACTTAATTCTACAACATTCCATTATCCTCATTTTGCTTTTGTTGATACGGTTACACGACAACCTAATCAACCGTGACAGTGGCTACCATATCAGTAAAGCCTGGGAGCCTGCAATCAGGAAAACCAGAGCAGAACTTTCTGTGCCACCAAGGGCCACGGACGGAGCAGACAGAGATGGATGCCGGGACACGAACCCCGCACATGCATCCCCCCCCAACCACTGGCGGCTCAAGGCGCATTGGGCAATTCCGTGGGCGCGTGATTGGCTGGCAGGAGGAAGGGGAGAGCGGTCCAGCAGAGATATCAGCCTGCGACCGACGATATCCTGGTACTTCGCCTGAAGATAGAGATGCATTCCTTCGAAACATTGCTACAAGACGACGACGCTACTGGTCTGACAACTGAAGACTTCATGTATGAAATTCCCTGAGAAAGCCTGCACTCACATAAAAGTCAATCACTTTGTTATAGCTTTAGGAGCTACACTCAGATGCTGCAGTATGGTGGCCATGCCCCTAGCAGCTTGTAGTGAGGTGGGTAACAGCGATGTGGTGTTGACCATCATCCGGCCAGCAACCTCTGACATATATACCCCAGAATGCTGATGACTCTGACTGACTGACCAGTAATATGTAGCCCAGTTGCACATGCCACACTGTGCATGTGCTGTCCGCGATGCAAGAAGGGACCGGAACTTTTGCATAGGGTGCCAACCTCCAAGTGGGAAGTCGTGCACATGAGTGGTGGCACAAGGCACCAAGGTGCTTACACCAGCATAGAAGGGAGGGTGGCTGTACCACCCCAACTGCCTCCCTAGCACAACCAACTGCCCTCTGGCAGGAGTCGAGCTGCTGCTGCTGCTGCGTGACCCTGGAGTGGCCCACCAGTGAAGCGAAGACAGTCCCAGAAGGCAGTTTTGGCACTAACAGGTGCTGTCCACACTGCAGGAGGGGTATTCTTCGGTGTGATGGTGCCCGGCATAGCCCTTTCATCATTGGTCTGCAAGGCTGTGAATTTCTGCTAGAGTCACAGCTGTTTATACAAGATAGTATCTCATTTGCTGTGTCATGGCGCCACATCTAGTCACGTTTCTGACAACATTTCTGCACTCTGCCGGTTGAGAAACTACTTGGCTCAATCTGTAACACCCCTGCTTTATTGCTGTGCTGGATGGTTTGTGGTGCTGGGCCTATTCTGTCTTTTAATATGAAAACAGCTATGGTCTTTTAATCGGTATAGCAACATCCTGTGTCTGTTGGCTGGCTGTGGCGTTTGCAATGCTATGCTTCTGCAGAAAATGGTGGTGGCTCTACAATCGAGATGAACATCAGAATTCCCAGACTCCTGAACCAGACTTGACAAGAGGCTCATTAACTTATACCACATATTGCTCATACTGCTCATTTCAGAGCCAAAAAATACTCTCTCCAAATAAGACGACTTACTTCAGAATGTAATACCATGTCATAAATGAATGAAAATAAGCAAAGTAGACTAATTTTCCTGTTCAACTATCACTTACTGCAGATACTGTTATGATGGTCAATATAGCAGCATTCAGGTTTTGAAGAAGATCCTGAATATGGGCTTTTGATGACAGCTGGTTATCTATTTAAACACTAGGAATTTGAATTGTCCATGCTGTGTAATCAAAATGTCAGTTTCAGTGGAATGGTGTGATAGAAACTGTAAAAACTGAGTCTTACTGTGATTTAGCATCAGTTTATTTTCTGCAAGGCATGAACTTGTCTTAACTGCACTTTTTGATACATTGCCTATGTTCCACTCAACATCCGTTAGTACCAGGAATCATCTGTTATATCATATATAAGAAACAGCAATGGTCACAGCACTGACCTCTTCGACACTTCCTGTTTAGCTGTGCCCCAAACATGTGTCATCTCATAGCCTTTCTCATTACTGTGTAGAATGACCTTTTGCTGTCTGTTCTTAAAGTATTTGTGAAACCAGTTGTGAACTGCTGCTCCTATTCCATATGGGTTCAGTTTCTGTAGTAATACTTTGTGGTCAACACAAATGCCTTAGTTAAATCAAAGAAGACTCCTACTGTTCCAAATTTTTTATTTCATCTATCCATTGCCTCGCAGAGAAAAAGGAAGATAGCATTTTTAGTTGCTAAACCTCTTCGGAATTCATATTGTATGTTTGACAGCAAATTACGTGAACTGAAATTATCAGTTGCCCTTATAAATACAGTCTTTTCAATAACTTTTGCAAACACCTATGGGCTTAGAAAAAGCTCTGAAATAAAGCAGTTTCACTATTACTTTGACTGGAAGCTGTGGAAGCTGTTTGATCATCTACCATACAGTTCTTTCCTTGCTCCTAGTAATTTCCATCTTTCTGTAAGTCTTGAGAAAACCAGAAAGCGTTTTTACAATGATGAAGAGCTGAAGACTGCCACACACTGGTTCCATTTCCAAGTGGCAGACTTTTGAGACACATGAATACAACAGTTTATCTCACAGTAAGATAGATTCTCTGGTGATTGTCGAAAAGTAGCTCAAGCATTGCTGTATCTGTTGCCAGTGAAAGTGCTTTTTTTGGTAACACATTGGGGAAACTTTTTGTAGATCTCCCTAGTATGTAGGCTAGTTTTGGCAACACAGATTCCCCTACAACTGTTGGTTATATTTTTTCTTGTGTTGTATAGTATTATAAATCGTCTGCAACAAGCCCCCATGACCGTTATCATGAACAGATATTGTGAAATATGTCTGAACTGATTTGAATTCTGATGCTTCCACTTTAATCTTCCATCACAGCATAATTTGAGTTGACTCTTCTGTTTACTTAAAGGTTTCTACTTCAAAGAATGTTCCTTTTAGACTGTCACTCCCAATAAAATGTCACATTGTCATTCATAATTTAAATCATGTAGACTTAAAATTAACTCTCCCTCTTTCCCCTTGTACAGAATCTTGAACTGAAAAGATATATAATATTCGAAATTTTGTGCCATATTTGACAATTAAATAAATTGGCTTTCCTCTGTGGATGACTGCAGATTTCACTAAAGATCGACCTGATTCTTGGTGCAGTTGGCTGTAAGCTGGTAGCAATTGCCATAACTTATACAGAGTTCAACAGCATTAACAGTGGGATATAAAAAGTATTTAACTTTGAAACAAATTGGCAAATTTATTGAAACACACATTGGAAACAAAAAATATATATGCCAAGTACTTGTTTTTTAATATAACACCATACAAATAGTCACCATCTCATTCTGTGCATTCCTCCAGGTGGCAAACAAAAGCTTCCATCATCTGACCCAGTATGTTCAGTGGAATCTGCTCCACAGCTGTACACATTCTTTTCTTGCGTTCATCCACAATGTGACGACATGTAGCTTATGCTTAAATCTTTAGTATCCTCACTAGAAAAATTCAGGCGCATTCAAATTGGGTGATTGTGCTGGCCAGTGAATGTCTGCAAACGTAGAAATAAAGTGACCAGGAAAATGGCACTGCAAGACATTCACTGAATGGCAAGCCATATGATTTGTTGCCCAGTTCTGGTAAAACCACATCGTTGCTCAACATTTAAAGAAAAGTCATTTAATATTTGGACCTAGCTATCACTAATGACCATTGGTGCATCGCCATGTCAGTCCTCAAAAAATATGGACTGGTGATTCCAGATGAAGCTACACTGCACCACACAAATGTTCACTGTATAGGGTTTTCTAATGCAGCCAGTGAAAATTATGTTGGTTATGTGATACTCAGTACCTGTAATTCTGTTTATTTATTCCATTGTCTACATGAAGCAAGCTTCATCCGATATCTACTGTTTTGCATCTGTGGGTTGTATACTAAAAGTTCCAGCAGGTGCAAGGCAAAGCTTCATCGGGCAGCTGCATCTCGTTTATTTAGTTTCTGCACAGCCTGAAATTTGTATGGGTAGAAGTGGAGGCTGTTATGAATAATGCTCCACTGGGAACAATCTTGACATTTTTAGCACCAAAACATATTTGGCGGCATGGTAAGGACTTCAGATGAGTTGCTTGATGCACCTGCTACACTTGCTTTGCGGACTGCTGCATCCTTTGTTGCCCTGCACTCTTCTTCATTGCACAAGATGCAGTTGTCTGGAATTGTTGACCCCACCCTTCCACCCCATACAATCATCTGATGATCCAAGACTTTCATCATGTCATTTCAACTCAAAATAGTGATGAAAGACTCGCTAAATTGTGATGAGAGTCCCGTTGTCGTTTTTTAAAAGTGCTTTGACAGCGAATGCTCGATGCTCGGAACTACACAAGTTCGTAATTACAAATGACCAGTGCCTCGGTGCAGCATGTGCATACTTGTTTTTGCAGGCACAACAGCAGTGCTATACTATGACTCAGATTGTACTATTCATTGTGTTGGACCCTGTATATGCTTTGCCAATTCATGGAGCTATATTTCTATGATGCCTTTCTGCAAAAGTTACCATGTAACTGAAGGAAAAAGAAATGCTACCCACATTGCCGTGGGTGGTGTGAGTTTTAAAGTTATTTCATTTAGTGTAATTGTTTTGGAATAGTCACTGTTCTTCTTATCATCTTTTTCACCTAACAAATAAGTATGTACTCTTTCTAATTAAACATATTGTATTTGCAATATTCCTCAAATTTTGTACTGACTGCTCCAGAAATATGTTTCTTGACACACAAATAGTTCTGACTGAACCTTCTTTATTAGCCGTCAGTTAACACCTTTTTCTGCTGTTTAAGAGCATTTCCTTGTTTTAGAATGTGGGCATTCTGACATTAATTTAACTGAAAGAATAACTACACAGCTGAAGACAGTAATTGAACTTGTAATATTACTTAACTAAATGTTTTTCTCAGCTCCGTTCTTTGTGGACTGCATCAGTGAACAAGATCTTGATGAAATGAATATAGAAATAATACGAAACACCCTGTACAAGGCATACTTAGAAGCATTCTACTCTTTCTGCAAAGAACTTGGTGGTACAACAGCTGACACTATGTGTGAAATTCTTGCTGTAAGTGAAACAGTACTTATGATTTGTTATGATTAATTAAGCTACTAATAATTTACATCTTTTGTTTGTGCTTATATTATTGTCTATGAATTTCTGCAAAATATGGGAGAAAGGCATGTACCTTACCTCTGCATGTCTCTTGTTTAGCTAAGATAGTGGCTAGTAATTAGTGTTTGAAAATGTATGAACTTAAGAAATGTTTCATCTCTAATACCATATCTTCCTTTGAATTTTCAGTGTTTAATTGAAAGGGAGTAAGCAGCAGTAGCATCCTGTGGGATAACTATAATCTTTATGTGACAATCTAAGGGAGGTGTTGCAATGTTTGACATTGGATGTACATTCAGGAGGCTGTCTCTCAATCCAGATTTAAGTGTTCCATTGGTTCCTTTAATCACTGGAATTGAATCCAGAGATTCCTTAAAAAAGGACACAGCTTGTCTCATTCTGTCCTTGCTGAATCTGAGCTGGTACTCATCATTAATGACCTCTAGATGAATGATGCATTTAGTCTAACCTTAGTCCCTTCTTAATGGCCGCTTGGAGTATGTAGCGAACCCATAAGTCATGCTAAGGCTGGGATGCGACAGTGTGAATTGAAATCTAACAACCCACAAAATCTGATCTCCATGATGATGAATTTTTGGTGTACCCTTTGTGTTAATCGAATTGCAGTTGCACAGATTAAATAGGCAACCTAATCGATGGCATTCATATGGCACAAATAATGCTCTGAATGGTTTCATAACTTTAAATTTGTCATCATTTGCACCTGGCAACATTCCACAAGCAGATGTTAAGCAAGGCTAACTATACACTTTACAGACAACAATCTGTGTTTCAGTATCATTACAATGATCAGGAATGGTGAGGCGCCCTATGACAGTTCAAAAGCTGACCAACTGTGGAGAACTGCACAGCCTGTTGAGTAATGAACACTATCTGCCATAGAACTGATAACCCTCTGACTGCTGTGGACTAGTTAACTCATCCAGTCGTCTCATTGCTGTCGATGAGATTAAGCACACTGAGCCACAGGTACCTGTGTTCTCTAGAGTGTTAAGACACAGAACTGAATTTCTGCGACATACTTTGAGTTCCAGTTGCATATTGGAATGTGTATCTACATTTGCTGCTGTGGTCCCTCACTGCAGATTTCGATATCGATATTTTTTTTTGTTAGTATTAACTTCATACTCTTCTGTTGTACATTGCTGTGGTTCCACAGATAGTATCCAAAAATGATCACTAGGAGTGACAGAGAGTGTAAATTCTCTGATGTCAGTACAGTGATGAGTCATCAACAGTGTCTCAAAGTAATAGTCCTCAGCCCTAAAAATGAGCTGGTACAACACACTAGTTTGATGTTTCTACGAGAGGTGGAGTCAGCAGACATTCAGGATCTGTAGAATCAGAAAATGAAATACTTCGGGAAAGAACACACCTTAGTAACACTTTTGATCACAAACAAACTTATTTCCGGCCGTTAAATAATGCGTTTGATGAGTTGCGTTCAGGGCACACGTCAGTCGGTTAATGACTCAGACATACTCTTATTTTTTATGATATTCCTGTCAGAAGACCTGTTTCATTTTACAGCAGACAAAATATGTTGATTTTGCATATATACCAAGGCAAATACTCGTGACTCTGTGCATTATTGACTATCAAGGTGGAATGATAGGCGATTTTAGGAACTATAGTTTTGTTGCTATTTGTCTTCTGATTTTTCAAGTTAAAAAGTTGAAAATAAATGCTTATTGGTCCATAGATATACTTTTATCACTCCAGTTTTAGCAAAATTATTTCTAGAGACCATTTTATTTTACTTTTGAAAATGCTACACTTTTGTGGCAACTGTACAGGTGACAGTTTGTTCAAAATTAGGAATATTGTTGATAAAGTTCATACAGCATTTCACAGTTCATTTAGTCCACATAGGAAGCTTTACATGATGAAAATCTTTCATTGTTGCAAGATTGATGATCTTTTAAACAGTTTATCCATTCAAGCAAAGTAGAATCAGAAAATACATATCTGTGCTGTTTGTCTGTCGTACTGGGTACATTTTGCAAGTCGTTGTATATACTGCTGCACTGTTTATCACCATCATCATCATTGTTAAAGGTTATCTTAAATCCCATGAATTAAAATAAATAAAACATTGATCTTGCCAAAAGCTGAGAAGTGAATTTTCTGTTATATCTCTCTGGGCTGTCCTTGGATAGTTAGTGTGCCTGGGTGACTCAGTGGCTCAATGCAGGCTTGATTCCACTTGTGCAACGAGAGCTGCATGTCTCCCTTAGTGTGGAACTTAGTCCCTGGCACATCCTGCAGTGCTTCTAGGTTTTTTAGGCACGGCAGACGTGTTTACCAGACCGGATGTGATTACCACAGTCACCAGTTACAGAAATATTTTTCACAAACTCTGTGTCTTTTAAACCAAATAAAAACAGCTTCAGTACCCTCTACTTATCGTGTACTATAAGTACAGTGTGTCAAGGCTGTATCAGAAACATATTACAACCTACCAAATTCTTTATTCACAACTTCACCAATATGATGAGTAAGACGACAAATCAAATGACAAGAACACGTTAGCAGTAGAAGCATTACTACCAATGCTTACAATAGCAGTGGTCAACCAGTCATTACCATGACTGAAAGTATCATTGTTACTAATAATAAAGTTAAATACACATCCTACAAATACAAAAGTACCATCAGGGGTAGAGGTGGAGGAATCTACTTTCAGTTTATTCTTCACGACACTAGCTAGAGGGCCATTCCCAATTTTTAAGTCTGTTGACAACATTGATGTGAAGAGTGGAACTGGAATTGGTGCCACGAAGAATAAACTGAAAGGAGTTGCCTGCACCTCTGTCCTTGTGTGTTTGTAAGATGTGTATTTAATTTCAATGTTAATAATAATTATACTTTTAGTCATGATAATGGTTGGTTGACTGTTGCCATTGTACAAGTTGATAGTAATGCTTCTGCTGCGGTGTACCAGAGTTTTGATTCTCATAACGTGATTTGTTATCACACTTATTGTATGGGTGTAGTTATGACTACAGACTTTGTTAGGGCATACTGTTTCTGATAAGGCCTTGACTCTCCATGGTCATCAAGACCGCCCAAGGCAAAGTTAGGTAGCAGGAACATTGCTTGAACTGAATGATGTTGCATGGCTGATTATCTGAGAGTATTTAAAGAGATTTTACAATATTTCAGACCAGCGCCGTAACTAAATGCTTTTACAGATGGGTCTAAGCAGGACATCGGTACCTGTGCTGTGGCTTACCCTGATTGTGTGTACAAGATCTGCTTCCTGAATGAATTCACTGCTTATGGTACAGATGTACATGCAATTTTGAGGACAGTGGAGGAGATTAAGCATGAAAGTTTCTCTCATCTGTTTTGACTGTGTTCACTCAGTGATACGTAGTACATGTATCCAAAAGGGAAATTATCAATTTATCCAGAACACCACTTGCCAGGCATTGTGATTGATGAACTCTGACACAGAGTTGAAGCAGGATAGAATGACGTGCCCGTATTTGTCATCCAAACTCACTTTGACTCGGTGCCCAACTGGATTAGATCAGTTGTTGCTGCCATATGTGGCAGATCTGTGTATAAATTTCACATCCTGTCTAGCACCAGATAACCTACAAATTTAGTTGTGTATTCTTCCTGCTGTACTGTGTACCCTTAGTAAGTAAAATTTTGAATTTATTACCCTTTCTGGTGTTGCAGTCTTAGTGGCCAGCAATCACCAAATCAGAAGTTCCCAATTTTTTGCAACTCCAGATTTGTAACACACTGATGGAACTAGTTCTTTTTTACCTACAAGAGAAAAAACACTCTCTCTGAATACAATACATACATTTTCCTTGTACCATTAATGCCTACAACTATCTTTTTTCAGCCTGTGGCACCAAGAATTCCTTGTTTCGATTAACAAAACTGAGTGTTACATATGTTGCCATCAGTAATATAATCTAAAATTACTATTTTGCTTTATGGATATGTTCAGCACATACATTATGGTTTGTTCTGGTAGAGATGCCTCTACCTCCATAGTTTTGAGTTGCTGGTAACAATTCTCAGTATCTGCATCTACATCTACTCTACAAACCACCATGAGGTGTAGGGCAAAGGATACGTCCCACTGTACCAATTATTAGGATTCCTTCGTGTTCCATTCACATATGGAGTGCGGGAAGAATGATGATTTGAATGGCTCCTTGCATGCTGTAATTATTCTACTCTTATCCTCATGATCTCTGTGTGAGCAATATGTGAGGGTTGTAGTATATTCTTGGAGTAATCATTTAAGTCCAGTTTTGAAAATTTATTAATAGCCTTTCTTGGGATAGTTTGTCTGTCTTCAAGAGACTTCCAATTCATTTGCCTCAGTATATCTGACCCTCCCCCATGGATTAAACAAACCTTTGATGATTCATGCTGCCCTTATCTGTATAAGTTCAATATCCCTGTTAGTCCTATCTGTACGGGTCCCACACACTTGAGCTATATTGTAGAACTGGTTTCACGAGTGATTTTTAAGAAATGTCCTTTGTAGACTGATTGCACGTCCATAACATTCTATCAATAAACTGAAGGCACCTGCTTTATCCACAACTGCATCTATGTGATCATTCATTTTCATGTCCCTACAAAGTGTTACATCCAGGTATTTGTATGAGTTGGCAGGTTCCAACAATGACTCATTGATATTATAGGCATAGGATAATACATTTTTTCTTTTTGTGAAGTGCAAAATTTTATGGTTCTGAAGATTTAGAGCAAGCTGCGAAGCTCTGCACCTCATTGAAATCTTATCAAGATTTTATTGAATATTTAGTTTCTTTCAGATGATACTTCATTATAGATAACAGGATCATCTGCAAAGATCCTGATTTTACTATTGATATTTCTTGCAAGGTCATTAATATACAAAATGGACAGTAAGGGTCTCAACACAATTCCCTGGAGCACACCCGAAGTTACTTGTACATCTGATGATGACTCTCCATCCAGGATAACATGCTGTGTCCTCCCTATCAGAAAGTTCTCAATCCAGTCACAAATTTCACTTGATACCCCATATGATTGTACTTTCGACAATAATCATAGGTGTGGTACTGAGTCAAATGCTTTTCAGAAATCAAGAAATACTGCATCTACCTGATTGCCTTGATCCAAAGCTTTCAGTATCTCATGTGAGAAGTGTGTGTCACGTTTCACATGATCAGTGTTTACGAAATCTGTGCTGGTTGGCATTGAGGTCATTCTGTTCAAGATATCTCATTATGTGTGTGCTCAGAATGTGTTCTAAGATTCTACAACAAATCGATGTCAGAGATGTTGGACGGTAGTTTTGTGGATCATTTCTACTACCATTCTTGTGAACGGGTGTGACCTGTGCCTTTTTCCAAGAACTGGACATGGTTTTTGTTCAAGGGATCTATGATAGGCTATAGTTAGAAGAGGGACTAACTCAGCTGCAAATTCAGTATAGAATCTTACAGGGGTTCCATTGAGCCCTGGAGCTTTGTTCAGTTTTAACCATTTCAGCTGTTTCTCAACACCACTGGCACTAATATTTATTCCATTCATCTTTTCAGTGGTACAAGGATTAAATTGGGACATTTCTCCTGGGTTTTCCTTTGTAAAGGAACTTTTAAAAGCTTATGCTTTGCTACCCTCAATTTTGGTTCCTCTCTCATTCACTAGCGGCTGGACATAAAAACTTTGGTGTAACTAATAGCCTTTACATATGACCAGACTTTCTTTGGGTTCTGTGAAAGCTTGCTTGACATTATTCGACTACGGTAGGCATTGAAGGCATTACGCATTTGTCTTGACAGCCAAACTCATTTCATTAAGCATCTCTCTATCTATAGCCCTACGCTTTGTTGTAAAACTATGAGGGGCGTTTGAAAAGTCTGTGCAAAGTCCGAGAGATGACACCACCGGCATGTATCGAGGTCATTTTAGTTAGTAGCATCTTTGGAAAGAATGCACACCAAATTCAGTCATATTGGTCTATTTCTTTGTGTTTGGCATTCGTGTGAATCAAGGAAGTAGAGTGACTGTAAAAAAATGGACGAAAAAGAATTTCTGTGGTGATTAAACATTACTTAATGAAAGGCAAAACGCCTCAGGAGACTAAAGAGAAGCTTGATAAACATTACGGTGACTCTGCACCTTCGATTAGAACAGTTTATGGACGCCCTGTGGAGGTTACGACTCCAGAAATAATTGATAAAATCCATGATATGGTGATGGATGACAGAAGAGTTAAGGTGCATGAGATTGCTAGTGCTGTGGGCATCTCCAGTGAACGAGTACATAATATTTTGCATAAACATTTGGACATGAGAAAGCTATCCGCAAGATGGGTTCCGCGATTGCTCACGCTTGACCAAAAAGAGAATCGTGTGAAGTGTTGCAAGGATGGTTTGCAGCTGTTCAGGAAGAATCTGCAGGAATTTAAGTGTCTTTTCATCACGGTGGATGAAACGTGGATACATTACTATACTTCTGAGGCCAAACAACAGTCTAAACAATGGGTTACCAAGGGAGAATCTGGAGCAAAAAGGCAGAGATCATTCCTTCAGCCAGAAAGGTTATGGTGACTGTCTTTTGGGATTCGCAAGGGATAATCCTCATCGACTATCTGGAAAAGGGTAAAAATATTACAGGTGTGTATTATTCATCGTTATTGAACTGTTTTTTTCCATCACGACAGTGCACCAGCACCCACCTTAGCAGTTGTGGTCGCAAAATTATTTGAAATAGGATTCCAACTCGTTTCACATCTCCCCTATTCTCCAGACTTGGCTCCCGTGGACTACTATTTGTTCCCCAATCTGAAGAAATGGCTGGCGAGACAAAGATTTTATTCAAATGAGGAGGTGATTGCAGCAAGTAATAGCTATTTTGCAGACTTGGACAATTCCTATTATTTGGAAGGGATCAACAAATTAGAGCAGTGTGGGATGAAGTATATAATTCTAAAAGGAGACTGTCAAAAAATAAAAAAGGATTACCCTAAACACGTAAGTAGTTCTTATTTTTGCACGGACTTTTCAAACAGACCTCGTATTATGCAGTAATCTATTTCTTTAAAAGTTTCTTTACAGTGACTGTATACCACAGAGGTTCCCTTCCGTTATGAACAGTCAGACATTTGGAAATAGTTAATGAGATGAGGCTCAGCGATTCCCTTCCGTGACTTTGCCTTTGATGGTTAGGTAGCGCTAATATTTTTGTTGCTGCTGGAGAGATTCGTGAAGGCAATCGACTTATTTTCTGTCTGTAGCTTCTTGTTCATTTTTATAAAACTGTCAGTTTCGGGCAGTGTCACCCATCTTGAGATCTGCATTTCTTGTAGTTGCAAAGTAGTCAGTCTTAACAGAGCAGTCAGTTTGTTTCATACATTTGTTGTGTTGGTGTTTAATCATAATTGGCCGCTAGTATGTATCACTGTTTAAGCCTTTCATTGCCTATGTTTCCATTACCCATCTCACATAATGCTGTATAAAGCTGTAAGATATTTTTAATTGGCATATTGGTGGTTGCTGAGTGAGTGATTCCTTTACCAATTCCTCTAAACCCATGCCAATACAAATCATTGGTTGTCCCCCTCCTCCTCAGGCAGATCAGATTGTCTCATCCCCATTACTGGTTCCTACTTGAATGGCCTACATAGCCTTGATTTGGTACTGAATCAAAAGCATTTTGAAAGTGTAGAAACACCAGATTAATCTGGTTTCCTCTATCTATGCCATTGAAGATATCATGTATGCAGAGTGCAGGTTCAAGTTTGCATGATCACCATTTTCAAAACAGTGTTTTAAATGTGAAATATGTTTTAAGCTTTTGTTACAAATAAATATGAATGCTATAGACACGAGTCTGTTCACTTGTACTTAAAGCTGCTGATTGATCTGTGTGTAAATAATAGCAGTGGCTTCCAGAATTAACTGAGTATAGATGATTCCAGGAATTATAGAATGAAAGTTTCACTGTGGAGTGGAGTGGGTGCTGGCAGGTTAAAACTGTGTGCCGGACCAAGACTCAAACTTGGGTCCTTAGCCTTTCATGGGCAAGTGCTCTACCAACTGAACTATGTAAGCACAACTCACAGTGTGCCCTGATAGCCTTGCTTCTTACAATACCGCATCTCCTACCTTCCAAACCTCTTAGAAGCTCTCCTGTGAAGCTTACAGGACTAGGATTCCTGAAAGAAAGGACATTGCACTCCTGGAAGAAAGTATATTGCAGAGATTTGGTTTAGCCACAGCCTGCCGGGAAGTTTTATATCAGAGCACACACTTCTGCAGAGTGAAAATTTCATTCTGGAAACATCCCCTAGATTGTAACTAAGCCATGTCTCCGCAGTACCCTTTTTTCCAGGAATGCTAGTTCTGAAAGTTTAGCAGGAGAGCTGCAGTGAGGTCTGGAGATGAGGTACTAGTGGAAGTAATGCTGTGAGGAGGGTATTAGCTCACCAGAAAACAATAGTTAAGAAAAATGGATGTTCTACCTGGGAGATTAACAGGCCACTATAAAAGCCAGAAGGCCGACACCGGATACAGAGGATACTATGATGTCAAAGTCCATAACTTTCATTCCATAAGTTGCCAAAGTTTTGTCTAAGATAACCAGAATCTTACAGAAATTTCAAGTTAATCTAATGCTGCTAGTACTAACTTTACTAGTTGTTAGTCAGGACTATTTATTCACATTATCTCTACATACATTCAGAACATTTTTAATTATATTAATAATTTTAAAATTATTGTTATTTCTTAGGAAACTATGATGTAAAACAATACTGTATTTGGGAAACCCTGGTCCAATATTAGAGGGCCTGAAGGCCTTAATCTGATCAGGTTAAATGAATAAATTTTCTGCCCTCTGTCTAAGATTGAAGACATTCTGAGAATTAGTGATGGATGATTTACTCTTGTGGAATGTGAGAGTTTATAAAATAACTTATCTGTGTGCTATGTTCTACATAGATCAGAACATTGCAGTGACCACAAATGCTACTCTAACCATTTGCAACCCACAGAGTATGGTATTACTGTATTTTCACTGCATATGTAACAAATATATAAAAAAAAGATCTTCAGCAAAATTGTTCGGAGACTCTTTGAATCCATGCAGTGAAACTTATAGATGTGATAACAGGTATTAGTCAGATAATGCTTCGACTTGTGTTATTTCGACTGTCCTCTCTCTGTGTGTCAGGCTATGCAGAAGGCCACCCAATTGAACAGCTTAGTTTAACAGTTCGTTTGTTACTGGGTCATGTGGATAATCTTTCATTAAGATGATGATACATACACAAAATGCATACAGTGCACTAATAGATAGTGCGACATGGGAAGCGTATGTCGGTTACCGTTGACTTGTCTGGAGATAACTGGCATATGTCATATTGAAGTAGCATGCTTTGAAGTAAATGACAACTGAATAAAATTCTGATACATCCTCTAGTCAGTATGTGGGAGAAACACTAAGATAAACAATAAAAATGTTTTATTTCTGGCTATTCACATTCATAATGGCAGTATGAACCCCCCTCCTCCTCCTCCTCCTCCTCCTCCTCCTCCTCCTCCTCCTCCTCCTCTGGGGGGCCCACAGTCCCTTTTGTGGGTATGTGTGTGGCGCGCACGGGGTCCCAAACTGTTGCAGTCTTCTTCCTTTTTCCAGACTGCATTACCGTCCCTGTTCCTCTCCTTCCCTGTCCTTGCTCCTTTCTCCCTCCCCCTCCTTTCCCTCTTGGCAGACTTCTTTATATCAACCTGGCTCTCCTCCCGGCTTTGTTTTGGTATGTGCTATTGTTTAGTTTGCTGTTTTCATCTCCTTTTTGGCATTTTTGGTCCCCTTGGGGTTTGACCTCCATTTCCAACGTTTTCTGTTCAGTGTGAGACCTTTGGGGATGAACTCCCAACCTAGTTTCCATGGTGCAGGCTCCTCTCCCCTTCCTTTTCCCCTTGCACCCTGGCTCTCTTCCTGCTAGGTCACCATCACGGTAGCCAGTCCACGTGGTAGGGCTGTTAAGTACCTACTTGGCTGACCCCCCCCTGAAAACACAGGGATCACACTACTAGTACCTGAGCTGTTAATACCTCGTGTATGCCAAGGAGTCGATGCTGATCACTTTGGGGCAGACGGCCCTTGTGTGGCTGGGCGACGCCCACGGGGCGAGCCCCTGGTCGGAGTGGGTGGTACTATGGCAGAGACCTTGCACATGAAGCGACAAAAGCTTCAACATTCTGCCCATACTGTGGGCCGTCTTTAAGAGTGGTAGATGACATGACACTCCTTCTTCTGATCCTTCAGCCTTCCTCTCCCTAGCCACCCCCTAGCTTCCCAGCTCACCAACTTCTGTTGAAACCTTTCCCTCGATACCTGTTTTGTACCAGGACTGATGGTAAAAGTTTTGCTGTGACCAAGCCTTTGTTTTTCATGGAGACGATTGAAGATAAGTATGGCGAAGTGGAGTAAAATGTGGAGTAAAATGTGATCTGGTTCTTTGCTCATAAAGACATCTTCTGCTGCCCAATCTGAAGCCCTTCGTGCTTGTGACCATCTTGGTGACATTCTGGTCTGCGTCGCACCCCACCAATCCTTGAAATCAGTACAGGGCATCATTTTCCACCGGTATATTCTTCTCCAAACTGATGAGGAGCTCAGTGCAAACTTTGAGTGGCGAGGAGTTTGATTTATTCGCCATATACTGTGAGGCCTTAAAAACAATCACACCAATACAGGCACCTTTATCCTGGCTTTTGAGGGGGATACCCTCTCAGAGAAGGTCAAGGTGAAGGTGTATCAGTGTGATGTAAAACCTTACATTTCACCACCAATGACATGCTTTAAATTCTTATGGTTTGGACACACATCTTCCGCTGCACCAATGATAACCTCTGCAGTGATATTGGGGTGCCCCCTCCATGAGGGAGTGCCTGTGCTCCCCGCCAGTGTGTGTAAATTGTAATGCGCAGCATCTTCCACGCTTGCCAGCATGCCCGGTGTATGTGAAAGAACGACGGATTCAAGAGTAGAAGGTCTTAGATCGACTTACCTACAATGAGGCTTGTTGAAAGTATGACTGGCTACATCCCGTGCCTATTAATTCTACTTTTGCATCAATTACATCCATTCCCCCTCCTACTCCCTCATCTTCCCAGCCCCGCTCCATTCACCCTACACCTTCCGCCTCACATTCCCTCTCCCATGCCCCCTCCCCCTCCCCTACCCACCCCTTCGGGTGCTGCTCCCCATCCCCTGCTGGAGAATTGCTCACCTTCTTTGGCAGCCACTGGTTCTGGAGCTCCTTCCTGGGACTCTTCTTCCCAGCCCCCACCTGAAAGGTGATCTGCAGCTCTGCATCGGCCACAAGATCTGCGGCTGGTGGGTGTCAAGATTGCCAGGTGTAATTCTGTGCCCAACCTCACTGCAGTCTGCCCTTCTCTTCCTTCACAAGAGAAGAAGCAGAAACACAAGAACAAGGGCAAGGCCTCTCCAGTACCACCTGAGGTGCCGCCGCCTTCCCCTCCTCCAGCCAATGAACCAACAGAGCGTGACCCCACCTATATCGACTTTACCCCATCTTTATCGGTGACAGATGGCGACTCGGCGGCGTGACCGGCTCCGGTTTGTTCGCTTGTCATCTGGACTCCAGCTGGTTACAGATGGCGACTCGGCGGCGTGACCGGCTCCGGTTTGTTCGCTTGTCATTTGGACTCCAGCTTGAGAATCCTCCAGTGGAATTGTAATGGATATTTGTATCACCTCCCAGAGTCACGGCCCCTACTTTCCTCCTACTCTGCTGCTTGCATTGCTCTCCAGGAGACCCATTTTGTCAACTCTTACTCACCCACCCTTTGTGGGTTCCACACTTTGTCGGAACCAAATTGGCCCCTTGCGGGCTTCTGGTGATGTTTGCATCTTGGTCCGAAAGGACATTGTTAGTAAATGGGTTCCCCTCCATACCACTCTGGAAGCAATTGCTGTCAGGGTCCATCTGGCTACTCCAATCACAATAGGTAATCTCTACCTCCCATCTGACAGGACGCACACATCCCTTGCCCTAACCACCTTTCTTCAACAACTCCCTTCTCCCTTCCTGCTTCAAGGAGACTTTAATGGCCACAACCCTCTTTGGGGTAGTCACCCAACTACTGCCCTGGGCAGGACTGTTGAAGCTGTTCCGACAGGGCTTGACCTCTGTCTGGTAAACACCAGTGCCCCCACACACTTTAGTGTGGCACACAGCACTTTCTCTGCCATTGACCTCTCCATCTGAAGTCCCGGCCTTCTTCCCTCCATTCAGTGGGGTGTCAATGATGACTCACGTGACAGCAATCATTGTCTGATTGTTTTTGCCCTTCCTTTCAATGTATGTCACTCTGTCCCCCTCCCAGGTGGGCCTTCTCTAAAACTGAGTGGGATGCCTTCTCCTATACTACCATCCCCCCTGTACTACCACACAGCAGTATAGATGAGTCTACACAGACTTTGACTGCCGCCATCCTTTTCCCAACTGTTTCAGCCATCCCTTTTTCCTTGGGTTCCCCCCCCCATCGGAAGATGGTCCCTTGCTGGACTCTGGAAATTGCTGTGGCCATAAAAGACCGCCGCCGTTACTCTTCAACACTTCAAGCGGCACCGTTCTACAGCTCTCGTTTTGGACTTTAAATGATTCCGCACCCAGGCCCATTACCTTAGCAAATTTCAGAAACGGATTTGCTGGGAACAATATGTGGCTGCCATAGGACTGCACACCCCCTCTTCACAAGTCTGGGCGAAACACGGGTGAATTTTTGGCCATCGTCCTCCCCCCGGCGTTGCAGGAATTTCTGTGCATGGTGTTGTTCTTACCCATTCAGACTTTGTCACACAGCATTTTGATCAACACTTTGTCCAAGCCTCTGCATCATCTCAGTATTCGCCCACATTCCTCCTCCTGAAAGAGTGCTCGGAACGACTGCCTTTGTCTTTTGTTCCTCGCTGCTTAGAGCCTTATAAAGCCCCATTTAGTGAGTGGGAATTTACCAGTGCCCTCGCTCTTTGACCTGACACAGCTCCTGGACCTGATCGGATATATAACCAAATGCTCCAGCACCCATCGGTGGCTGGCCACCATCGTATACTGACCCTTTACAACCATCTGTAGTGAGGGGTATTTCCTACCCAGTGGCAGAAAAGCATTGTTATTCTGGTGTTGAAGCCTGGGAAGCCACCTCTTCAGTTGGATAGCTAGCCTCCAATTAGCCTTACCAACACCCTCTGCAAGCTCCTTGAATGCCTGGTGTGTCAGCGGCTGTTTTGGATCCTTGAATCTCATGACCTTTTGTCGTTGACTCAAGGTGGTTTTCGCTGTGGCCGCTCTACGGTGGATAATTTGGTGCACCTGGAGTCTGCTATCCGGTTGGCTTTTGCCCATCGGCAACACATTGAAGTCTTCTTTGACCTGCATAAAGCCTATGACACCACCTGGCACCACCACATCGTCACCACACTTCGTGAATTGGGCCTTTGTGGCACTCTGCCCGTTTTTATCCATAACTTCCTTTCTTGTCGCTCTTTCCGGGTCCAAGTTGGTTCCTCCTATAGCACTCCCCATTGGCAAGAAAATGAGGTTCCACAGCATTCTGTGCTGAGCGTCCCTTTCTTTCTCGTAGCCATTAATGAACTGGTGTCTGCTGCTGGGCCGACGGTGTCCCCCTCTTTGTATGCTGATGATTTTTGTATCCACGCCACTTCCTTTGTCATGGGCGCTGCAGAACGCTGTCTACAGGGGGCAATCTTCCGGGCGCAGTCTTGGGCTCTATCCCATGGCTTTCAGTTTTCGGTAGCCAATTCGTGTGTCATGTATTTCTGTCGTCGCCATACAGTCCATCCCCATCCAGACCTGCTTCTCAATGGCCAATCCCTCGAGGTGGTGGACACCCATTGCCTCTTGGGTCTGGTCTTCGATGCCTTGACATGGCTCCCTCATCTTCGCCAGCTGAAGAGGATGTGCTGGTTACATCTCGATGTTCTTTGATGTTTGTACAATACCACCTGGTGTGCAGACAGCTCTATTCTACTGCAACTGTACCAAGCTCTGGTCCAGTCTTGTTTAGACTACAGGAGTTTTGTCTGTGGTTCTGTGTCACCTTCGACATTGCAGATACATTGTGGGTTACGGCTTGGGACTGGTGCCTTCCGGACTAGCCCCATGATTAGCCTTCTCGCAAAGGCGGGGATTCCACCACTGGGAGTTTTGTGCCAACAACAGCTGATATCTTACGTGCTCAGCATTCGCTGCACCCCAAAGCATCCTAATTATGGTCTCCTTTATCCAGACATGGAGATCAACCTCCCGCAGTGGCGGCCATGATGTTTGCTTATCATGGCTGCCTGCATTCAGTCACTCTTTTCTGAGCTCCAGCGCTTCCCTTTACCACTTCTTTTCTCCGCGCGTGCCTATACCCCTCCATGGTGCGTCTCTTGGCCATAGCTCTTTCTTGATCTCTCCATCAGTTCAAAGGATTCTGTTCCTCCGGAGGCCCTTCACCATCAATTCTACTGTCTCCTCAGTTCATGTCATGGTTCAGAAGTGATTTATACTGATGGCTCGATGGTTGCTGGCCACACTGGTTATGCTTACACCTATGCGAGACACGCGGAACTTCGGTCCTTGCCAGGTGCCTGTAGTGTTTGTACTGCAGAATTGGTAGCCATCTTGCGCACGCTGGACTATGTCCACATCTTCTCAGGACTGTCCTTCACTATCTAGAGTGACTCCTTGAGCAGCTTGGAGGCCATCAGCCAGTGCTTCCCTCGCCACCTGTTGGTCATAGCTATCCAGGACTCCCATCCTCTCCTTGATCAATGTGGATGCTCAGTGGTTTTCATTTGGACCCCAGGCCGTGTTGGGATCCCTGGCAATGAACTTGCTGATCGACTGGCTAAATTGGCTACTAACAGGCCATCTCTTGCTATTGGCATTCCAGAAATAGACCTTCACTCGGCATTACATCGTCAGGTTTGGGGACTTTGAAATGCAGAATGGCACACTCTCTTCACCAAACAAGCTCAAGGTGGTAAAGGATTCTACAACTAAGTAGTGGCCCTCCTTACGGGCCTCAAGTAAGGCTTCTGTCGTCCTTTGCTGGCTATGCATCAGTCATGCCTGGCTGACTCACAGTTATCTCCTCTGTTGTGAGGACCCCTATCTCTGTTGTTGTGGATCAATGTTGACCGTGGTTCACATGTTACTGGACTGTCCCGACTTAGCCGCACTGCAACGGACTTTTAGCTTTCCTGACTTGCTACCACTGGTGTTAGCTGACAATGCCTCAGCAGCTGATCTTGTTTTATGATTTCTTCGTGATGGGGTTTCTTATGGCTTTTATTTAAGGGTGGGACCTTCAACCTCATTGGTGGGTAGAGGCGATGGCAGGCCGTCTTGCTCCCCCCTTTGCCCTGACTCGAGTGGCTTTGACTAGGCTTGGTGGTACACCCCCACCCTCTGCCTTCCCACTCCTTTCCTTCTGTTTTTTTTTTATCTCGAGTGTCTTATCTTATCTACCTGTGCTTCTTCCTCCATGCCCCTGTCATTAGTCACTTTCTTTCCCTCCTCCCTTCTTTTGCCTTCTTCCTTCCTTCTCTGTCAATAGTTTGTAATTTTATAGCCATTGTAGTTCCCTCGTAATTTAGGTTAAGTAGTGTGTAAGCTTAGGGAGTGATGACCTTAGCAGTTAAGTCCCATAAGATTTCACACACATTTGAATTTTTGTAGTTCCCTCGTATAGTGTGAGATTTTGTGGGTTTTAGTTATTCCAAGGTCTGAGGGACTGATAACCACGTAGTTTGGTCCCTTCTCCAATCCAACCAACCAATCATGTTATCACTTGCATTTGTTGTCCATGTTAATTTCTGTTTTGCCCAGGACTTTAATGATAAAGTCCTGGACAAAACAGCATCATTACTCTCAAATAAATAAAATGCAGTTGCCCATGAAATACTACATGCAACATCAATGTCTCTATAATAATGCACTGTGTCAATATTTCACACAAATTTTGCAGCAATACTCATACCAAAAAAATGCAAAAGTTCAGTGAGCACGTGCAAACTACCAGAACAGCTGCTACAAGAACTCTAGTGCATAGCCTGTGGGTGGCTGAGTGCTGTTTGGCTGAGCAATGGGCATGTGCACCAGAAAACTACTAAAACCCTCGTGAAAACTTCTAAACGCATCGCATGTCTCAAGAATCCTTGTGGCAAGCATTTACCTATACTTGCCTTGGTATCTTTCACCCGTTCTCGATGCAGTTGTCAATGATACAGCTCAAGGCTTGCAAGGAAGTTGCTGTCAGTTTGACAAGAAATTGATGATGCCAGTAAAACCGCACAGAAAACTAAGTGTATGGACCTATTAATTCAGCATTCTGTTGGTTTGTCTTGGAGGTATATTGTAAGTCTTCTGATGCCTCTGTGTTAGGTAGTGTCGTGCTGAAAGGATGGCAGTGGTGATGGCTGTATTTGCCAGTAACATAAACCAATGAACTTTGTTGAAAACTGGCATTATGAGACCTTGGTATGTAAAAATAAAAGATAATTCATTTCCATTTTGGCATATTTGGCCTCCCTTTGGGGTTTGACTTCCACTTTTGAATTTTCTCTCGGCAGTGTGAGCCATGTGGGGAAGAACTCCCTCCCTGGCATCAACAGTGTGGATTCCTCTCCCACTTCCCCATCCCTCTTCCTTCCACACCGTAAGCCATCGCCCCCCTCCAAATACTGTCCCATTGTCACCAGCACGTCTAGCCAGTCAGTGTGGTGTGAATGTTATGTACCCATCTAGCTGATCCCATTGAAAACACAGGGCTCACATTTGCTACCAGAGCTGTTATCTCCCCATGTATGCCTAGGAGTGGTTGCTTGTCTTTTTAGAGCATTGCAACACCTGGCAACAGCTGCAACACAAGACGGCCCTTGCTGTGGCTGGGTGGCATCAGGGTGGATGCTTTGTGTACAGGATGTATTAAGCACCAAAAAGCTGTCTGTTCTTGTACGGCTGTCTCTTCCTTCCCTGGCTGCACCCTAGGAGGAGGGTCAGGTTTGCGGGCTTGGAGTGAAACACTTTCTCCAGTATCTGGTGTGCACCAGGAGTGATGGGGACACAATCAACTCCACCAGGCAGTTACGTTTTGTGGAATGTATCAAGGACAAGTTTGGTGACGTGGACTCTCAATAAGATGAGGTTGGATTCACTGTTGATCAAAACTACTACTGCCACCCAAACTGCAGCGCGTCAGTGCTTGTGACCATCTTAGTGACATCCCGGTGGCCATTACTTTGAATATGGTTCAGGGAATCATTTTTCATAGGGACCTCATCCTTCAAACTGATGAGGACCTCCAGGCCAATATGGAACGATAGGGCATTTATTTTGTTCGGCATGTTCAGAGAAGTAGTCAGGACAATTACTCAGGTGCTGGCACCTTTATTCTGGCATTTGAGGGAGATACCCTCCTGCAGATGGTCAAGGTTGTGTGTTATGTGATGTGAAGTTGTAGGTCCTGTCACCCACGCAGCATTTTCCATGCTTGCACTTTGCATGTGTCTTCCAGCTATATGGCGGACCCTGTATGCAGTGAAAGTGGGCACCCACTCTGTGAGATGAGCCCCTGTGTTTCGCTGCCCATGTGTGTTGATTGTCGTGATCGTCACTCACCAAATTGCCTGGTTTATAAGAAAGAAAAGAAGATACAGGTGTATAAGTCCCTTGACTCTTTTATCTTACACTGAAGCTCATCAGAAATATGCCTGACTTCAGCCTGTGCCAATGACCTGTAGCTTTGCTTCTGTTATGTCCTTTCGCCGTCGTCCCTTTTCCTTACCCCAGTCCCATCCCCCTCTTCTCTTCTTCTGCCCTGTGGTTCCCACGCCCTCCCCTCTGGTGCCACTCCCTCTCCCTGGCTGGAGAAGTGTCCCCCTTCTTTGACACCCACCAGTGTTGGAGATCCCTCCCAGGACCCCTTGCCCCTGGCATCTTAGAGGCTGTAGGCCTGCTGCAACAACTCAGCCGCAGGACCCATAGTCCATGCGCTGCATGGGTGCCCTCTGTGTGTCAGTTCCGGATCTTGCAGCAGCCTGCTCTCCCTCTGTGTGCTGCCCCCCTCATCCTATGAAAGAGAAATAGAAGAAGAAGAAAAAACATAAGTCCCAGGACAAGATCCCCCCCCCCTCCCCCCCACAACCTGAGTCTGATCTCTTCTTTGATGTCACCTCATCATTGTTGGTGACAGATGGTGACCCAGCGGCATGATTGGCTCCAGCCCATTCGCCTCTCATTTGGATCCATGTTCTCTTATTCAGTGGGACTATAATGGATACTACCGTTACCTCTGGTAGTTGCAATCCCTTATTTCCTTTTATTTGCCAGCTTGTGTTATTCTCCAGGAACTGGGTCGGTCCTTTGATGGCTTCCGGTGACGTTTGCATCTTGATCTGTATTGACGTTGTTAGCACATGGACCCCCCTTCGTACCACATTGGAAGCAGTTGCTATCTGAGTCCACTTGGACTCTGCGATCACAGTTTGCAATCTCCTTCCTGACAGGCCACATACACTTGCTACCCTAACTGTCCTCCTTCAGCAACTCCTCCCTCCCCTCCTCCTCCTCCTCCTCCTCCTCCTCGGGGTTTTAATGCCCATCACCCGTTGTGAGGCAGTGCTTCATTGTCTAGTTGGGGGCTGCTCATAGATCAGTTTCTTGCAGACTACAACATGTACCTTCTCAATGATGGTTTCCCTACTCATTTTAGTGCCACATGTGGCACATTCTCTGCCATTGATCTTTTGCTCACTTCCCCTCCCCTTCTTTCTTCCTTACACTGGTCACTGCATAGTGATAGAGGCTGCTTCCTGTTGATTCTCTTGTTTCCTTCCCATCTCCCTGTAGCGAGGCTGCCCCCACTGGGCCTTCCATCATGTTGGCCTCTATATACCTCTCAGGTTGTGTTTACACCTTCTTTGTGAGGCTGTAGTGATGAAGTCTTTCATGATCTGTCTGATAAGGTAATTGCCCCTGCCACTTGGGATCATCATCATGCCTTGCAGCATCTTAATGACATCTGTCCTCTGCTGTTCTTATTACCATTAAACATCTTCGTGTCAAAGCCCATTACTTAATCAAACAGAGCAAGTGGATGAGTTGGGAATGCTGTGTGTCCTCCATAGGTTCTTGCAGCCCTTTGTCACAGTTGTGGACTACATTCCACACTCTCCAAGGTTGTCAGAGGCCATCTTCTATTCTGAGCCTTGCGCTTCCAGGAGATCTTTGTACGGATCCATCAGTTCTTGCAGAACACCATGCTACCCATTTTGCAACACCTTCGGCATCAACCTCATATCTCGCCACCTTCCTCGTCTGGAAACACTGGGCTGAAGCTTCCCGCTTGTGTTTTACCCCTTGTCGGGCAGAATCCTGCAGTGAACCTATTACTGAATAGAAACTTCTTCTGGTCCTCTCTTCTTCCTATGATTCAGCCCCTGGTCCTGATTCCCTCGATAACCAGTTGCTTCAACACCTCAATCCTCCACAACGGCAATATCTGCTCTGTGTGTTTAACCGTATTTGGCTCCAAGACATTTTCCCCTCAATGGATAGACAGTATTGTAGTTCTTGTCCATCATTCCTGGATAGTTACCGGCCAGTCAGTCTGACCAACGCCCCTGCAAATTACTTGAAACGATGGTGGCTTGTTGGCTCAGTTGAGTCCTCAAATCTTGGGACCTTTTATCTCCTTACCAGTCTGGCTTCTGGGAGGGACAGTCTCCTATCCATCATCTGCTTCAATTGGAAACTGCAGTTCGACTGGCCTCTTTTCAGCGTTGCCGTGTGGTCACAGTTTTCTTTTATTTTTGTAAGGCCTACTACACAGCTTGGTGCCACAACGTACTACTTATGCTCCTTGAGCAGGGTCTTCTGGGCCCCCTCCCAATTCTTATTTGCCAGTTCCTGTCCCACTGGTTGTTAAGAATTCAGGTTGGCACCGTTCTCAACTCTCCATGGATCCAGTAAAATGACTTTCCACAGGGCTCTGTATTAAGTGTCCTTACTTCTCTCATTGCTATTAATGGACTTCTGGCCTCTGCCAGACTGTTGGTCATCCCTGCTACATATGTGGATTATTTCGCAGCTCCAGGGTGCCATTTGGCGCATTTCCTTGTGGAGACTCTTAAACAGTTTTCAATTCTTGGATCATGTTTTTTTGACAATAATCTTCTTTGTTGCTCGAAATCTGCCGTCTAAAGGTTGGCTGTTTTTGTAAATTCTCGCTTCACCTCTTGGGGTGCGGATCATTTGACCCATTTCTGCCTTTATCGGGCATTGTTCTGTATCATCTGGATCAGCTGCCCCTTCCCTACTGCTCCTTTTGGAACTAGTTCACCATTGTGGTATCCATTTAGCCTTTCTCATTAGCCCTGTCGATAGCCTTCTCGTCGACGCTGAGAGTCCCCACCCCGCCACGCACAGTTTTGTATGGCGATCCCAGCTCCTGGTTTCCTGTGCCATCACTGTCCGCTCTTCCCCTGCTCACAACTCCTGTTCTATTCTTCTTGTGGCTTCAGGACTTCGCCCGCCCACTGCCTGTTGTTCGCCCTTGGGTGGGTTTACCTGTTGGGCACTGCCTCACTTTTCTCCAGTGTGATTTTCATCTGTCCTTCCTTGTCTTCTTCCCCATGTTCTCTCTCGACCACGGACCACCACCAGACCCTAGGGCACTCACCGTTCTTTGTCAGTTTCTTTCTATTCTACCATGGGGCCCCAGCCTTTGCAGCATCTTTCTCTCTCTGTGCTGTGTGTCTACCCTCTTGCTATTCCTTTTCCCTTCCCTTGGGAACAAGTCTGGGTTGTTTTTGGGAATGTGTTCCGCATTTTCAGTAGATGACATAAGAACAGTCTCACCACTGTTTTTCATTCCTGTTTTCCTTTCTTCATTCACCTTCTCCTATACTCCCTCCACTTCAGCATTTGAGGCTCCTGTTTTTCTTCTTACTCCCTGTGCGTTCCTGAAGGCCAGTCCACACAGCCAATGCGTAACAGGTGATCAGTTAAAGCATATTTCCTAGCCCCAGGTCAAAAGGTATGGCTCGCACATACCCCCTGGTACAGGCCAGGCCCAGGGAGGGGTGATTGCCTGAGCTGCTACCTTCGAAAATTGCTGATTGGTCTCTTGGTCATGTGTTTGGGAGGTGTGATCTGAGTTGTGAACAGTCACCTAAGGTGGGTGAGCCCCCCTCCGAAGGGGTCCCCCAGCTGGAAGGAGCATGCCATTGGAGATGGGGTCTTGCAATGAGCCAGTCATCATCTTTGTAGTCCACATCTACCAAATGTAAAAGGAATGAAGCTCCTGATTCAAAGACCCTCCCAGCTGAATCACGGTTTCACGTACTGAAGACAGTCAGTCCTTTGCAACGGTAAATCCATTTCTGATCCAGAAAGGTGTTGATGCAGTTGCCGGTCCTGTGAAATCCTGCTCTTGTTCATGCAGTGGCCCTTTGCTTTTGGAAACTGCTTCTGACTCCCAAGCACAACTGCTTGCCGCTTCGCTTCTCCATGGCTATCCTGTTTGTGCTGAGGCCCATAGAACTCTGAATTCTTCCCATAGTGTTATCTGCACAAGACTGCTAGATTGTCTGTCTGAGGCAGAAATCCAAACGTACCTATCTGATCAGGGTGTCATTGCTGTCTTTCGGGTGCTGAAAAAAGTAGATGCATCTTTAGTGCCCACACGCATTATTCTCCTCACCTTTGATGGAGTGGTGCCTGCATCCAAGATCAAATATGGCTCTGAAGCTGTAACAGTCCGACCTGATGCGCTGCTACCAGTGTCATCATTTCAACCATACTCGAATGTCTTGCCAACACCCGGCCAAACGTGTAACCTGTGGTAGGGATGCTCACAAGCCTGATTGTCTGCCGCCGCCTCCTCCTCCTCCTCATCCTCATCCTCCTCCTCCCTGGTGCATCAACTGCAGTGATGACCATGCCGCCTCCTCCCACGATTGTCCTGTGTATCTCAATGAGCACGCTGTCCAGGAGATCTGGGCAAAGGAAAATTATGCTTCACCCAGTTGCTCGCAAGTTATTGGCTAGTCAGAAACCTTGCATTCTATCGTTTCACACCTGCAGTACTCTTCTTGCTACATCTCGTTCCATGAAGAACATGGCCACGCAGACATGCTACCTCAAATTCAGCATTGTGGTTCTGAAATCACACATTGTCATGGTAGCTTCGCCGTCTCCTCGTACAGCTGTGCAACAAGTCATCAAACATTCACCACCTGGGGCAAAGCCACCTACTACACAACTGGCAGGCCGGAAAGCACAGAAGGAATACTCCTGCAAAGACTTCCTATGTCCCTCCAGCCAACCAACATCTGAGTTTTCCTCTGCCAACCTGAAAGGCTCCAAGAAGTCAAACAGAGGGAAACAGTCTTCTTCTTCTTCGCCAACTCAGAGGTCCTCTTCGACAGTGTCGCCACATGATACCCTCACTCAGCTGACCTCCAGATCACTGGTGCACACCACCAACTGTTTTTCTGCTCTGAACTCAACTGATCAACAGAGGGAGAACGCTGACACCTCTGTAGATCTCATGAAGCAGGCTCCTCCCGCCTCTGTGCCGTGTAGCAGCGAGTCTTTGAAGGCTGGAACTCGGTAGCCGCCGAGGTGACACCCCTTCATTTTTTCTGTCCTCCCCTTTCCTCATTATGACTCTACTTCAGTGGAACATTCGTGGCCTTCAAAGAGAATTCATGGCTGCTCTTAGAGTCACAGTGTCCACACATCCTCTGCCTCCAGGAAATAAAAATGCATCCTCACAACCACTTTCAGCTTTCTCATTTCTTCCCGTTCCATTTCGAACTTTCCCCAGAGGACAGCATTCATGGCGGAGTCGTGCTGCTCTTATGGGATGATGATCATAGTCAACCCATCTCCCTGACTACCTGCCTTCAAGCTATTGCACCCCTCAGGGGCTCAGCAATCGTTTGCTGAGTACGGGCTTGACGACCCTGGGGTTTCTGAGTTGGGGACTGGTAAGCACTACCAGTCCTCTGTCACCGTAAGCTCTAATCATATTTCAATGACCACCGTGCGGCGCAGTGGTGGAATGTTGTGTGTTTCGGAGAACTGGGCTCTTGGCTTCACCACCTGGACTGCGAGGAACGTACACGCCTCAATAAAACAGAACTTCAACCTCAAGGTGTGCTATGTGGTGAGGAGCTGAATGGATGTTGAGGTAAAACAGTCTTTAGCAGGCAACCTCTGGGGCACCTGTCACCCTCCAGTTGTAT
Source organism: Schistocerca serialis cubense (assembly GCF_023864345.2). Lineage (NCBI taxonomy): Eukaryota > Metazoa > Arthropoda > Insecta > Orthoptera > Acrididae > Schistocerca > Schistocerca serialis. Next base: position 305,054,200 of record NC_064643.1, on the reverse strand, counting down.
CAGGCTTGTTCAGGCATGCAGGGGTCTGCCTAGTTCGACGGTTGTGTCTCTAGCATCTAATGGGATCCCTATGGAACTGTCTCATGAAACTACTACTCCTGACGGGATGGGTGTACCATCAGGCAGCACCTGCACCCACTCCTCAAAGAAAACTCGGTTAGTCAGTACTCCTGAAAAGAAGCCTCAGAGTAATAGTAACAGAGCATTAGTGTGCAATAACACTTGCATTGTAATCAAGTCAAGTGAAATGGGGGAAGCTTTGAGAAGCTATCCCCTTTCTATATTCACATGGCATTGGAAGGTATTGCTGGGTCTCTGAAAAGTGTCAAACGACTTTGTAATGCAACACTTTTAGTTGAAACTGCTAATTCTAATCAAATATCTAAGCTTCTGGGATGTAAGGCCTTACGTGACTACCCAGTCGAGGCTGAATTGCGTAACACCTTTAACTATAGTAAGGGCGTGGTTGCCTTCTCCGATGTACTGGAGATGGACCCTGCTGAGTTACGTGAAGAGTGGGAGAATGTGGGTGTCACAGAGGTGCAGAATTATATGAGGAGAGTCAATGGCAAGTTGAAGAAATCTGCAACATTTATTCTAATGTTTAGTACTCCCGAATTACCGGAACATATCCTTGCTGGCTGTAACCGCCTTAAGGTTCGCCCATTTGTTCCTAACCCCAAGTGATGCTATAAATGTCAAAGATTTGGCCATTCCACTATGGGATGTAATGGGAACGCTACCTGTGGCAATTGTGGAGGCTCTGCTCACAAGTCGGGGACTTCTTGTACACTTCCTCCGAAATGTGTAAACTGCTCTGGGGATCACCCAGTGTGGAGCAGAAAATGTGGGGTTTACAATGAGGAAAAGAAAATTCAGGAGTTGAAACTAAAGAGACGCATACTTTATGGTGAAGCTAAAAAGTTTTACAAAGCCATACAACTACCGATTTTTGCTACTTCTTTTGCATGAGCCCTTAAGACGACAATCGCTAAGTGTGATGCCTCCACACAAACTCAGACCACAGATTCCAGTACGAGCACATGCACTTGTCGATGTACCTGGGGGGGAAACGCTCCACTTGCAACTGATGTCGTTTGGAAGCCATTAGCAGTAGGCTTACCACCTAAGCCACATACCACTCTCCAACATTAGAAGCCAACTAAGCCATCCCTGAAACCCAGGCAGCCGCCGCCTCCTGTCAGTAAAGGAAAACGTCCTTCGAAAAGTAGTTCTAAGTCCAAGAAAGCAGTAGGTAAATCTTCGGATTGATGAGTTCTCCTACTTTCTGATGGCAACTATGCTCATGAGGATATAGACTTCCAATTGGAGGAACCAGAGAGCATGGAACTGGCTAACGTTCCCCCTGACCTCCCCAGTAAATCACTGCCTCCAAGGGAGAAAGAATAGAACCACCATCGCTAACCAATGGCTTCCACAGGGACTTCTGTGTTGCAGTGGAATTTGAATGGATATCGCTCATATTTGGAAGAATTGCAGCTGCTGGTCCAGGATAAACCTTTCTGCATCTGCTTACAAGAGACGCATCTTAAAGTCACAGACGCACCTGCATTACGGGCTACCAGATATACAGAAAGGATGATACTACTGGAGACAGGGCTAAAGATGGAGTGGCTGTTTTCCTTGATGACAGATGCCACTCCTCTCCTGTCCCTTTTACCACGACCATGCAAGCAATTGCTGTGAAAGTTCTCGCACCATTTACTATCACAGTTTGTTCTTTGTACCTGCCCCCCAATGACGCTTTGGCTGCAGATGCACTGGCAGACCTCTTTCAGGCACTCCTACACCCATTCCTCCTTGGGGGGGAACTTCAATGCCCACAATGTGCTGTGGGGCTCGGCTACTACTTGCTCCAGGGGTCGGATTATTGAGCGACTTGTTCATTCTGAGAATATCTGCCTTCTGAACGCGGGTCAGATGACTCACTTTCGCAGAGCTACAGGGTGTTTCTCAGCTATTTATCTTTGTTTTTGTTCCCCAGCTATTGCAGACTCGGTTCAGTGGGAAGTGGCTCCAGATTTACATTCTAGTGACCATTTCCCAGTGTGGATTCATCTGCTGCCTAGGATGGTGGCCAGCAGGAGACCACGCAGGTGGCTGATACAATGGGCAAATTGGTTACAGTACAGTCGATAGGCTATTTTTGAATGAAAGGATTGTGCACACGAGTCGATGGCCCATATCGCTCATGAGATCCAAAGGGCTGCCGCAGAGTCCATCCCCAGGTCTAGAAGCTACCACAGACGACGGCCTGTACCTTGCTGGAATGACGACTGTCGATTGGCAATCCTGTCTGCAAGCGCACATGCAAGGCGAGTGATCAAAGAATGGAAGAGGGATTCCTGGAGGGAATTCCCAACCTCCATTAATCAGTCCACTTCCGCTGCGCACATTTGGGAATTAATAAGACGGATTTCAGGCGAGGGTAGTCCACATCTCCTTATGACTTTGTCAGATAACAGGGTCTTGGTGGACATGCCAGAGACACTGCTCCAGGACCTGATGAGATCCAGTATACCATGCTTCATCATCTGTGCCCTGAAGCGAAAGGTCAGCTCCTCTCTTGTTTCAATTAGATCTTGTATGATAGGCAGTATGCCACGACTTGGAAGGAGGCAATATTAATTCCATTCCAGAAACCAGGCAAGGACCATAGCGCCCATAACAGTTATCGGAGTGTCGCCCTTACCAGTTGGAGGGGTTAAGACTCTTGAATGCATAGTCAACCACCGCCTTGTCTGGCTGCTCGAGTCCCGAGATCACCTGAGCCACTTCCAGTGCGGTTCCAGGTACTACTATTCTACTCTGGATACCTTAATTCTACTGGATACGGTGACACAGGAGTCCTTCTTATGCCAAAACCATTTAGTTTGTGTGTTTTTGACCCCAAAAAAGCATATGACACTACTTGGAGGTATAACATCCTTCGCCAACTTCATGAGTGGGAACTACGTGGACGCCTGCTGCTTCTGATCCAGTCCTTTCTTGGAGACCGGCGTTTTCGTTATCGCATTGGCAATGCAATGTCTGATTGCTTTGTTCAGGAGAATGGTGCGCCCCAGGGCAGTGTCCTCAGTCTCACGTTGTTTGCCATTGCTATCAATGGCATTTCCTCCGAAGTCAGGCTCTTTGTTTGTGGATGACTTTGCCATCTTCTACTCTTCCTTTGATCTTGAGACAATGATGAGGCAGCTACAACTGACCATTAGGAGGCTGGAAACCTGGGCCCAGACAACTGGTTTTCGGTTTTCCCGTGAGAAGACGGTGCTTGTCAATTTGATTCGTGCTCGTCGGAGTTTAAACCAACCAGAGCTTACTATGGGGGACCGTATTTTACATTTTCAAGACACTGTGTGCTTTTTGGGTTTATTATTTGACTCTAAATTAACATGGCTCCCACACCTGAAAGACCTACAAACAAAGGGCTTCCGGTTGTTGAACATTTTGAAATGCCTTGGCTGAAAAACATGGGGAGCTTACAGGTCCTGGCTCCTGCAGTTTTATAGGGCATTTGTTCGATCACACTTAGACTATGGCAGCATGGTCTACATATCGGCCCATCCTTCCTACCTCCAGATGTTAGATGCTGTCCACCATGTGGGCATTTGGATATCAACTGGAGCTTTTCGGATCAGACCAGTTTAGAGTCTGTGTGTAGATGCCGGTGAGCCACCACTCAGGATTCAGCGACGTATCCTTTTGGCTCGACTGGCGCTGAAAATCACAGCTTCACCTCAGTCTTTGGCATTTAGTTCAGTGATCCAACCCACCTTCGAACAACTGTTCTTGAATCAGTCCCAAGGGACCCAGCCATATGGTATATGTGCTACGGACTCTCTCAAGGATCAGGATCTCTTGGACATGAAAATACACACCCAGGTATGGAACCCACTGCCACCTTGGTGTCTTCAGAGGCCCAAAGTGATTTTACGCTTGATACAGCACATGAAAAGTTGTACTCCAGATGTGATTTTCACAACTTTGTTTTCATCTATTTTAAGTATGTACCATAGTTTTATCGTTACTTATACAGACAGATCCCAGCAGGAGAATGTTCTCAGCTGTTCTGTGGTTTTCCCTGGTAGGGTTTTTATAGTGCATCTTCCAGAATAATTTACAAATTATGATGCCGTGTTATATGGCATTCTGATGACAATGGATAGGGTTCACAGACATCACCGTAGGAGTTTTCTTGCCTTTTGAGACTCTCTTAGTGCACTGCAAACACTTCACCAAATGTATCCAGTAGACCTGCTGATTCAGCTCATCCATGACTCCTTCCAGCGGCTTCAACGCTGTGGCAAGGAGGTGATCTTTTGCTGGGTACCTGGCCATTTTGGGATACAGGGTGACGACATGGCTGGCAAAGCTGCCAAGGAAGCATGTTGGGATGATGCTGTCCATCAGTGTCCCATCCCATTGCACACCATTATCTCATTTTCTGACAGATGCATCATGCATCAGTAGGAGACTGAAGGGGTTGCAGGTGTCGGACAGCAAACTGCGGTCACTCAAAAATAAAATTGACCACAAAGGCTTGGTGGACTTTGTGTCAGCCTCACTGCTGGAAGGAGGTTTTGCTTACCAGACTGTGCATCAGGCATAGCCCTTTCACACATGGGTTCCCCCTCCGGCGGGAGGATCCACCATTCTGTGAAGTTTGTGATGTGCCACTTTCAGTTCAGCATATTGTGGCTGTGTGTCTCCTGTATACTGATATTAGGGCAGCCTTCGGTCTCACTGGAGATCTACCCACCATCCACGCAGATACCAATACCAATGTTAACAGAGTGGTGAAATTTTGTGAACTGTCAGGCGTCATCCCTAAACTGGTGGGGAAGAGCGGCAGACTTTAGTACAGTTATAAACTGCTCCGCATGTTGGGGCAGCCTTCGTCCCCACTCATGAGGTTTCATGTTGACTTTTCATCAGGGCGCTGATGACCATGATGTTGAGTGCCCCCTCAACCCAAATAATAATAATAATAATAATAATAATAATAATAAACCCCGTGGAGGCCCGGGAAAAGAATCGGCCTCCGGTATGTTCTGCCAGTCGTAAAAGGCGACGAAAAGAACAAACCACTAATAGGGCTAACCCCCCTTTTAGTGTGATTAGTTGGTTCAGGACAGAACTAAAGAAGCCTCGGACAAGCGCCGTCATGGTCGGGGACGACGCTTGAACCCTATGCCCGCCCACAATGGTAACGACACTGCTAGCCAACTGGAAAATGATTTAAATCCAAATAGAGGTGTTTTGCAGGATATGCTTCCTGCAACCACCCTAGAAGGAAAACAAAGACAGAGGATGAGATGGTCAGATGAAGTTAATCGACACCTCATGTTCTGTTATTACCAAGCAACAAACCTAGGAACCAACACAACTGGATACAGATCACAAGTATACACAACATTTATTACCAGATACCCAGAATTAAAATTTTTAACAGAACAACGATTAGCTGATCAGATCCGTGTAATAATAAAAAATAACAGGATACCCCAGTCAGAATTAGAAAACATCAAACATCAAGTACAACAAATACTGGAACAAAATAATGTGCAATCAGAAGAAGAAGAAAATACAGTAATGGACTCAAACATCCCAGAGCAAACAAACAAAGAACAACATGCACCAATTAAACAATCAGAGGAAAACGAAATCTTAAGACAGCCACCAGAACAAGCACAAATAGAACACGAAGTGACACAGATGTTAGATATAGAAGAAAAATTTCAGCTAACATATATAGAATACAAAGACACAAATACAGACATTAGACCATTCTTGCGTAGACCACCAAATAACCCACAAGTCGAAACAACAATAAAAACTATCAACACAGTCATACACAACAAAATAAATGAAAATACAACTATGGAAGAGTTACAACTACTGGTTTAGATAGGAGGACTCACTACACTAAATATACACACTAGGCAGAGATCAGAACCAACCAACACACAGAAGAAACCCACAAAACCAGCATGGCAACACAGGCTACAGATCAAAATAGAAAAACTGAGAAAAGACATCGGACAGCTAACACAATTTATAAGAAATGAAATCTCGGAAAAAAAAACGAAAAAGGTTGGGTAAAATCTCACAACAAGAAGCGACAGAGCAATTAGACGAAAAGAAGCAGAAATTACAAGCATTAGCCAAACGACTCAGAAGATACAAAAAAAGTGAAAATAGAAGGAAACAAAACCAAACATTCAACACAAACCAAAAGAAATTTTACCAGACAATAGATAACACACACATTAAAATAAACAATCCACCAAACATAACAGACATGGAACACTTCTGGAGCAACATATGGTCAAACCCGGTACAACATAACAGGCATGCACGGTGGATACAAGCAGAAACAGACACATACAAGATGATACCACAAATGCCTGAAGTGATAATTTTGCAACATGAAGTCACCCAAGCAATTAATTCTACTCACAATTGGAAAGCCCCTGGAAATGACAAAATAGCAAATTTCTGGTTAAAGAAGTTCACCTCAACACATTCACATCTAACTAAATTATTTAACAGTTACATTGCAGACCCATACACATTCCCTGATACACTTACACACGGAATAACATATCTGAAACCTAAAGATCAAGCAGACACAGCGAACCCAGCTAAATATTGCCCCATAGCATGCCTACCAACAATATACAAAATATTAACTTCAGTCATTAAACAGAAATTAATGACACATACAACACAGAACAAAATTATAAATGAAGAACAAAAAGGCTGTTGCAAAGGAGTACGAGGATGTAAAGAGCAACTGATAATAGATGCAGAGGTGACATATCAAGCTAAAACTAAACAAAGGTCGCTACACTACGCATACATTGATTACCAAAAAGCTTTTGATAGTGTACCCCACTCATGGTTACTACAAATATTGGAAATATACAAAGTAGATCCTAAATTGATACAGTTCCTAAACATAGTAATGAAAAATTGGAAAACCACGCTTAATATCCAAACAAATTCAAATAATATCACATCACAGCCAATACAGATTAAGCGTGGAATATACCAAGGAGACTCATTAAGTCCTTTCTGGTTCTGCCTTGCTCTGAACCCACTATCCAACATGCTAAATAATACAAATTATGGATACAATATTACTGGAACATACCCACACAAAATCACACATTTGCTATACATGGATGATCTAAAACTACTGGCAGCAACAAATCAACAACTCAACCAATTACTAAAGATAACAGAAGGATTCAGCAATGATATAAGTATGGCTTTTGGAACAGACAAATGTAAGAAAAATAGCATAGTCAAGGGAAAACATACTAAACAAGAAGATTACATATTGGATAACCACAGCGACTGCATAGAAGCGATGGAAAAAACGGATGCCTATAAATATCTAGGATACAGACAAAAAATAGGAATAGATAATACAAATATCAAAGAAGAACTAAAAGAAAAATATAGACAAAGACTAACAAAAATACTGAAAACAGAATTGACAGCAAGAAACAAGACAAAAGCTATAAATACCTTTGCCATACCAATATTGACCTACTCATTTGGAGTAGTGAAATGGAGTAACACAGACCTAGAAGCACTCAATACACTAACACGATCACAATGCCACAAAAATAGAATACATCACATACATTCAGCAACAGAAAGATTCACATTAAGCAGAAAGGAAGGAGGAAGGGGATTTATTGACATAAAAAACCTACATTATGGACAGGTAGACAATTTAAGAAAATTCTTTCTAGAACGAGCAGAAACTGGCAAAATACATAAGGCAATCACTCATATAAATACATCGGCTACACCACTGCAATTTCATAACCACTTCTACAACCCTTTAGATCACATAACATCAACAGACATGAAGAAAGTAAATTGGAAAATGAAAACACTACATGGCAAGCACCCGTATCATCTAACACAGCCACACATCGATCAAGACACATCCAACACATGGCTAAGAAAAGGCAATATATACAGTGAGACAGAAGGATTCATGATTGCAATACAGGATCAAACAATAAACACCAGGTATTACAGCAAGCATATTATTAAAGATCCCAATACCACAACGAATAAATGCAGACTTTGTAAACAACAAATAGAAACAGTAGATCACATCACAAGCAGATGTACAATACTAGCAAATACAGAATACCCCAGAAGACATGACAATGTTGCAAAAATAATACATCAACAGCTTGCCTTACAACATAAACTTTTAAAACAACACATTCCTACATACAAGTATACACCACAAAATGTACTGGAGAATGATGAATACAAATTATACTGGAACAGAACCATTATAACAGATAAAACAACGCCACATAACAAACCTGACATCATACTCACCAATAAAAAGAAGAAATTAACACAACTAATCGAAATATCCATACCCAATACAACAAATATACAAAAGAAAACAGGAGAAAAAATTGAAAAATACATCCAACTGGCAGAGGAAGTCAAAGACATGTGGCATCAGGATAAAGTTGACATCATACCAATTATACTATCAACTACAGGAGTCATACCACACAATATCCACCAGTACATCAATGCAATACAGCTACATCCAAACATATATATACAGCTACAGAAATCCGTAATTATTGATACATGTTCAATTACCCGAAAGTTCCTAAATGCAATATAACACATACCGTACAGTTAAAAGTAAGTGACGCTTGATCAAGGTCCGCGTCACTCCATTTTTAACCGGACTTAACGTCTGAGAAAGTGAAGATAATAATAATCATAATCATCATCATCAAGCTGTTGCAGTTCACCTTTTCCTTCCTCACTTGACCTTTTCACTTCCTACTGTTACATCCCTCTCTCATTCGATGTCACCAGGGCAGACTTCCTTCAGCTTATTGGGCAGCTACCTCACACCTTTCTGCTGCTCGGTGACTTTAAGGTGCACCATCCCCTTTGCGGCTCTCACAGGACCTGTCAGAGAGGTGCCCTCTTGGCTGACTTTCTCAATCAACTTAACCTCGTCTGCTTTAACATAGGAGCATCTACGTTCCTTTCAGATTCCACACTGGGGGCCTTACTCCTCCCTGACGACCTTTGATGAACATTTCCCCAGTTGTGATAACCAGGTAGAATATCTTACAAACGTTATTCTTACTGCCGCAGGACGTTCTGTTCCTTGCACTTCCTATTTACCACACCATGTTCCAGTCCCTTGGTGGACAGAGGTGTGCACACACATGCTCTCCATGTTTTTAATTGTCATCCTATGATGGCAAACTGCATTCATTATAAACTGTTGTGTGCACAGTGTCATTACATTCTTCTGGATAGCAAAAAAGCTAGCTGGATTTAATTCACTAGTTCTTTCAACTGTTCCTCTCCCTCCTCAGTCGTGTGAGTCAACCTCTGGAACTGAGATCTATTCCCCAATTTCCGGCCTGACAGTAGCGGATGATATTGTAGTGGACCCATGTTGCAATCTCAAACACCTTGGGCCTCCATTTTGCAGAGATTTCGAGCTGCTTCCACTATCACCCTGGCTTCCTTCATTGGAAAGGAGTGGAGGAGGCACAAGGTTACCCTTCTCTTCTCAGAATTGTGACTGCTGCAATTCCACCTTTACTATGAGGGACCTAGATCATGCTCTACCTCATCCCAATCCTCCGCCCCAGGGCCAGGCGATGTTCACATTCAGATGTAGCAGAACCTTCCTGTTGCAGGCAAGCACTTTCTCCTTCATATGTACAATCACATGTGGGCAGAGGGGACATTTCCCAGACACTGGCGTGAAGCTAGTCATACCTGTACCTAAACCTGGTAAGGACAAATATCTTCCTTCTAGCTACCGCCCCATTTCTCTCACCAGCGGTGTTTGCAAGGTGATGGAATGTATGATTCAAGCCTGGCTGGTATGGTGGCTCGAGTCTCGTAATGTACGAACTACTGCATAGTGTGGATTTCGAGCACACTGTTCTGCAGTTGACCATCTCGTCACTTTGTCCACCCATGTCATGAATGGTTTTCTGTGGAAATCCCTGACTGTAGCTGTGTTATTTGTTTTGGAGAAAGCCTACGACACTTGCTGGAGGACTGGTATTGTCCGTACTCTTTACACATGGGGCTTCTGTGGCCACATGCCCTGTTTCCTTGAGCAATTTTTAAAGGAATGTGTTTCCATGGTAAGCATGGGTTCTGCCTTGTCGGACACATATATCCATGAAAACGGTGTGCCCCAGGGTTCCGTCTTGAGTGTTGTCCTCTTTGTTATCACTATTAACCCTATAATGGCCTGTCTCCCACCGGGCATCTCTGTCTCTCTTTTCGTTGACAATTTTGCTATCTATGGCAGTTCCCTATGGATTTGTCTCATTGAGTGGCATTTTCAGCGATATCTCGATCTTCTTCATTCATGGAGCTCCGACAATGGCTTTCGTTTTTCCTCCAACAAAAATGTTTGTATGAATGGCACAGCTGGTTTCTTCCACCATCTTTATATCTTGGGCCTGTTGCTCTTTCGTTTGTTGAAACTACGAAATTCTTGGAGCTCATGCTCGATAGGAAACACTCTTGGTCTTCCCACATGTCTTACCTGGCAGGCCGCTGTGTGGGGTCCCTCAATGTCCTACATGTCCTCAGTGGTACTTCCTGGGGAGCACATCGAACCTCCCTCATCCATTTGTAATGGTCCCTTGCCCATTCGAAATTAGACTATGGTTGTTCCATTTATACATCTGCACGTCCGTCCCTGTTATGCTGTCTCAGTACTATCCACCATTGTGGCACCCATTTGGCCACGGGCGCCTTTTACACTAGCCCATTTGAGAGTGTGCAGAAGCTACTGAACTACTGCTGTCCTACCGCCATGACTTTCTTCTCAGCAGGTATGCCTGCCATTCAACTGCCATGCGTGGCCACCCATCCTATGCCTTCTTCTTCTTCTTCTTCTTCTTCTTCTTCTTCTTCTTTGATGACTCCTTTGATCACCGGTGTGGGGCACATCTCTCTTCTCTCTTACTTCCTGGAGTTCGCTTTCGGCTTTTGCTCCAGCAGCTTTCCCGGTTGGTGTGAACCTTTCACCACCTTGACTTCATGTGGCAACCCGCGTTCATCATGGTGTTCATTTGCTTACTAAGGACACTATGCCAGCCTTGTTCTAGCACCTTCAGTTTCACAATCTTTGCATGGAACATCGCAATAGTACTTTTGTGTGCACTGTTGGCTCTCGGATTGACCACGGTGCCTGGTGCGCCTTCGTCATTGGCACCGATGTTTTTCGGTATCGGCTTCCAGAACACTGCTCACTGTTTACAGGAGAGCTCTTCGCCCTGTATCAGACCATGCAGTACATCTGGCATTATAGGCTTTTCAATTGCGTCATCTGCTCCAACTCTCTCAGTGCCCTCCAAAGCTTCTGTGTGTTGTACACCATCCATCCCTTAGTGAAACAGGTCCAGGAAAGCTGTCACTTGCTCACTCTTGATGGAGCCACTGTGATGTTTGTGGGTTCCTGGTCACATTGGTCTAACAGGAAACGAGGCCACCGACACTGCTGCCAAGGCTGCAGTCCTCGTACTTGGGCCCATTGCTTCTTACATTTCCTCCGATAATCTCTGTATTGCTGTCTGTTAGCAGGTGGTTTCAATTTGGCGTCTCCACTTGTCCTCCCTTCATGGAAACAAGCTTCGGGTTATTAAGCCTCTCCCTGCAGCTTGGATGACCTCCTCTTGGCCCTCTCACTGTGAGGAGATCATTTTAGCTAGTTTGGATATCAGGCACTGTCTTTTTAGCCATCACCGTTTAAGTGGTGCTCCCCCACCACATTGCACTCAACCTTTGACGGTCCACCATTTCCCGACGTAATGCCCTTATGTTTGCCATCTGAGTGATCAGCCGTTTTAGCGAACGACATGCGGACTGTCGACCGCGTTTTATGTTGTATCCGTCATAGCAATCTGGCAAAGGCCATTTAATTTTTTGTACCGGTCTTCTCTTCCATCGATTGGGATTAAAGTGTAGCCATTTTTTACTCTGTTTGTCTTTGTGTTCTATAGTTTTGACGTGGGCTTATGTGACCCTAGTTGTTTTTGTGCCCTAAAACAAAACAAAACAAAACAAAACAAACCCTCCACCACCACCCCCTCCCGTCCTGCCCCCCTGCCCCCTTCCTGGATTAGTTCCTCGGCCCCAGATTCAGACTGTGTTTCCTGGGTCTTGAGAGCCTCAATCACTCAAACTGTGTTGCATTGTTTGTTCCGCCTGATCTTATGGGAGTTTCAGGATGCCAGTGATTTTTCACTGATAGTTCTAAATCAGCTGATCAAGTGGGATATGCCTTCATGTCTTCTGTTGGTACAGAACACCATCGCTTGCTTGCCATGTGTGGGGTCATTACTGCGCTATTGATTGCCATCTAATGGGCTCTTTGCTTTATTAAATAGTCCTCCCTAACCTGAATTCTGCTCTTGCTCAGTGTTTTTCCTCCTACCCCTTGGTCCCTGCCGGGTCTCTGCCATCCACCGCTTCTTCAGTTGATTCCTTTGGGTTTCCCACCATGTGAGTATCCTAAATAATGAACTGGCTGATCATCTGGTTAGGGCGGTAGCCACCTATACCCTTGTTCTCCGTGATCCCTCTAGTTGCAGATTTGCGGCTTTATATCAAATCCCTTTTTCCTCAATCATGGGCTTACTCTTTTGGGAGGGGTGGGGGGACTACCGCCTCTCTAGTAAACTACATGCAATCAAGGAGACTGCCATGTGGCATTCTTCCCTCTTCCTCTCCCAGCAGTAATCTACCATCCTCTGCCATCTTTGTATCAGCCATACTAGGTTGATCCATGGTTTCTTACTCCACGAAGACCCCCCCCCCCCCCTCATGGTGATCTGTATTTTGCTGGACTGCCCCTGGCTTTCGGCCACTCACACTGGATACACCCTCCCACCTTCCTGGAACCAGGTGTTAGCAGATGACCCTCGCTTGGTTATGTCTGTCCTTGGATTTCTACGTGAAAATGGTTTGTCCTCCCAGGTTTAAGTATCTGAATTTCCTACAGTAATTGGTATCCCTTGGTTAGTGTTGGTATTGGTTATGGAGGCCTTGGCGTTGCCTATACACTGGCCAGGTCCCCCCTCCCCCTCGCCCCCCTTTCTCCTTAAGTTTTGTCTTGTCCTCTGTATCATTTTATTTCCCTTTTTCTTGTGTCTGCTTCCCTTGGTGTTGTCCCTGTTGTCATTATTACGGTATGGTATGGGAATCGGGAAGAGTCAGTGGCTGTGCTGGTGACCCAACTTGTGTAGTGTTTCTGGGGCATCCCTGCTCTCACTGTTCCCTTCCTCCTGTTCTTTACTCTTCCTGTTGTCCCAGTGTTCCTTTTTGGTTCTTTGTTTGCCTGTTTTCCATTCCACTTGACTGAATTGTGGTGTTTGTGTTCCTTGTTTCTGCCACCTGAGGTCATGGGCTGATGACTTCGCTATTTGGTCTCCCCCCCCCCCCCCCCCCCCCCCCCCCCCGCCCCCCATATCATCCAACCACGTCCTCTGCATTACATGAAGACAATTAATGAGGAAAATGGTTTTTGTGCAGGAACAAGCATGCTTTATTCCAACTGCTAAAGGGATTATGTAACCTAGGTATTTCAAAAGGGCGTTGCTGTTTTTTTTCTTATGGTACCTGTTGTTTTACAAATATGCTTACACACACAACCAGTTTGTAGTTATCTGCTGTGAGTTTCTATACATTTTCACTCAGTTGTTCATTTGTTTCATCATCACCAATTTCTCCAGGACATTCACCATTTTTAGAATGGAAGTTTTATCCAGTCGCATCATTCCTTGCATCATTCTCCTACGCGCTGTCAGGAAGCATGGGACTTCATTTCCATTTCCATCCAGTAAATACTCCAGTGAAGTGCTCCATATTTCCAGTAATTCATATTTTTGATAATTCCTCAACAGTGGCATTAACATTCATGAATCCCAGTGATCTGTAAAATACCTGTTGCTGTGATAGCAAAATCATGAGGTAACTGATATGTTTTCTTACCAATTCCAGAGGTACTGTAAGGCTACTTTTGCATTAGTAGCTGGAAAGTGCCAGTATACAAATTTTTACAGCACGTAAATGCAGCAAGTTTAGCAATATCAGACTTTCTAAACATAAATAGGAGCACCATGTACTATACTACACACAAGTTTTTTTTTATGTTTTCATTGAAATTTTTACTATTTTACATATTTTGAATCCTTATTTTAAATATTCTGAAATTATTACTTACGACTTTATGATGGCTTTCAATATAAATTATGTTGTGATGTATGACTTGCAGTTTGAAGCAGATAGACGAGCAATTATTATTACAATAAATTCATTTGGCACTGAATTAACAAAGGATGATCGTGCCAAACTGTATCCTCGTTGTGGGAAGCTACATCCTGACGGTCTAGCTGCTTTGGCACGTGCAGATGACTATGAACAAGTAAAAGCTGTAGCTGAATACTATGCTGTAAGTATCATACTCAAGAAAATCTTTGGTCTGAATGTTTCAAATGTTATCAGTAGTAATTACCAAGATTAAAATATTTTAGAGCTTTTAAGGATGGTTTAGTGAGATTGTTAGCAAAGTAATCTGCTGGGGGGGCCTGATTGAAACTGTACGATTTATTAAACATGTTAGCAAGATAAACAACATTACACCAACTCTCATACAATACTATCCAGAATAAAGAAACACAAAAGATATTTACATAAGTGAGGCGTAGATTCTAAATTCTCACCCTAATTATAAATTACAGTAGATAAAATTTTGCACTGATCAGTGATTATAGTCACAGGCATAATGGGCTAAAAAAGAAAAAGAGCTACAGGAAAGTGAGTGATGTATCTTATAAACAGCATTTTGGGAAATGTCTTCTATAAGGAGAAAGTCTTCCCTCCTGCCGTTACTTTCAATTTGACTGCAAAGTCTTGGCAACAATGAAATTCTAGGAAATGAATTTGTTCTGGCTGAATTATGTCAAAGTAATAACAGCAGGTGGTAATGAACTTTTTGGGAAACTGTAAAACTTACAAGGATTGCTGCATCAGAATTGAAATGGTAGTCCTTCTTATTGCTTCAGGTTGTCACTGTAGGACTACTTCATGTGGAGTGAATTGTGGCTTTTGTAAGCTTGTTAATGTTTTCAGTTAGTACAAGGAAAATGTGCAAAGTTCTTAGCTGTTACTACAGAGATGGCATTGGTATTAATGACACATTTTTGTTACATTGACATCTGTCGTACAAAGTGCAAATAAGGTGTTAAGTTTCTCTGTGGAATATATTCTTTATATGGCTTTTTAAAGTTTTCATATTGTGTGTGTATTTCATTCATATGGTTTACTTTTTGTTTATTTTTTTCATTTTGTTGTTCAGCTAATTTAGCCTTTACAAAAATAGGTGAAGCCTCTTTAATCTTGAACTAACAAATAAAATTTCAGTAGATGTTTCCATGCCCCTCTGTTTTCTGCCAGTTGAAATTTGCAACTGTCTTCAATTCTTTATCCCAGAGGTCGGACAGTCTGCTTCGTAGTCTTCATCTTTCTCTGGCAACCCCCTCTGCTACTACTATTCATTCATAAACAAGAAACACCATCCAATTATAAAATTATTTATTTTGGTTTATTGTCTGTAAATAATCATTCATAGTTGATTAAGTTTTGTAGGTCATGTCAATTTATTTCAACTGTTTTGAAAAGTGTGATTGTATTCAGAGGTGATTGTACTCTTGAATACGCAAGAACAGTATCCCAAGAAAGCAACCACAGACGAAAACATGGAGGAAGTGCACAAAATGGTATTTCACAGATTGTAGTTAGACATATCAAGCCATGGGCCTGGTGAGTGTGGCACTGTTATTGAATCATTTGACCGATACAGCTGATTCGTTTAGCAATTTGTCAATGGTAAGTGGTTCCACCACTTTATACCAGTAACAAAATGGCTGTGAAAGCTGATTGAGTTGCAGAAAAGAGATAGATAGAGAGAGAGAGAGAGAGAGAGAGAGAGAGAGAGAGAGAGGGGGGGGGGGGGGTATATATCAGATTTCCTGTGCTGGAAATGTGGTGACCCCGTTCTGGGATGTGGCAGAGATTCTTGTCTTTGATTAAATCTTCATGGGTGGAATCTAACCACTGTAAAACATTGGTCTCATTTATTGACATAAAAGGAAACCAGTTTTTAAAAAAAGGCACAATTTTGATTGCAGAACAATTACTTGCCATCAGCCTGACAAATTTTACATTGCCCTTGTTTTTATAGTGTGACTATTTCCATAGAAACCTAATTATGCCCCATACATTGCACAGTAGACTGTTCTGATGTTTGTGAGTGTTCTTCTCTCTATATGTGGGGTACAGTTGTAAGTGGTAACAAAAAGCTTATGAAAATAGTTAAATCACTTACAGGACAGTGTAATGTTGTCAAAGGAAATAATAGTATAATAAGCTACCTTAAAGCATTGCAGTGCTGAATGGTTGTTTGGTTTGTGCTATAAAAAGGTATTCAGTGGATGGAAGAACTGACTGTCAGATCAGTTGATTATTCCTGTAGTTCCTGTCTTGTTATTTAGCATCTAATTCCATTGGGGTGAGTTCTTATTCAACCACATAAGTGTGCCTCTTTCTAGAATTAAAAAAAGTGTGCGGACGAAGGAAAAAATAAGCTAATAACATCAGAAATTATTGCTCCTAGAGAGTGAGAAGTTAAAGTGAGTGAATTTGAGGTGAAAATTGGAACCATTCTTCAAACTTTGGAGGAGCAGGAAACACTATGAAAAAAATGGCCTTATGCAATCAAACATATTAAACAATAACAAAGATAGATTGACACATTTATGAACACCATATTAAATGATTCTAAGGTATACTTTTAACTTTTTCTGTTCTTGAGCTCTGTGCACTGTTACTTAGGGTAGTAACAAAAGAACTGATAATTTTTTATAATATTGAAATTAACTGTATTCTTTTCTTCTTCAGGAATACAGTGCTTTATTTGAAGGTGCAGGGAACAACCCAGGAGAAAAAACACTGGAGGACAAATTCTTTGAACATGAGGTAATGTTACTGCTATGTTATATGAACTGTAAGAATATATACTGCACAATATCATGCGTATTGGTGTACAGTAGAACATTTTAAGTGTGTGTGGTGTGTGTGTGTGTGTGTGTGAGAGAGAGAGAGAGAGAGAGAGAGAGAGAGAGAGAGAGCAGTTATGGTTTTTACACTTTGACTTCAATCAATATCTGATTCTCTCACACGGTACTGAGACTAAATGTCTATCACTTTGTATCCATTAATATTAGTGTGAACAAAGAAAAAAAATGAAGAAAGTGAAGCTACTAGTGTAACACCATGTGCTTGACTTCATAAGAAACATTCTAAATCTTCTGGTATTCCTACGATTTAAATTAAAGCCTTCATAAATGATAAATGATGGCTTTAAGTGCGCTAACAACGTAGTTCAGAGTGATTGTTTCTGTAATTAGCGTGGCTCCTATATCCCTTTTACTACAAACATAATGGCAGGTTCTCCATGTGTGTACAAATATATATTGACAGCACGTTTTTCTCCCAGTCTTCTCAGCTTTTACTTACACTGTTTGGATGCGTGACAGTACACTTGAGATAAATCTTGTAATTAAAGCATGTTGTTTGCAGAGCAAGGAGCATTGCCTTGCTGTCACAAAATATCTCGCAGCAGTGAACTCACAAAGCCTAAACTACAGCAAGCAATAGAAAATAGGGAGAAGAGTGTCTGGCAAGTTTCTTGGTTTGGTTGAACATTCTACTAAACCCACAAATTTGAGATGCCAACGTAAGGGTTTATGGTTGTCATGGCACATTACCAACAACGTTTTTTCCTAGAGAAGGTTGACAACGGTTGGAGTAAGAGCCTACGTAGTGATGGTGTACTACACTCTGACAATGGCCACTGCAACCAGGATCCAGTTTTCTACTGCTGTCAGAGACTGTGGCAATTTAGAATTGGAACTTTGGTTCTGAACAACAGTGAAATGGGGAATGCTCATGTCTTATATTGAATCTGCTGTCTGCAGAGTCTGAGGTCCAGCAAACTGTACCTGGATGTCATTGAATGCAAAACAGTATATTAGTGCACCGGAGAACAAATGCTAAGGGAGTGTTGGTCTCATTAGTATGAGAGAGTCCTATGTGATTCCTGGTATCCATGAAACTATTTTCCTCTTCCAGTATAGGTTCAGAAGGCATTTTTCCAACCATGAAAATGTGAACTTCCTGTAGACAGCAGGACATCACTCTCTCTTATGCAGTTTTTTTTTTTTTTTTTTTTTTTTTTTAATCCAGAATTGGTCTATGATAGCACTTGGAGGCATCATATCCTTGTACAGCTCCACATGTTAAGTTTCTGCATTCTTCTTCCAATGTTGAAAAGACCCTCTCTTCTTATATACTTCTGATATACTTAGATACTTAAACTTAAATAAAAGAATTTTGTCTCACAGAGATTCAGTTAACGGTAAGTCCTCCATAGTACCTGCTGTAAAGTATCTTAATATTGTTTATGGATAATTTTGTAATTTATAGTTCTTTCTCCTTGCAGCAATTACTTGTTAGTTTTGATATAGTTGGGTTAGTAGCAGCATCTTCAGTCCAGTTTCTCCTTTTTTTCTTCTCAACCATGTCATTATTTTATAGTTGACATTTTTTACTTTATCTGCTCTCAAAATGAGCATTTTGCCCATAAAACCCTGTTTAAAAATGCTATATGATTCTTGGCCTCACATCTGATAAATAACTTACATGGATATTGTACCTTAAGGATTTGAATGCATTGTGGTAGAGGGATATCTTAAAAGCACTTCAGCTGTGGATATATGGCTCTGAAACTAGCCTTACTCCAATTGGCTAGTCTAGTGGATGAGATAATTGACTTCAGTTGAGGAGAAGCAATGTTCAGATTTCTGTGTGATCATGTAGATGAAGGTTTTCTTTATTCTCCTTAAGTAATTAAGGCAAATGTCTTTATGGATGCTTTGAAGAAACCAGGGCCATTTTCATGCCACATCCTTGTTGCTGCCTAGCTATTACACACTGTTCAATGAAGGATGAATAGTGGCGGGGGGACTAAAATGTGATATATGTTGGAAACTGATTAAAAACTGCTGCTTAAATAATTAAAAGGGAAATTTTGAAAGAAATTGGAAGGTACACATATCCTGAGTGAACTTTAACTGACATTGGTATCAACAGACCCTCAATATTCAGTACATATATTCAGCATTTAAATTTACGTACTTCTTTTTCTGTTACCACCATTGTGCATTGAGATTGGTATGACAATACTGGTTCCGGATCACCCATCTTCTGCTCACGTAAATTATTCTTGTCTGCTTCAATCCTCTTGATGCAGGACTCTCAGCACGTCTTGGAATGATGAACAGTTGGCTATGGTCATCGTGAATGTACAAATAAACTTTACTAGCTCGACCAGTTTGTATTACACCTTTTAATGAACAATTGGAATATATATATAAAGAAAAGAACGAGGGAGAAAAGAAAAGATAAGAAAATAATAATAATAATAATAACGACTTAGAAGATACAAAAAAGTGAAAATAGAAGGAAACAAAACCAAACATTCAACACAAACCAAAAGAAATTTTACCAGACAATAGGTAACACACACATTAAAATAGACAATCCACCAAACATAACAGACATGGAACACTTCTGGAGCAACATATGGTCAAACACGGTACAATATAACAGGCATGCACGGTGGATACAAGCAGAAACAGATACATACAAGATGATACCACAAATGCCTGAAGTGATAATTTTGCAACATGAAGTCACCCAAGCAATTAATTCTACTCACAATTGGAAAGCCCCTGGAAAAGATAAAATAGCAAATTTCTGGCTAAAGAAGTTCACCTCAACACATTCACATCTAACTAAATTATTTAACATACCTAAAAACAAAGACGATGTGACTTACCAAACGAAAGAGCTGGCACGTCGATAGACACACAAACAAACACAAACATACGCACAAAATTCAAGCTTTTGCAACAAACTGTTGCCTCATCAGGAAAGAGGGAAGGAGAGGGAAAGACGAAAGGATGTGGGTTTTAAGGGAGAGGGTAAGGAGTCATTCCAATCCCCTCTCCCTTAAAACCCACATCCTTTCGTCTTTCCCTCTCCTTCCCTCTTTCCTGATGAGGCAACAGTTTGTTGCGAAAGCTTGAATTTTGTGTGTATGTTTGTGTTTGTTTGTGTGTCTATCGACGTGCCAGCTCTTTCGTTTGGCAAGTCACATCATCTTTGTTTTTAGGTATATTTTTCCCATGTGGAATGTTTCCCTCTATTAATTCATATCATAAATTATTTAACAGTTACATTGCACACCCATACACATTCCCTGATACACTTACACATGGAATAACTTATCTGAAACCTAAAGATCAAGCAGACACAGCAAACCCAGCCCCATAACATGCCTACCAACAATATACAAAATATTAACTTCAGTCATTACACAGAAATTAATGACACATTCAACACAGAACAAAATTATAAATGAAGAACAAAAAGGCTGTTGCAAAGGAGCACGAGGATGTAAAGAGCAACTGATAATAGATGCAGAGGTGACATATCAAGCTAAAACTAAACAAAGGTCGCTACACTACGCATACATTGATTACCAAAAAGCTTTTGATAGTGTACCCCACTCATGGTTACTACAAATATTGGAAATATACAAAGTAGATCCTAAATTGATACAGTTCCTAAACATAGTAATGAAAAATTGGAAAACCACGCTTAATATCCAAACAAATTCAAATAATATCACATCACAGCCAATACAGATTAAGCGTGGAATATACCAAGGAGACTCATTAAGTCCTTTCTGGTTCTGCCTTGCTCTGAACCCACTATCCAACATGCTAAATAATACAAATTATGGATACAATATTACTGGAACATACCCACACAAAATCACACATTTGCTATACATGGATGATCTAAAACTACTGGCAGCAACAAATCAACAACTCAACCAATTACTAAAGATAACAGAAGGATTCAGCAATGATATAAGTATGGCTTTTGGAACAGACAAATGTAAGAAAAATAGCATAGTCAAGGGAAAACACACTAAACAAGAAGATTACATATTGGATAACCACAGCGACTGCATAGAAGCGATGGAAAAAACGGATGCCTATAAATATCTAGGATACAGACAAAAAATAGGAATAGATAATACAAATATTAAAGAAGAACTAAAAGAAAAATATAGACAAAGACTAACAAAAATACTGAAAACAGAATTGACAGCAAGAAACAAGACAAAAGCTATAAATACTTATGCTATACCAATATTGTCCTACTCATTTGGAGTAGTGAAATGGAGTAACACAGACCTAGAAGCACTCAATACACTTACACGATCACAATGCCACAAATATAGAATACATCACATACATTCAGCAACTGAAAGATTCACATTAAGCAGAAAGGAAGGAGGAAGGGGATTTATCGACATAAAAAACCTACATTATGGACAGGTAGACAATTTAAGAAAATTCTTTCTAGAACGAGCAGAAACTAGCAAAATACACAAAGCAATCACTCATATAAATACATCGGCTACACCACTGCAATTTCATAACCACTTCTACAACCCTTTAGATCACATAACATCAACAGATACGAAGAAAGTAAATTGGAAAAAGAAAACACTACATGGCAAGCACCCGTATCATCTCAACACAGCCACACATCGATCAAGACGCATCCAACACATGGCTAAGAAAAGGCAATATATACAGTGAGACGGAAGGATTCATGATTGCAATACAGGATCAAACAATAAGCACCAGATATTACAGCAAGCATATTATTAAAGATCCCAATACCACAACAGATAAATGCAGACTTTGCAAACAACAAATAGAAACAGTAGGTCACATCACAAGCGGGTGTACAATACTAGCAAATACAGAATACCCCAGAAGACATGACAATGTAGCAAAAATAATACATCAACAGCGTGCCTTACAACATAAACTTATAAAACAACACGTTCCCACATACAAGTATGCACCATAAAATGTACTGGAGAATGATGAATACAAATTATACTGGAATAGAACCATTATAACAGATAAAACCTGACATCATACTCACCAATAAAAAGAAGAAATTAACACAACTAATTGAAATATCCATACCCAATACAACAAATATACAAAAGAAAACAGGAGAAAAAATTGAAAAATACATCCAACTGGCTGAGGAAGTCGAGGACATGTGGCATCAGGATAAAGTTGACATTATACCAATTATACTATCAACTACAGGAGTCATACCACACAATATCCACCAGCACATCAACGCAATACAGCTACATCCAAATGTATATGTACAACTACAGAAATCCGTAATTATTGATACATGTTCAATTACCCGAAAGTTCCTAAATGCAATATAACATATACTGTACAGTTAAAAGGAAGTCACGCTTGATCAAGGTCCGCGTCACTTTCCATTTTTGACCAGACTTAACGTCTGAGAAAAGAAAGAAATAATAATAATAATAATAATAATAATATGTTACATTACAAGGAAAATTAAACACTAATCCATCTCTCCATATTCGTCTTCTAAATTAAGCTTATGAGCTACCAATTGCAGCCTAGTGTTCTCTCTTGTTGTGTGACCCACAACCAGTGACATTCCGTATGTACTTTGTGTAGCAGTAGAGTGAAATTTAATGTGCCATCTTGAAACAATAAGGCCATCTGTGATCCATTTCAAGCAGAATGTTGTGGCACTTGATAGGGATCAAACTGGCCTTAAATTCAGTTCTCCACTCTAACTGATAAAGGGTACAGAATTATTTATATTTTACAGGAATGCAAAGTGTATTGTGTTTATAAGATTTAGACAATAGTTTTTTTATATATTTTAGTTCAGCACTGCACATCTAATATTGGACATGTATAGATCTAAGAAGGCTGCATTGGTAGTCCCTGAATGTGCTTTGTAACTGGTTGTGTGTTAAATTATGGCAACGACATGTTCCTTTTTACCACCTGAGCTGGCACCTAATAGGTTATAAGAAGAGGAGGAAGTGATACATGTTTTATTGGATCCATCCAATTACATTATATCTTCAAAAAGTGGTAATTTTCATTGATATATTATTATGTATCCTGGCAGGCACAGACCTATTTTTGTAATTGACCAACTTATATTTTTCCAATCCTTTCTTTCAGTGTCTGACTCATCAGTGTGTGTTAAAAGTATATATTGCAAAACAAAGATTGTATGGGCAATTCTTAATGCAATCTAATTTTGTGCATAAGTCTGTCAGATAATATAAAAGTAATGGGTTTCATCCCAATCACTACATAGCTTTTGAGTAAAAATTCATAC
Organism: Schistocerca serialis cubense; assembly: GCF_023864345.2. Lineage (NCBI taxonomy): Eukaryota > Metazoa > Arthropoda > Insecta > Orthoptera > Acrididae > Schistocerca > Schistocerca serialis. The sequence continues at coordinate 305,030,719 of NC_064643.1, read as the reverse complement.
ACTATGGCAGCTTTAAACTTTCACATATGGAATCAGATCATTATGCCAATAGCTTAGTTAGAAGAGGGTGCAGAAGTCTATGCTGGAGGTAAACTAATCTCCTGTTCAGACCTCTGAATGCATGTTGCCCAGGTGGGGTTATTTGGTCCAGGGTGAATGAGACTAACATTCTACCAGCAGGAAGTGGTATGTTGTCATTAGCTTCTAAATTTGTGATACCTTTGTGGTACTTTCTACAATTGTTGCAATACTGACTTTCATTTGATGTACCTGATATGGTAAAGATCATGTTACAATTACATCATTTTTAGTGACCACTCACCTGGCTGAATATATCAGCAAGAAAAAAATATTATCTGAAAGATGTTTCAAAATGAATGCTGTACACATAGTCTGCTATTATTCAATGGTGACTGTAATGACATCAATCCAAAGAAGGAAGCAACTTGCTCTTCGGCAAGAATGAGGAGCTGCTGCTGAAACTATTATGTGTATTGCAAAAATTGCTCTTTAACTAATTATAGTTAAACATGTTTTGAGTTAATGAAAAGTGTGACATTATTAAGAACAAAAGGAAGATTATGACATAATATGCCAGTAGCTACTTCACTGAAGACCATTAGCATGGGCAGCACCAAAACATTCAAACAAGCAGACAATAGTGTAATATGTTATTGGATTTACTGTGACAATCAGCTTGTATCCATTTGTACATCTGTATAAGTGGGAAGTAAATATTAAGAATGGTGGTTTTTATTTCAACTTCATCAGTAAAATGTTATAATCCTATGATTTTAGCATTTATTTGTACTAGAAAGGGATCACAGATTAAAGAGTGAATTACATCAGTAATCGTCATCTTTTGTAATATAAAGGCAAAACTAATTTGTTGATTTCCATTGTGCTCCCTTCATTTTATTAACTGTTTGACATCCTTTTGTCTTTTGGGACAACAATTGCAAAGTTAATTCAGTGTTTTTCATTTTTAACTATTTTTACGACATTTTTCCTCTGATCGGTTTCACCACGAAACTTTCATTCGTTACAAACCCACAAGTTGAACAAACTTACATGTTCCGTAGCCAAAATCTGCTCCTACGTATTCTTTGTAAAATCTCGCCTAGTCTGTATATTCCTTTCAGTGGACCTCCCACCCGCTACCCCATTCCTATTTTTCCCAGAGATGTTACCCTCTTTTAATTCTCAAGGCTCCCCACTCTGGCATTACAATTATACAATTCAAGCATTGGTCTTGCTTTAAACTGTATCTGTTATTTTTGCAAGATGACCGGGAACAATAACTTGCATGCATTATTTGTGAGATAAACATTTGGTCTACAAAAGCTGAAAGAGCATTCTGGACATCAACCAAAGAAGCTATCTTAAGCTACTTGTCTTATGCCTGAATGGGTAGATGTTACCCTGTCCAGTCTTGGAATCCTTGGACTAAGGGAAGCAATAGTTATTCAAATATGCTCATAATTTCCCAGAGCCTTTGCAGAGTGAAAATATTCTGACCATGTAATCCAGAAACATATTTCACATGACACCAGGAGTCCTACCTTGGCTGTGAATCAACCACTGACCAGTAATTCCCTTATCATGCAAGACTTGAGCAGGAAACTCTGCTACTGCTTATCACACCTGGAAGTGGGTGTTATCCTGACCAAAACTCTATTGTGGGCCTCCAGAATGTTCTATTGCCCGCACAACCTATGTAACATCATATTGTAACATCATATTGTATTGCAGTCTGGTGCCCTACAGCCCCTTTCACCTATGGATGATCCATGTGCAATACCTGTCCCATAAACCAACTCATCCACATCCCCTATTAAACACTTTTTACAGCCATTTCGTGCACAGTTAAAGGTAGGAACATGTATGAAAGCAGCCATGTCATCTAACAGCAGTGTTATAATTACTGAGCAGTGTTCTGTGTAACAGTGACAACTAACGTGTTCCCAACTCACATGAATTGCCACCTGCAAACAATGGCACCAGTTTTTGAACATTGTGCACACCACATCATCAGTATTTAAACAGCTGTTTTACTACCCAAGCCATTTACAGCCTCCTGTTACCCCATTACTGTATGGCTACACAACTGCTAGTCAACCTCTGGAAGCAGTCAACCCTATTAAACATCTGGAACTAAGTATATGGAGAGATTTAAGGTGTCTTGAGCACACAAAATAAATAGCAAGAAAGGCAAATGCAAGACTGAGATCCATTGTACAAATCTTTGGGAAGTGTAGTCCACCCTTGAAGGAGGTGGCTTACAAGACACTTGCTGACTTATACTAGACACTTGCTGACTTATACTAGAATATTGCGTCTCAGTCTGAGACCTGTACCAGAGAGGAATGACAGAAGAAATAGAGGAGATCCAGAAAGAGCAGTGCACTTCATGACAAGTTGTTTTCGATAAATGGGAAAGCATTGTGGATATCCTCAACTAAATCCAGTGGTAGATGTTTCTTAAGCTATCTTGCAGAATATAGATGTACTAATTCCTCTAAATTATAAATTTTATTCCCCTTCTGCAATATCTCTCTCTCTCCCAGCATATGCCTAGGTGTGCATTCCTGAGTGTTGTGATGCAATTATGCCAGAAGAGGTGAAAGATCTTACTGAGCTTATGATATCTCAAAGTGTCAACATGACACCCATAAGTAATCCACTGATAGGGTGTTGCCTTCTTTCATTTCTGTTTCTTTTTAATAGTGGATGCATCACATCAAATGGTAAGTTACTTGACACACAAGTAGGTCTTGAAATTATTATGTAGTAAGAGAACTTGGACTAAGAATGAAGGAAGCTCTCCAACATTATCTGAATCCTACACATTTCTCTTTTCAGGTACGATTGAATGTGAATGCATTTTTACAACAGTTCCACTTTGGTGTGTTCTATTCGTATTTGAAACTGAAGGAACAGGAATGTCGTAACATTGTATGGATTGCAGAATGTGTTGCCCAGAAACACAGGGCAAAAATTGATAACTACATTCCAATATTCTGAGACAATTTCCACTACTGTAATATATTTAAAAGTTATGTGCTGAAGACCAGTGATATGTCTTCACTTAGTGTGTAAAAACAAAACCTGATTTTTCGTTGCGTGTGTCACTCTTTTTATTTGGTAACTCATTAAATTATGCAATAATAAAGCGTGCATAAAGTACACCATGAATTTGTAAATAGAATTGTCATATTGTTTCCCACATCCTTTCACAGTAAAGTATTATGGGCTGGGGTATATAAGGGCAATAGGTGTAACAATGTTTTGGTGGAAGTATAGTGTGTACTGGATAATGATTGTATAAAAGTATTAAAATTGAAAGAATATACATTCTTCAAATTTTGTAGTGTTTGTATTTTTTTGCCTTCAATAGTAATCGTACACTGTCATTTAGAGGAACTATTTCAGTGTCTTAAATTAGAACAACTCCCATGTACATATTTTGGCATGTGTTCAGTATTAATATATATTGATTTATACCATAGAAGACATGTTTTTAAGCACAGTATGTAAAACTGACATTGTTAAAAAATATTAATTATTGTATTAAATATTCATTGTGACCCCAAATTTTGTACATATAGGATAGTGGTTTACATAGCAAAAATGTGACTGCAGAAAATTTTATTGTGATGTAATATTTTGTTTCCCAGTCTGTGTTGTACATTCCTGTTATTACAGACGCATGTGTCATATACCTGTACATCATGTAATATTTGTGTGTGTGTGTGTGTGTGTGTGTGTGTGTGTGTGTGTGTGTGTGTGTTAAAGCCACAGATTGTACAAACTATGTATTATCCAAGAAATACAGTTTTCTTCACAAATCATTAATTTTCCATTAATTGCTCAGTAAGTTAAAAGTGAATCTCAGTCCACTAGTTAAATCATTGACTTGTGAATATTATGCATTAATTTGCCTGCAGAAATTGCAACATATAAGCATAAACATGGGCAGTTGTTACATAGGCTTGCATTTCTGGGAGAGGATAATACTTCGTTATGCATTTACAGATACTAAGACTTTATTTGCTACTTTCTTTCTTATAGGAAGAAAGTGTCTGTTCGAGTCATTCCAGTTACATTTTTGTTCATAACACTCAAGATTTGTAACAGTCGTTGGTTTATACATCTCTCATCACTGTATTGTGGCCATAAGTAATTGCATGTGCGCGCACACTGTTGACGTTTTTGCAGATGTCCTTTCCCCATGACAGCTGTGGTTATAGAACCAGTGTATCAGAAAACTGACAGTACTTTCATCCACTTTCAAATATCAGTTACTGAATTTTGCCTGTCTACATTTAGCATGGACTAGTGCGCCAGTGAGTACCTCATTCCATATATATGGATATTTTAAACTCTGTGAACTCTTGAGGCCACGACTGTTCAGTATGTAATATGTTTGGTGTAAGACCGAGCAAAGGGCGCGGTAGTTATCACACTGGACTCGCATTCAGGGAGATGATGGTTCAAACCCGGGTTTGGCCATCCTGATTTAGGTTTTCCGTGTTTTCCCTACATTGATACAAATGTTCCTTTGAAAGGGCACAGCCGATTTCTTCCCCATCCTTCCCTAATCCGAGCTTGTGCTTCATCTCTAATGTCCTTGGTGTCGACGGAATGATAAACACTGATCTCATCCTCGTCCTCCTCCTCGGATGTCCGTAGAGTGATGGAAACTGATTTCACAATCATGTGTGTCCATGGTTCATCCTGTTTGAATAATGTTGCTCTACAAACTGGGGGAGGGGAACCTTGTTTGAAAGGCAGCAAGGCAGCAGTTCTGGCCCATGCATGATTACTGGAATTTAATCCACAAGAAGACTAGGAAAAGTACTCAACAGGTTTAATAAACATACAAGCTTCAAACTCAGCAACAAGTGGAAGGGGGCATTTGATACAGAGGTACTATCGAGAATTATACTTGATAGCTGACATTCTGCTGTGATGGTGTAGGTTAAGAAGCACTATTGACACTTACGTATCCTCGGATTGCAGGTGGTACTATTACAGAATTCACCCTTTTGTGTTTCCACCTTCTGTATATCACTAGACCAGATTATATGCATCATAAAAACTTAAAACAGCCGTGAAAAATGCTTAAAAATGCATGAAAAGTGTCAAAATATGCAAGATCAAATAATAAAAAAAACATGGTAGTTACTGCGTACACTATATCTCAAAGTCGAACCTGTGCATATCAATTACGAGGAAGAGTGCCGGCCACGTGAAAAATCAGTACATTTAGAACGGTGATATCATTTTCTGAATACTTCTGGTACAGGTTAGGAAAGGGGCCTTTCTGGGATTATTTTCTAAAAATTTGGAAACTGGGGACGCATACCGTGGTTAAAGAAGTTTTCCTTCTTTGATATTGTTGTTGGTAACAAGTGGATGCGATGCGAGGGAGTCGCAATGAAACAATCGATATGTACAGAACCAACTTTGAGGTGTATCACACGCAGAGGGACATGTTCAAAAGCTCCATAATATTTTATTTAAAAAACAACGTACACTAATTTTTTTGAACAGCGTTAACTATTAATTAATGCTATCAGACCAAAGCATCATTTACAATTTATTGTACATTTTTCCAATATTTTAAACATAAACTTCTCTGTGGGCTTGAGCGGTTTTACTTACAAACTGTCATCATTGTTTTAGGGTGTATGCGAACTGCAAGTACATTTGCCAACTTTTTTGAGAGACAAATAATGTATCTTATTTCAAGGAGGTTGAATAAAAAGCTTATTTCTAAAAATTAAGTATTTCCAAAATTTATGTATTTAATTACTTAAGTGTGAGTTGTTCATGCTTCTAGTATTAAATGTTGATTTTTGGTTGGTTTTAAAAGGTTAATAACCACTGCTGCATTACAAATTTACATTTAAATAAATGAAAAATTAGTTTTTACTTCAATTTATTGAATCTCTGTCTCCCAATACTTCTATTTCAATAAATGTTAAGGTGATGTGAACAAAACACTTGTAAGATACAATTTTTTGAATCCTTTGGGGACTTAATCACTTACATTTTAAGCATATATCGCCACTTGTCAGAAGTATTTTTCACATGAAATATTTATCCCCATTCATTAATTTTCTTTGAATTTCTTTGATTAATATAGTCATCATCCTTGCAGATACTGTATGTTACACTGAATGTATCTTGTGGATCACTTTTATCCAGTCGTATGATTTCTTCCATTCCTTCACCACCGAGTGGTTCGGAATTCTGACCCAGACAAGAAGTTCACTATCAAGAAAAAGCCTATTCATACACATGAATGAACAAGTGAACTAAAAGCTGCTTATTGCACTCAGTAAAAGGGAAAAATTGGAGCAGTGATAACAGCTATAACAGTGCAGCCAATAGTGATGATTTAACAATGGCAAAACGATCAAATGTGTCTGCTCCGAACTGAATCCACCAGATTGTGTCAACTGTTTCTGCTTGGTTGCTCCCACAGATTAGTTTCACTCAAAAGACTGAATGAATAGTGCAATCGATATGTAAAGCTACAACCGACTGAGTGAATAAATCGTGCACTGGAGGGTATATGCCAAGCAAGTGGCTTAAGGACAGAAAATATCCACTGTGATTTAATGACAAAATTTAGAAAATGCTGTGAAAGCATAAACTATTGTACGCTCAGTTCACAAAAGAGCACTGAAATGTCAACATGCAAGTATTATTAAAAATTGCGTGCCTCCAAAAACAACACACACAAAGCATAGTGTTGATCATCCTACATTATCAGAAAATCTTGCCGAGAACTTGAGAAAATTCAAGTCCTACATAAAATCAATAAGTGCATCATAGGCTTCTATCCAGTCACTTGTTGACCAGGCTGATGTGGCAGTAGAAGGTAGGTAAAGAAAAACTGAAGTTTTCAGTTTTGCACCTAAGAAATCATTCACCATTGACTGTCACACAGCCTGCTGTATGGAGGTCACAGAAGTAGGCATCCCTCACATTGAGAAGCAACTGAAAACAAATAAGTCTCCAGGTGAATAGAATCCCAACTGTTTGGCATAGTGCTCTTCAGAATTGGCCCCTTTCTTGGCTTGCATTTACTGCAAATCTCTCGACTAGTACTAAGTCTCAGGTGACTGGAAAAAGTGCAGGTGACCCTTTTGTATAAGAAATGTAAAATAACAGACCCGGAAAACTGTAGACCAGTACCCTTAATGTTGGTATGCAGCAGAATTCATGAGCACACACTAAGATTGAATATAATAAATTTCCTTGAGGTAAAAGTACTTCTGTCCTCAAATCAGCACAGATTTAGATAGCATCACTTACGCAAAACTCAGCTTGCCCTTTTCTTGCTTGATATCCTCCAAACCATGGAAGCAGGGCTACAGGCAGATTCCATTTTCCTAGATTTCCATAAAAAGTTTTACACAGTGCCCCACTGCAACTGTTAACAAATGCCTGAGCACAGAATAACTTCCCAGATATTTGAGTTACTTGAAGACTTGTTAATAATAGGACACAGTATGTTGTCCTGATTGGTGAGCATTCATTAGAGGCAAACGTACCACCAGGGCAGTGTGATAGGACTGCTCTTGTTCTCTGTATACCTGAATGATTTGAGGGATAGGGTGAGCAGGAATATGTGACTGCTGATGACGCTATAACATACGGGAAAGTATCATTGTTGAGTGACTATTGGACAGAATTTATATTTGGTGTAAGGAATAGAAGCTTGCTGTAAATGTGGAAAAATGTAAGTTAATGCAGTCAAGTAGGAAAAAACAGTCCTGCAGTGTTCAAATGTAGTATTAGTTTGTGTTGCATAACACAGTTATGTCACTGTCTAGGTGTAATGTGGCACAGCGATATAAAATGGGATAAGCACGTAAGGTTGCTAGTGGGGAAGACAACTTGTCAACTTTGGTTTATTAGCAGAATCTTACGAAAGTGGGGCTCATCTGCACACAAGACCACATGTAGAACACAGATGTGACCCACTTTTGAGTGTTTGGGATATCCACCAGGTCAGATTAATGGAAGACATTGAAACAATTCATAGATGTGCTGCTAGATTCCTTACCAGTAGATTTGATAAACACTGAAGTATTGTGGAGATACTTTGTGAACTCAAATGGAAATCCCTGGAGGAAAGACAACATTTTCACGCAACACTAATGAGAAAATTTGGTGACCTGCCATCTGCAGCTTGCTGCAAAATGATTCTACTGCTGCCATCCTACATGTAAAATAAGGACTGTGAACACAATGTAGAGAAATAAGGACTCATATGGAGACAGATAAACTGTCATTTTTCCTTGCTCCCTCTTTGACTGGAATAGGAAAGGAAGCATCTAGCAGTGGTACAAGGTGCCCTCCACCACACACTATATCATGGCATGTGGCGTGTGTTTGTTGATGTAAATGTAGTGGCTGAAAAGCATAATTCCCATAAGTGAAGAGATGACCTCCTGCCACAATATTAGGTATACTTACATGAAGGAATCTCTGAATGCTGAAGCAATGGTGTGATGAAAGGGAAGTGGTGTCAGAAACATTATGATGGGGGTGAATGGCAAGATTTGGGGGTGGGGTTGTAAAGTCTCCTTTATTATTGCTGTTGAGTAATCAACAGAGTACATTAAGGCAGAGTTCCTCCATCTAATAATACATCCCTGTGTTGAAATGTTTTGAGTGACAGCCATATGGTCATATGCAGCTCAAATGTAACAGTCGGTAGGAACAGTTGAAGGAGGAGTCATGACTTTGCACATGATATGAATTAAATAATTCTGACAATTGCACAGTATAGAGCCAAATCTGCTTAGTGTTTCAGGACGCACAGAAGGTGCAGGAGACAAGTCATCAAGTGTCTTACACCAAGACAAAGAAGCTGTACAGTAAGTAAGAAGCTGGTCAGCGAAGTATATGTCCACTTATTATGCATACCAAGAGTTTAAGGAGAAGTACGTACTCCTGCAAGAGAATTTGTAAAACAATCATTACTTTCCTGTCAGTAGTCAAACAAATCAGTTGGTCAAAACATTGTGAAGGTTCAAATACAAACTCACTGCACATGCTGGTAGAAGCCTTGCGCAGCAAATGATGTATCAAACATAGTGACACAACCATTGGTGAATACTCATAATAATGACTGTACCAATGAAAATGGTATAGTCACAAAATATGTTGTGAGATTTGGCCTCCAGTAATATTTATTGTTCCAATGGTGCTTGGGATTGCTCTCACATAACATTTAAAACAAGAACTAAACCTTTTGGGTTAAGAACTATTAAAGAAGCCTATTTGTGCCTCTACAGTGCATTTTGGTCCCCATCCTCAAACCAGGCTCCTTGTATCTCAGTTTTGAAGTGGTGTCCTATTGAGCGTTGTAGGAAAGACATTGAAGCAAATAATAAACTGTCACCGACCCTGGAGTCCAGAAACCTTGTTAGCCACTTATGTGGATTCAGGGGTATCAGTTCACCATCAAATAAGTTAGCAGTGTGAGGACAGTATTAGCTCTGTTTTTCAGTGTTAACAGCATAAAATAATTTACTCAAGAAAACTATAAAATTGAGACACAGTACTGCTGGCCAAAACTTACCTTCAGGAGGTGAAATATTTAGGAAACCTGAAACACACAAAAAAGTAACTATACCTGTATTGGCAGTACTAAATATTTTACCTCTCAAAGGTACGCACTGGTCAGCAATTCAGTCCCATAATTATATAGTTTTTCTACTTTTCAATATGAAAGATAACATTGTTCCACAGCTGACTCGTTTTATGTCCCTTTATTTTTGTTATTGACACATTTGGCTGTTATACCTTTATCAAACACGTAAATACATACCAGAAAACTAAAGTAAAAGTTTTCTACCAATAGAATGAGAATTAATATCAGTTAAGGGGGCTATGAATACACTCAGGATCGTATTTAGAGAAGTAAAATGAACAGAAATATAATAGTCTAAGTGGATGGTAGAGCTCTTGAGCAAGAGCACAAACCATTTGATAATACTTTCAAGATTCGTTACGAATGACTTTGATACATGTAACATCCAATGTCTGATGAAACTGAATCTGTTGTCATTACACATTTCCATTTGTAGATGCAAAAATAGTTGATGTCCACTAAAGTTCAGTATGTGCAGCACCAAACCCATAAACATTATAATAATTGTTATTAAGGGATAGCAGTGATGATGCCTTTTCTCCTCAGATTCCAACTTGAATTTCCCAGCAATTATTGCACCAAAACTCTGACTAAGTTAAATTAAAGAAAGATCATTAAGGATGTGTAGCAAGCACTGGTAATCTGCCCAAAAAAGGGGATCCAAGTAACAATTTTCTTTATAGTTAGGTAAAGAAATACTTGTAGAATTTTTTTTCAATATCTGAGAGGCAGTAAAGTGACATGAGATGTGATACGAAAAAGGCATTTATTTGCAATAGAAAGTTACTGTGCCTTGAACATACCCTGTAATTTTCTAGAATTCTTTGTCATTGTTGAGAAACTTGGTTTTCATACTATTTTGTTCTTTGCATATTGCATGAAAAGTTTTGAAGTGAATGTGCGAGGTATAAAAGCTTTCACTTTTTTGGGAGGGAGATTCATTATCTCTCCCCCTCAAATTTGCACATATGAATTACAAGAAAAATGGGAGGCTACTATGTGGGGCTAGCCTATATAAAATAATGAAAAAGGTATATAGTGAACTTAACGAAGCAGCAGCATTTTATTTATTTAACCTGATCTGTGTAGGACCATTAAGCCCTCTCTCAGATGGGATCAGCTTTTCACAAACGCAGTACCTTTCTGTGTCATAATTACCTAAGAAATAACAATTTTAATGTGACTAAATGTATTACAATGATGTGTGTGTGTATTGAGACAATGCGAGTAAATATACTAAGAACTCATAAAGTTGCTACTACTGTTGCTGTTGCTTTTGCTGCTGCTGAGGAGTATGATGATGATGATGATGGTCGAAGCATGAACAAAAATTATTTATAGGTGTACAAAATAGATATTTTCTGATATAGCAAGTACTAGGAAAGGGAAATTTAATGAGACTGTACCAGCTAAGAATACTGGGAAATGAGGATGACCTGATTGAAAGGACATAAAAGGGGTAACAAGTGTGTACAGGGACAATGGAAGTCGCCAAGTTGCTTCAGTAGATATGTTTTTAACAGTCTTTTGAAAATGGAGATGTTATTCAATTCTCTAATATAATGTGGGAAGTTATTCCAGAGTTGAGTTGTTGCTACTGACAAGGACATTGAGAAAGTGGCTGAGTGATTGAGTGGCACAGAAGAGACTTTGCTGTGTGGGGATGGGTGTTTCTGCCATGTTGTTCCGACAAGTGCATTAAGGTCAAGGAGAGATACAAGGGATAGATACATTGATAAGACAGTAGAGAGACAGAGAGTATGGAAATCTCTGTACTTGTCTGCCAGAATAGCTGTGCATATGATGGTGAAATATGATAAAGAAGTGAACATCACAGATATATCTAGCACAGTCTTTTATAACTAGTTCCAGGTGTGGAGCTTTCCTGAGAAAGACCTTGCCGAATAACATCACTGTAATCAATAACTGGAAGTGTAAGCATTTGTACAAGTTTCTGTTTTAGGTCAAGAGGGAAGAACTTATTATATTTTTGTAAGACATCGGGAGTTGCTGATATCTTCTTGCATATTGCAGTTACATGCTTAGATCAGTTTAGATTTTCATCTATTGTGACCCCCTACACTCTTTGCTTAGGAAGTGAAATTGGCTGTCATCAGCATATACCGGTATGTGACATGTGCATCAGGACAAAACTGATGACCTGTCACTGACATACAGTGAAAAGAGTATATGACATAATACCGGACCCTGAGGGATGCCTAACACTAGCTGCCTCCTCTTTGACTTTATGGTGCCAGATACGAAGCATTGCTCACAAGACGTCAGGAGTAAGTAAAACCGGTGGACAGCACTTGGCAAAAAATTTAGGCTGCGACATTTGGCAAGTAAACTGTCGAAGTCAGCAGTGTCAAAGGCTTTGCTAAAACCTAAGAAGCACATGATAGATGCCTCTTGCTCATCCACAGCAAGCTTCAGGTCACCTTTTATCCTTATTAAGGCAGATGTTGCGCAGTGATGTTTATGGAAAACTGATTGGTACCCATCTAGTGGGTTGTTTGACTTAACACATCCAGGTTACTGCCCATAGAAATTATGGACTCTGCGATTTAACAGTCAGCACTTGAAGAACCTCAGAGTGCAGCTTTCACAATTGTGACTTCATGGTGCATTATTTCCGAGCAGCGACAGCTTGAAGTCACTTGTTTGCTCTTACTACTTCAGAGAACCACCAGATGGATGTTCCTTCATCCAAAAAGTGCTACATGACTTGAAAAAATATTACAGGCATGATCAGTTCCTACACATTCGTTGTTGCAGTGTTTTTCCATGGTTGTCTTGATTGCAAATGTTTGTCACAGAATCGGGGACAGTTTGATTGGTGATGAAATTATGGGGCTGCTTGAAGAATCTGGTTCCAAAATTGACAATGGTTTTGAAATCGATGACAGTATTTCTGAAACAGATGATAATCTGCTTTTCCCCTTCACATTATAACCAGGAGCCACACATTGAGGTCAAAAGAGTTTATGACTTCTTGGGGATTGCAGCAGTCACATGTCCCGACTGGAATGTGTTTGTTAGCTGGTTGTGGACTATATAGTCTAAGGTCTTGGACAATGGAGGAAGAGTGCAGGCAAGTTGGTAATCGGAGAGTGCTTTGGCAATGTTCTTTTTAGATTATGGCTTAACTAGTCACTGTTCCCAGACCTCAGGGGAAAAACTTGTGTTAAGAAGTGGTTGAAGATATCTGTTGTAGTGGGCAAGTCAATAATAAGCTTCATAATTTGGACTGTGATGCCATTGTGTCCAGTAGATGCTCATCCGATAAGCATAATGGCTTTTTTAATGGTTTGCAAGTAACATGCTTTAGATACAGTTTTTTGCAGCTACAGTTGTTTACCCTGCTTGAAGTAATCAAGAGTCTCTGTTTCATCTTGGGTTCAGTTGTGGTTGTATGTAACGTGAAGTATAGGTTAGATCAGCTGCTGCTGTTACTTTGCCTATAAAAGACCATGCAGCTTTTTCCATAGAACAGCTGATCATAAAGTCCCATGCAGCTGATATCAATAGTCCCTTCCCTTCCCTTCCCTTCCCTTCCCTTCCCTTCCCCCCCCCCCCCCCCCCCCTACATATAATGTATCACAGCTGCAGACTCGTGGTGTCTGTTCTTTCGGACATCGGACATGTCTATGTCTGAGAGACAGACACCACACATTCATATAAATGGTCTAATTCAGGTGTCTGCTTATGTACGGGCATGCTTGAGTTTAGTGATTTTCACAACTTGACTCTCTTCCACTTCTGCTTGTAAGCAATAGGATTGTCAGGAGTATGGTGTAGTCTGTATGCTCAACGTGGAGTATCTCCGAGATTCAGGAGTTGTTTTAATTCATCAGTTAGCTTCTTATTTTTCATCTTTCAGGGGAACATAATTGTAATATGATTGAGTAAATCCATGAATTTTTTCATTTATGTCAAAGAAGGAAATAGATGTCATCCCCTACACTATTTCATGCACCTCAGTTGCATGTTCAGTGTTCGAAGTTTCCGTATGTAGTCAGTCTCAGTTTCTTTCTGGGACATTCTAGTGAGTAAGTTATGAAAATTATGTCATGGGCAGACATGCCAGGTGCAAATATGTGAGAGTTATGAATTACTCTGTTTGGAGGTTATGTTGCAAATTTACCTATGAGAGTGTGATGGGTAAATGCAAGCTGAAGTTATGTCACATCTGAAGAAGAAAGCAGTCACTCAAATTTCATGCTGGAAGGACTACTGTATCAAAAATTTATGTTAGTGTCCCCAGCTTTAATTATATGCTCACATGCCGATTTGTCCTGACTGTCCACGTGACATTTTTTTCGGAACATATTACAGCAAACTATACCTGCTTAATACTTTGGTTCTAAATCCTTTAAAGTGTTTTAAATTCCAACAGTTCAAACACAGTACAGTTGTATAACCACAAAGTCTTTCATGATGTATTTGTTGTATCAAATGTTGTTGGTATACTTGTTAATTCTTGACATAAATCTGGGTTTTACACAGTATCTACTATTTTCTTCATCAAGAAGATAGTTGCTTTCCTAATGAAGACAAAGGTCAGTATTGTCGAAAGTTAAGATTTTCATGGAGAATTAATGTAGGGGCACTGAGAACATTTCGTACTACCCTACACTGGAATTTTAGGGCCAGCAATAAGCAGAAATTGTGGCAAAACAGCCCATGAAGGAAATTAATGACCAACTGCATACCACATAGCGAGACAAATAAGGTGCATGAGGCAAGACATCATTTGCCATTATAGTAAAGCAAATAATATAAAAAGTTAGTTCCTTTCCACTGGCAGATGCGAGTTATAAAAGTGTAAAAATCTTCACAACAGCCACAGTACTAGTTTCGTCATCCAAGCAGTTACACTTACCAATAATGCATAGCAAATCACATCAACACAGCAAGCAGAAAAAGACAAATCCTTTAGTGTCTTTGCAACAGTTATATCCAGACTGTTGCCACCAAAAACACAAGTCCCTTTACAAACTGAAGCTAAAACTGCCGGCTCATTCAACCTTATTGACATCATCTATACACCATGAGCTACTCTATAAATGTTTATTTGCCAAAACTGGTTTTTGGGTTTACAACCCATCATCAGTGACATCTGATACTGAGGAACAAACAACTCTACGTATGTCTATTTCTACAAAATGACAACTGTATATATAGTAGTGGAAATATAAGATTACTTACATTATGTACTTTATAGCAATGACAGCATTGTGTCAGTTAAGACAACTGGATATGGAAACTGTCCTATCACATAATATACAGGTTGTCAGATCTTAAGCAGTGACAATTCCTGATTACATTTGACTTACCTACCATATAATGTAAACATGGAACTGACAGGTTAAAGAGTCCTGCACGAAAAATTCTCCGGTTTGACATATGTTGAATATTTTGCAATTTTATACCTTTGTGTAGTTTACCTTCAAACAGCAACAGTAAATACATATAGGTGGATGGATATGTGTGTGTGTGTGTGCGCGAGTGTATACCCGTCCTTTTTTCCCCCTAAGGTAAGTCTTTCCGCTCCCGGGATTGGAATGACTCCTTACCCTCTCCCTTAAAACCCACATCCTTTCGTCTTTCCCTCTCCTTCCCTCTTTCCTGATGAGACAACAGTTTGTTGCGAAAGCTTGAATTTTGTGTGTATGTTTGTGTGTCTTTCGACCTGCCAGCGCTTTCGTTCGGTAAGTCACATCATCTTTGTTTTTTGATAAATTTTTCCCACGTGGAATGTTTCCCTCTATTATATATATTAATTAACCACAGAAACCTTCATCTAATCCCCTACCCCTAACCCATATGGATTTCTAACTTGATGAAAGGATAAAGGGAAAAACAAACTTACCCCATTCAGATGGCTCTCATAGTGCAGTGGAACATTAATTGGTTCTGAATGCATGTGGCATATTTGAAATTCCTCGTGCATGCTTGTAATTGGAGGAAACATATTAGTGCCTGAGGAGTTATACCCTGCACTGCAAGTATGACTTTACTGAAGACAGGGTCAAATGTGGCATGACTGCATTTAACAATGACACATGGCACTCCTTCAGCATCACATGCACTTCATCACTACTGCAGGGTCATCATCAGCCATAGATTCCACAGATCTCTTGTTTTGCTCTCCAGACTGTAGATTCTTATCAGTGAGAAGTTACTGATTACCTGTCCAGTGAGCAATTGTACCAGATGGAACAGACCTGAAAGGAAGCTACCGAGATAGGTGATGCACAGAGAAAAGTAAATGCTAGAGTTTTAACTGTGTATTTAGTAAAATTAAAATAATGTCCATGGTAAACCACATCATAGCAATCTACCATGCCACTGATTTATCCATCCCTAAGTCTTCAGGTCACTCTATCACTTGGTGGAATGGTGGGTGTTGCTCTGCAATCTGGTAAGGTGTGCAGCTCTGTTACAGTTTAAGTTAAAACTAATAGCAGAAAACTTCTCTGTCTTTCAAGTTGCAAAGGGCAAAAATTGACAAACAGTCAAAGAGTGGAAAAAAGAGGTCCCGGGAAATATTACTGGACTAATTCAATGATTCCGCTATCCCCACTCAAGTATGTCAAATAATCATGAAAATTTCTCTTGGAACACTTCAGCCACCTATAATGAGGATGCTGTATTTCCAGGCATCTGGAGACATTATGAAAACAAAGGCAGAACACTTTGATGGCATCTGCTGCTGTCAACCAACATCTATCATTCAGCCACAACTATGTGATTCTGGAGAGGGGCTGAACAGATTTCTGAATGACAACTAACGAGTGCTATAAATGTCCTTGCTCCCTGTGTCAGCTGGATTCGGCACTATATCAGTCTCGTGATACTGTGACCAATCTGAACTTCCAGAGATTTTTGCTACTTGACTTATGGTTTGTGGGTGGATAGTGGAAGGGGAAGTGTAGTTGAATTACAGCCTCATAACATATTTGCTGTAAATCCTTTCACAAAATACAGACACTCACACTTCGGTTTCTTTTATTTATTACTAGTGAATCCTGCAATGCTTCGCAATTGCTTAACATGTATGGGAATTAGATATATGTTCTAATCTCCCCTACCTCTTCCGCCAATCTGACCTTGAGCCTTGTTTCCTGTTATTGTAAATAAAAGCTCGATTGGGGACTGAAGTCACTTAAAATGAATGGCTAAATCACATGGGATGACTGATATATGGGGTAGAACAAGACCACTCCAGCTGCTGGATCTGAGAGGATGTGGTGTGTGTCATATGTAAATATAAAAGTCTGAGATTTTTGCTAATGTTCGAGTCACATTAATGTTGTCACCACCTATATTTGATGTCAACGTCCAATAACCACTCACAGATGGCAGGGTTACCAGTGGTGGAAGATACTTGTATAAAAGTTGTTTAAGGGGGACATGGAGAACAGTGATATTGTTGTACTGCAGGAATGGAATGATTTATCTCACTTCCACAATGCCCTCATCATAGGCTTTTGGGCTAAGGGTGGAAGCATTTCTGAAAAATCTAAGTTTGTAAACTTTTTGCACACTGCTGTGGTTAAAGAATGCTGTGCCTAACGAAATGATGCTATCCAAAAGTGATGCCGAAGCAGCTGTGGCACACCATGGGCCAGAGATGACAGGGGTGGACGATGAATGCAGAGATGTGTACAGACAATTAGATGTGCAACTGAGGAGCAACTCACCACCCAGAGGAACCAAGGAGCTACCAACACCAACTCCTCAATGACCGTTTAGCAAACTGCTGCTTAAGGGCCTCTGCACTGGCACCTGGTTCATGCATCCATGTTGACTGTTGTTCAGTGACGAAGTCTGGAATTTGCAAGCCAGTACCACAACTGGATGTCCATCAAGTGGCGGCAGGTGGTCTTTTCAGATGAATCACGTTTTCTGCTCCATCGGTCGTGAAACATATGAAAGCAAACTCCCTGCGACAATCATTGGAAGGGTCCAGACCAGAGGAGGGAGCGTTATGGTCTGGGTAATGTTTTCATTGCATTCACTGGATGAGCTCCTCATTCTGGAAGGCACCATGGATCAGCTCAAGTATGCACCTATCCTTGGGGACCATGTCCATTGCTACATGCACTTTGTTTTTCCTTGGCTCAAAGGCATCTACCAGCAGGACAATGCAATGTGTCACACAGCTCACAGTGTATGTAAATGGGTCAAAGAGCACCAGGATGAGTTCACTGAAAAATCCAGGCCACCAAATTCCCTGGATTTAAACACAATTGAGAATCTGTATGACCACCAGGGTCGGGCTACTCACGCCATGGATCCTCAAATGAGAAATCTAGTGCAACTGGCTACAGCACTGGAGTCAGCATGGCTAAACATCCCTGTCAGTGCCTTCCTGAAACTCATTGACTCTCTTCCTGCATGTCTCACAGCAGTCCGTGTTGCAAAAGGTGGTCATTCAAGCTGTCACTTTAATGTGACTGGACAGAGAGAGAGAGAGAGAGAGAGAGAGAGAGAGAGAGAGAGAGAGTCTGTGTGTGTTCCCCTTTATATTATACACATGAAAAAATATGTAATTTATGTCTGAATGTTTATTAGAGCATTGTGTAAAAATTGGAACTCAATTCATCAAGAACTTTTTTAAATTTTCGGTAACATTGGGAAAACAACCTGGCTTTATGTGATGGGGGAATCAAATTAAAACCTTAAAAATGATGGTATCCATGTTGTTCAACACACTTTGTCCAGTGAACAGGAAATGCACATGGATTCCTCTGAAGAAGGGTGATAGTGACACACACACACACACACACACACACACACACACACACACACACACACACACACCCACCTCGTGCCATGGCACCCACCTTGCAAACACTTTGTGAAACTTAGGCACTTCATGAATGATGTGATTTGCTAAGCCATGACTAATGTTCAAATAATTTGCAGCTATTTCATCCACTGTCACACAGCAATTTTCCATCACAGTCACTTCAACTGCTGCAGTAGACTCTCGTGTCACAGGTGGTGTGCCTGATCCAGGCATTGAGCATTTGTCACAAAAGTCAGGCCACTTTTGAATTTTCTACTCCAGCCAAACAGTTGCTGCAGCAATAGACTTGCATCACCTTTCACTGATGGATTTCAATAGGTTTTGTACCTTCACTGCTCAGAAAATGTATGACAGAACACTGTTCTTCCTCGGTTCAGGTCACAGGCCATTTTGAACTGGTATTGTGGCTGCATTTCACTTGTCTGTAGTATGCTGCCAGTTATAGCGTGTTCCTTCCTTCATTGGCGACAGTACCGCCAACTTACAGAAAAATGGAGTGATACATCTGCTTTTAATTACACTTTTAAGGTTTTCATTTGACACTGCCTCATATTTATATACTATATATGTTTAAAAAATATGTAGCCTATGCCCATCCCCAAACGTATATTAGAGAACCATGTAAAAATTTGAAGTAAACTGGTCAAGAACTTTTAGTGAACTTTTCAAGATCTCTGGCAAGAAAATTAAACAATTTGTCTTTATATACTGTAGTAATTTAGATTAACACACACAGTCAGTCACCGGATGCACCCTGTAAGTCAAGGAGGACTACTATTGTCCAGAATGCACTTGTGAGCTTGCTATGAGCTTATTCCCCATTTGGCCACCAAATGGTTGCATATGTCTGTAGATAACAAATTAGTGCAATTTATTGAAGTTCTATACAAAGCTATAGAACTAGTGGTTGCTCTTGCAGAGCCCCACACAGCCGATTAGTCTGAATACAACTATATGCTGCATGTGCAGTAGAAGTGGTTCACTAAAGAAACTTTCACCTTAACATCCATTCAGCTCCTCAGTGTGTGGCTCACCTATAGCTTGAAATTTGTTTATATAATTTTATAACATGCTTACGATCAAGTGTAAAGCCCACATCCCAAATCTATGCAACCCACTGTCCCCCACTGCATTCAAAAGTACTTGCAGAGCATGCCCAGAACTTACATTTATAAAGTATTGGCAGCACTGCTTAGTGCCCAGATCTGAAACATATGCACCATCAAATGCAAACAGAGTTATTTCTGGTTTAGCTTGCTGTGATGCTTGTCATTAATACTACCCAGTAGGTTCATGTAGTTTATGGATCACAAGGAACTTATTACCATCCAATGTGAAACATGTTGTCACTAGCTGTAAACAAAGCCACTAACAACACATAACAGAACACACAACATGATTTAGTCTGTGGATAGGTGTAAAACAGGTAATGGAGAACAATGTTGCTTGATAAATTTGTGGATTTTTGTTATATACTGCAGCTTTCAAAGAAACTGCACTGTTCTCAGTAACTCACTGGTAACCACAACTTTTAGCATAATAAACAAAGTCCTAAGAACACCTGCAGTTTTTGTCACTGAACTGAAACAATTTAAGTATCAGAGCTGAAAACATTAAGCTGTCAGGATAAAGTAAACTGGAGTTAATTTGGAATGATCTACATGGCAGTAGACTGAAGTTATGCATCAGGCAATTTGTTACACCACACACTAGAGACCAAGAAGTCTCATAAAAATACAACATTTTAATCAAAATGGAGCATCTGCCATATGTATACTCCTCGTACACTTCCACACAAATCAGAATGTAGAAGACTTCAAAAAATATGACTAAAAATGAGAATCCATCTTAGGATTCGAGAGTCAAATGAAATACAATTAAAATTAAACACGCAATTCAGCTTACAGTGAGGTGATACTTGGGACTGTAAGGAACAGTCTCAAAGAAACTGCTTTCTTTGTCTGTAGATATTCTGCAAAGTATTTAAAAATAGTAAAATCAGCAGCATAAACACACATTATAAACAGCACTTAAGATGCTGTTAACTATGGATTTTGCACAAAGGTACTATTTTTTACAAATCTGCAATGTCTTTTATTAAAAGCACATAAAATGTGATGAAAATATATTACAATTTGTCATAAATATTTCTGCTGTCTTCAGGAAACAGAGTTTTTGGGAGCTTCTCTAGAAACAGAATTTTGAGATTCACAGCCACTGTCACATATCTGAAGTTCACGAAAGTTCAGTATTTCAGGATTTTCATCCCAAAACTGTTTTCCAATTATATCTATACAAAATGGTAAAACAACTTTGCGAGGTCTTCCACCCTCTTCAACTCTAATCAGCTTCCTGAGCAATACTGTACCCTTACGAAACATTGGAGGTTCATTATTGTAGTTTATACCAAATTCTGAGTAGAGTATCTCATTCTTATCTGCGGTGAGAGTACCACGTAGTCGTTCCTCTGCCTGTATTAAAAAAACAATTGTGATATAATGTGAATACAAATTAACATTTCTGATAACAGTGCAATTATGTGACATAAATATGTAATATACATTTATAAATTATGTTTATAAGCTTATATTTGCCTTTTCCTTTTATAACTTAAACATGTATAATGCTACAGTGGAGTAATATCATAAATAAGCACATAATTTTCCATTATTTGCAACTAGATATAGGCTTTTTTTGTGAAACACCATACGGTCACCTAAAAATAACAAAATACTGAATATGTAATGGTTTTAATTAATTCCATAAAAATGTGAGCAGACCATGTACTCTATGCCAAATATGTCTTACAGTTGTTCTATGACAGTACACCATGGCTACACCTTTTAAGAATCTCCTCTCACATTTAAAATGAAAAAGGTACCATACCTAGCTTTTAGAAATGTTAGTTCTTCTTCAGGAAGGATTGAAGGGCAGGCTGAATGGGAGGGACAAGTCATTCAGACCTCAAGTTGAGAAGGAGCCACCTATCCTCAGAGTCTTTCACGACGGCATACATGAATAAAATGTTCTCGGTTTTCCAGCCACGTCAATTCGAATAAAATGCTTGAGCTTTCGATGGCCATCTCCGCCATCGTCTTCAGGAGTTCACTGACTGCTGGGGCTGTTACGATCTCTCGCTTAAATAGGCATGATGACATCATCATCAGCCAATCAGATCGATCCAATGTGGCGCGCGCGCATAAGTCGACCTGGGCAGCACGTGGCAGCACCAGTGACGTCAGGTGGTGCCAGGGGGAGGCGCCACGTTTGAAACTGCCGTTCCTGCGTCACGCATCTGTCTCTGCTTTCTTTCGATGTCCAATGCCCATCCCCATGCCCTGCTGAGTGTGTATCCCTGGAATCTGCTGAAATTGTTGTTGTTCAAGCGAATCTCGGCCGCTTCCTTCATAACGGAGTCCCAATATGTAGAAGCATGAGCCAACACTTTTGTATTTTTGAACTGTATCTTATGTCCGTTTCCTAGGCAATGCTCCACTATGGCCGATTTGTCAAGCTCCCTTTGTTTTATATGGAGCTTGTGCTCAGTACAATGCTCTGCAACCATGCGAATTGTCTGTCCAACGAACATGCTGCCACATTCACAGGGTACACCATACACAACGGACGCTCGAAGAGCAATGTCGTCCTTAACAGGGCACAACATATCTCGTATCTTGGGGGCGGGCTGGAACACTGGTCTTAGCACATGTTTCTGCAGCAGACGTCCTAACTTATTGCTAGTTGCTCCACAGTATGGCAGGAATACAGTCCGTTTGGCCTCTTCTTCTGATTCAGCAGCTGTCTTTCGTCGGCGGCCCTTGAAAGCGTTTACGATGTCTCTTTTGCTGTATCCATTTTCCCCAAAAACACATTTTAAGTCCTGCAATTCGGACTGTAGGTGGTCGTCGTCAGAGATAATCTTGGCTCTATGAACCAACATGTTCAGGACAGCTTTCTTGTGTACAGGGTGGTGGAAACTATTGGCATTCAAGTACCGATCAGTGTGTGTTGGTTTCCGGTACACTGAGTGACCAAGCTGGCCTCCTGCCTTCTGCTCAACCAAAACATCCAAGAATGGTAGCTTGCCGTGCTTCTCCATCTCGACAGTAAATTTAATGTTGGGATGGACACCATACATATGATCGATGAACTGCTGTAGTGTATCTTCACCATGAGGCCATATCAGGAAGGTGTTATCAACGTATTGTAGAAAGCAAGATGGCCGTAACGTCGCAGTTTGCAGAGCCGCTCCTCAAAGTGCTCCATGAAGAAATTTGCGACTGCTGGAGACAGTGGTGATCCCATGGCTGTGCCATCAGTCATCTCATAATATTTGCTTAAACAACAACAATTTCAACAAAGACCAGGGATACACAATCAGCAGGGCATGGGGATGGGCGTTGGACATAGAAAGAAAGCAGAGACAGATGCGCGACGCAGAAGCGGCAGTTTCAAATGTGACGCCTCCCCCTGGTGCCAACTGATGTCACCGGTGCTGCCACGAGCTCCCGGGTCGACTTATGCACGCACGCCACATTGGATCGATCTGATTGGCTGCTGATGATGTCATCATGCCTATATAAGCGAGAGACCGTAACAGCCCCAGCAGTCAGTGAACTCCTGACGACGATGGCAGAGATGGCCATCGAAAGCTCGAGCATTTTATTCGAATTGACGCGGCTGGAAAAGCAAGAATGTTTTATTCAAGGAGCCACCTGTTGTGAGGACAAAGACAAAAGTTCATGGGAACTAGTAACTTTGTCTATTAGCAAGTTTCTGACATAATTTGTGTCTCCACCTGATTCTGTTCCAGGCCAGTTGCTTCATAGCATAGTACCTTCCACTTTATCCAGCATATTTATTCTTCTCCTCCCTATTTTTTCTGTCCTTGCACTGTACCTTCGATAGTTGATATAATTCCTTTTCCTAGTAGTGTATGTCCCACCTTCCCAGTTTGCTTTTTTCTTGTCTTTCATTAGTTTTAGGAGTTTTGCTTGTTGCTCTAATCTTTCGATTACTCCATTTTTCTTCATTGTATATTCCCATTTCATTTTCTTTATTTTTCTCCAAACTCATAACTGAAGTGCTTTAATTTTGCCCCTTTCTCTCTTCTTCAACAACCAACTTTCAATGTTCATAGTTGCACAGAAAAGCGCTCGACATGAAGCATTGAACCACCCTTTTCCTCAACTCTACCTACAGTGCCACCATGCAAAGTGGCAAATTTCTGGGGATGGCAAAATGTTAACATTTAATAGAAGACTATGAAAGTTTTGCATAAATGAAGAACGTGAGAATAAGTTGGAACTACAAATCATTCATAAAATCTACTTTGTTACTGGAAATTGTCTGCACTATAGTGGAACAGATGACAGTTCAAGAACTGGAGATGGTTACTTTGGGTACATCTTTCAAAATCGGAAAACTTACCAACTCTATTTCTATCATTTGCTTACACAACACTTGAACTGTACCTACATCAGCTTGAAAGCCCCTACAGAAGTGGAACACTTTATAATAAAGAAGTAAAGATAAACGTCAACGTGTGATGGCCTAACATTTCCTACACAGTTCACTCAAACACCTACAGCGGTATCACTGAGAAAGGCATTTTGTAATAAGTGGACAAAGAATAAGTAAAATATGCATTGCCCATCACATGCCATACCCTTCTTTTATTCAGTCACTAAGCATCGCTTACACGAGAGAAGGTACATGGCATCCTTCCCTCATCACTCTGTCTTTCTTGGATCTGCCATCAATATGATTTACATTTCTTCTCGACACACTCCTCTAAATTAATTTTTTTTTCTTTCTCTGCACTTTCTTTTAATCTTTCCCTCATCATCTTTTCTTTCTCTATGATGAAGTCATAATTAATATATGTTAATACTGAAATTACTCAGGAAAAAAAAAAAAACTACCAAACCTTATTTTGGAGCTGAAGCATTGCAACAGTGTAGTAGGAACTGTTTAAGCAGTTTCATTGTATTTCACACTGGTTGCAAGCCAACAACTTTGTTCAGGATTTAACTGTTGCTTTTTGCTACACTAAATGAAAATGCTTTCAAAACTGCTTGTTTTGAGCCATAATTGGCAATTATGCCATGTCGGAAAGCATGCCTTCTCGATACCCAACTTCAACCACTTTTCCTTTATATACTATGGACACACTAAACAGGCATTGGGGCTTTACAAATTTTTCCAGCAAATAAAGCATTTATACGAGGGCTATCCACAAAGTACATTATGTTTTGGAATTAAAAATAAATAAAGTATTGGAATTTTTTTTATTATACACAGATGAAAGCCACACTTAAATACTACTTTTCTACATAGTTGCCATTTAAATTAAGGCACTTATCGTAGTAATGGACGAGCTTGGAAATTCCTTCATCGTAAAATTCGGCCGCCTGCATCTTCAACCACATGGTTACCTCTTCTTGAAGCTGTGCGTCGTCATCAAAACACTGCATAGCCAACCACTTCTTCATTGCTGGGAATAAGTGGAGGTCGCTCGGTGCCAGGTCGGGACTGTACGGCGGATGAGGAAACAACTCCCACTTAAAATATTCGAGAACTTCATGAGTGGCATTTGCCATGTGGGCCCGGGCGTTGTCGTGAATCAGCAAGATCTTTGAGCCCAACTTTCCCCTGCGCTTGTTTTGTATTGCTCTTCTGAGGTTGTGCAGAGTTTGGCAATACCTTTGAGAGTTTATTGTAGTGCCTCTTTCCAGGAAATCCACAAAAATCACACCTTTTCTGTCCCAAAAGAGGTAACCATGTGGTTGAAGGCACAGGCGGCCGAATTTTACGACGAAGGAATTTCCAAGCTCGTCCATCGCTACGATAAGTGCCTTAATTTAAATGGCAACTATGTAGAAAAGTAGTATTTAAGTGTGGCTTTCATCTGTATATAATAAAAAAAAATTCCAATACTTTATTTATTTTTAATTCCAAAATGTAATGTAGTTTGTGGATAGCCCTCGTATGCAAGAAGAATGGAAAAGAAAATTAGGATGTGTTAGGTGCCTATCAGTCAGGCAGTTCTGACATAGTGGTTCATAATGGAAACAAGACTGAAGAAAAATCAAGATACATCCATAGGAATTTTTGACCTGGAAAAAGCATTCGACAATGTAAAATGGTGCAAGATGTTCAAAATTCTGAGAAAAAAGGGGTAAGCTATTGGGAAAGATTGGTAATGTACTATATGTGCAAGAACCAAGAAGAAACAATAATACTGGAAGTGCTCAGATTAAAAAGGGTGTAAGGCAGGGATATAGTCTTTCCCCTACTGTTCAATCTATACATTGAAGAATCAATGACAGAAAGAAAAGAAAAGTTCAAGAGTGGGATTAAAATTCAAAGTGAAAGGATAGCAATGAGAAGACTTGCTGACATCACTGTCCTGAGTGACACCATCTGTTGAATGGAAAGGGCTGTCTAATGAGTACAGAACATGGTCTGAGAGTAAACTGAAGAAAGACTAAAGTAATGAGAAGTAGCAGAAACAAGAACAGCAAGAAACTTAACATCAGAATAGGGGCTCACAAAGTAGAAGAAGCTGAGCAATTCTTCTACCTAGGCAGCCAAATAACCCACGACATACGAGCAAGAAGGACACAAGAAGCAGATTACCACAAGCAAAAAGTACATTCACAGCCAAGAGAAGTCTAGTAGTATCAAACATTGACCTTAATTAAAGAAAGAAATTTCTGAAAATGTATGTTTGGAACGCAGCATTGTATAGTAGTGAAACACTAACTTTGGGGAAAACCAGAAGACAAGAGAATCAAAGCACTTGCAATGTAGTGCTACAGGTGAATGTTGAAAATTATGTGGACTAATAATGTAAGGAATGAGGATGTTCTTCACAGTACCAGCGAGGAAAGGAATATATGGAAAACACTGGCAAGAAGATGGGACAGGTTGTTAGGACATCTGTTAACACATCAGGCAATACTTTCCATGATGCTAGAGGGAACTGTAGATGGTACGGGAACTATCAAAAGTGACATTTGTCTCACCCCTAAATACCAATGTCAATTTTGATAATTCCGTACCTAGCAACAGATGGTAACATTTATCTCTAAACTTTTACATTTGATGGTTAGCCCATTTGTCGATGCATGTCTTCAATTACATTGTGAAGAAGGTTGACTGGGTCTGCAAATGGAAGTAGGGTTGTGTGTGTGTGTGTGTGTGTGTGTGTGTGTGTGTGGGTGGGTGTGTGGGGGGGGGGGGGGGTGGTAGCACTTGATATTTTCGCATGGTGCTGCAAAATGCCTGGACCCAGACATGTTATGGAAAAAACTCAACAGTAATTCACTTCATATCTGGAAGTATGAAGCAGAAAGCTGTCCTCCAGTGTCAACAAACAGGGAAGAGGTCTGAATCTGACTGGAGTCAGGTAAAGTGGAGGTTGCCACTGAACATGGCAGACAACTTAAAACATATTTCTCTTTGTAGATGATGTACATGTTATTGTGAAAGACATGGAATGTAACGTAAATAATGTAGCTAATAGGTAGGTAGTAACATCAGCACATGACTTTCAAAGAACAGATTAACATTTAACGGCACCAAAACACAATGCATACAGTTTCTGATATGGAACTCGTCTAAAAGCAAAATTTTACTGTCCAAGCTGGACAAACAGATAGTGAAGCTGACTATTTTAAATTCTTGGGACTGTGGGCGTGGGCAATTGAAGACTTTCTTGGAAATATCATATTCAAGAACTTTGTGGAAAGAATGATCTCCACTGCCTCCAACAAAAAGGGATGTATAATTTGACTCTATTGCTTTGTATCCTGTTATCTTTTGGGGCAGCTCTGTGCGCTCAGCAAGAATATTCTTAGTTCAGAAAAGGGTGATCAGACTGACCTCCAGTGTCAATTCATGACATCCCTTTATATATGAAGTGTGGCTATAAAAGAACGGGACTACTGCTTTAACACTTTTCGCTTCAAAAACATACATATTCAGTTATTGTCACCCTAAATATCCTCCCCTCCTCTGTCCCTACAACGCTCCTTGCTAATTTTCCATTGACAGAAACAGTGCTGGTGGAAGTCTTCCCACGTGAGCTCCTTGATGAGATGTGCCACTTTTTCTATCACTGCTTCAGTGGCCTGGAATCTTGTTCCTTTTAATGCACATTTCCCATTGGGGAGTAGATAAAAGCCACATGGTGCTAAATCAGGGGAATAAGGTAGGTGGTCTAACACGAGGATGCTTTACTTCACTAGAATCCTTTTAATGCTGTACTTTGCTAGTAACCTCTTCATAGATAATGTGATATGAGCTGGTGCAGTATCTTGATGCAGAACCCATAACTTGTTCTTCCACAGTTTGGGTCTTTTTTTTATTTTCTCTTTGAGTTGAGCAAAAACCTCAAATAGTAAAGCTGATTAATAGTTTGACCTCACGAACCTAGTGCAGATGCACAATTCCACAAATATCGAACAAAACAATCATCATTGCTTTGAATCTTGATTTGCTCATTTGAGCTTTTTTCACTCTCAGTGAAGTTGGGCCCTTTCGATGTATAGATTGGCACTTAGTTCCTGGATCGTAAGTGAAAAACCAAAATTCATCACATGTTCGTCACTCTTTCAAAAAAAAAATTAGGATAATTTTCAATGGTATTCAAAGTATCAATACAAACATTTTCATGAGCTCCTTTTTGTTCAATTGTAAAAATTTTTAGCAACAGTCTCGCATACACTTTTCTCTTGTTAAACTCGTTATATAAAATTTGCCCTACACATTCTTTGTCAATTTGTAGTTTCAGAAATTGATTGAGTACCTAACCAACAATCAGATTGAATCAAATTATCTACTTTTATGATATCTTCATCCATTTTTGATGTTGAGGGGTGTCTTGGGTGAGAGTCTCTTCAATGTCTCTCTGCCACCTTGGAAATGCTAGGCCCACTCTCTTGATGAACAGTCTCTGCCATACACTTCTTTTCATAACATATGCGTTTCAGTAACAGTTTTTTCCAAGGTTCATGACTGTTGCTTTTTTATTACACTCATCTTTTTCCGGCAAAGCAAAATAATGGCTCTTACACAAATGAAGGCCATGGCCACACTGGTTTTCTACAGACATGACATATGCTGCATTGGACTAAGAAGCTTCACACTTCACTGCTATCAGTAGTTCATCTTTGCCACAAGTGTACCTACTCTGTGACATCAGTTCCATTATTTTATAACAACACCTCATATATTCCATCATGGCTTTGTTGTTACTAATACTTCACACATCCTTATGCACCATACAGAAAGTTGTGCAGCATTCAGCGGGTTTCATTTTCACTTTCCAACAGAACTGAAAAAAAATTGAGTGAGAAACCCCAAGTATTTAAATCCAAGTTGATAGGTTCCTTTTTTGTCACACTCCTATTCTGTACAGGAGTTCCTTGCAGTAGTTAACTTTTCTCTGTAATATGTTATTTACTTGTACACGCTCTTACAAGTTTTTTCATGTTTTATTAATTCTTAGTTCATGATGTGGGTTCCTGTTGTCATGTCCTAGTTCATGAACCACGGGCAACGTATGAGTAGCCAAGTAAGTGGTCCTGACAGTCGGGATACCAGTTACTTTGGAATAAGGCTGAGCATCTCGGACATATTCTGAGTCATGGTCACCTCTGTGCTCAGACGGCAAAGACTATTAAATCGACCGGTTAGTCCCTCAACCGTTAGGGGTAAAACTCAATGGGACCCGGGGCAAGTAAGGCTAGCAACCTGCTTCCCTGGTACTTTAAATATGATGCTGGCAACAATCAGAGCAAAATGCCTCGGACCTTTGGAGGTGACGGAGTCCCACCTCTAATTGACAAACCAGGGACTCCTAAGATACGGCTCGGCAAACGAATGGTAACAAGATGGGGAGCTATTTATATCAATGGGGGCTACTCTGGGAAGAAGGTAGAGCTGGCAGAGGCTGCAAGTAAGATGGGGTTGGACGTTTAGCTGTTAGTGACATTCGGGTAAGGGGTGAGAAAGAAGAGGGAGTGGGAGAATACAAGGTCTATCTGTCAGGAGTCAAAGCAGGAATAGCACAATGGGGTGTAGGGCTTTACATCAGGAAAGAAATGGAACCCAGCGTAGTTGCAATAAGGTATGTAAATGAACGACTGATGTGGATAGATTTGACAGTGTCCAGCAAGAAAATTAGGATTGTGTCAGTATATTTGCATTGTGAAGGGACAGATCAAGATAAGATGGATAGTTTTTATGACGCATTCAGTGATGTAGTTGTTAGAGTAAAGGACAAGGACAGTGTTCTGCTCATGGGCGATTTTAATGCTAGGATTGTAAATCGAACAGAAGGGTATGAAAAGGTTATGGGTAAATTTGGAGAGGATATGGAGGCCAACAGGAACGGGAAACAACTCTTGGATTTCTGTGCCAGTATGGGCTTAGTAATCACAAACTCCTTTTTTAAACATAAGAACATTCACCGGTATACTTGGGAAGGCAGGGGAACCAGATCTGTCATTGACTATATAATAACAGATCAGGAATTCAGGAAGGCTGTGAGGGGCAAATGTGTATCCAGGGGATTCTTTGATGACACTGATCACTATTTAATCTGCAGTGAAATTGGTATTGTGAGGCCAAAAGTGCAGGTCAGGTCCATATGTAGGAGGATAAGAGTGGAGAACCTTCAGGATAAGGAAATCAGGCACAAGTACATAACAGTGCTCTCAGAAAGGTACCAGTTAGTTAAATGTAGTCAATTACAGTCATTGGAAAAGGAATGGTCAAGGTACAGGGATACAGTACTAGAAGTGGCTAAAGAATGTCTTGGAACAGTAGTGTGTAAAGGTAGGATGAGGCAAACACCTTGGTGGAATGACACAGTCAAAGCAGCCTGTAAAAGGAAAAAGAAGGCGTATCAAAAATGGCTACATACTAGAACTCAGGTAGACAGAGAAAGTTATGTTGAAGAAAGAAACAAAGCCAAACAGATAATTTCAGCATCTAAGAAGAAATCTTGGGAAGACTTTGGAAACAGGTTGGAGACTTTGGGTCAAGCTGCTGGGAAACCATTCTGGAGTGTAATTAGCAGTCTTCGAAAGGGAGGTAAGAAGGAAATGAGAAGAATTTTCGACAGGTCAGGAAAACTGCTGGTGAATCTGTTGATGCCTTGGGCAGATGGAGGGAATATTTTGAAGAGTTGCTCAATGTAGGTGAAAATACGATCAGTAATGTTTCAGATTTCAATGTACAATGGGATAGGAATGATGATGGAAATAGGATCACATTTGAGGAAGTGGAGAAAATGGTCAATAGATTGCAGTGCAATAAAGTGGCTGGGGTGGATGAAATTAAGTCGGAACTCATCAAATACAGTGGAATGTCAGGTCTTAAATGGCTACACAGGATAATTGAAATGGCGTGGGAGTCGGGACAGGTTCCATCAGACTGGACGAAAGCAGTAATCACACCAATCTTTAAACATGGAAACAGAAAAGATTGTAACAACTACAGAGGTATCTCTTTAATCAGCGTTGTGGGTAAAATCTTCTCAGGTACTGTTGAAAGGAAAGTGCGAGTATTAGTTGAGGACAAATTGGATGAAAATCAGTGTGGGTTTAGGCCTCTTAGAGGTTGTCAGGACCAGATCTTTAGCTTACGGCAAATAATGGAGAAGTGTTACGAGTGGAACAGGGATTTGTATCTATGCTTTATAGATCTAGAAAAAGCATATGACCGGGTTCCTAGGAGGAAGTTATCGTCTGTTCTACGAGATTATGGAATAGGAGGCAAACTTTTGCAAGCAATTAAAGGTCTTTACATAGATAGTCAGGCAGCAGTTAGAATTGACGGTAAATTGAGTTCATGGTTCAGAGTAGTTTCAGGGGTAAGACAAGGCTGCAACCTGTCTCCACTGTTGTTCATATTATTTATGGATCATATGTTGAAAACAATAGACTGGCTGGGTGAGATTAAGATATGTGAACACAAAATAAGCAGTCTCGCATATGCGGATGACTTAGTTGTGATGGCAGATTCGATTGAAAGTTTGCAAAGTAATATTTCAGAGCTAGATCAGAAATGTAAGGACTATGGTATGAAGATTAGCATCTCCAAAACGAAAGTAACGTCAGTGGGAAAGAGATATAAATGGATTGAGTGCCAAATAGGAAGAACAAAGTTAGAACAGGTGGACGGTTTCAAGTACTTAGGATGCATATTCTCACAAGAGGGCAACATAGTGAAAGAAGTGGAAGCAAGGTGTAGCAAAGCTAATGCAGTGAGCGCTCAGCTACGATCTACTCTCTTCTGCAAGAAGGAAGTCAGTACCAAGACTAAGTTATCTGTGCACCGTTCAATATTTCGGCCAACTTTGTTGTATGGGAGCGAAAGCTGGGTGGATTCAGGTTACCTTATCAATAAGGTTGAGGTTACGGATATGAAAGTAGCTAGGATGATTGCAGGTACTAGTAGATGGGAACAATGGCAGGAGGGTGTCCACAAGGAGGAAATCAAAGAAAAACTGGGAATGAACTCTATAGATGTAGCAGTCAGGGCAAACAGGCTTAGATGGTGTGGTCATGTTACATGCATGGGAGAAGCAAGGTTACCTAAGAGACTCATGGGTTCAGCATTAGAGGGTAGGAGGAGTCCGGGTAGACCAAGGAGAAGGCACCTGGATTTGGTTAAGAATGATTTTGAAGTAATAGGCTTAACATCAGAAGATGCAGCAATGTTAGCACTGAATAGGGGATCATGGAGGAATTTTATAAGGGGGACTATGCTCCAGACTGAGCGCTGAAAGGCATAATCAGTCTTAAATGATGACGATTAATTCTTTTATTTAGAAATTTTCTATTCAACATTTTGTAAACAATGTACTGACTTGTTCCATAACCAAATAGCTGAGGTCTGTATGGTCCCACAAAAACTGATACATAAATAAATAAATGAACTGGCCTTCTCTCTCCAAATCTTCTATACCAACACACTCTTATTTAACCACTACTCCCTCACTTTTTGAGTACCCCTTCTCAACTGTTGATTTAGTCTTTTGTGTATTCTCATCTCCTTTGTTTTTATATTTTCTTCTTCCTTCCATTTTCTGCATCATCTCCATTCTTATCTAAGGTATATTTACTCTTTTTCCTGGGAAGTATTATTACTTTTCATCTCATTCTTTCTATGTTCCATGTGTTTACTTGTATGCTTTCTTCACTTGTTTCAATGTTGTGCTATCATGAGGAACATGTGATCGCTACTAACACCAGTTCGCAGTAGCCTGTCAAGAGTTTTTCACTGCATTCTTGTATCTATTAGCCAGTCAACTATAATCTATTTAGTATCTAGTTCTATCTCCTGCCAAGACCCATGTACAGTGCCGTCTTTAGTGGTATGCACACCATTTATCAGTGATGAACATTTCCTTTTCAGACAAAATTCAAGTGACCTTTCTTTTCTCTCATTTCATCTTGCCAATCCATATTTTCTCAACAGAGCTTCAATATGTTCATACACTTGCTGTATTACTAAAACATCATCATAAGAGGATGTTGGCATGTACACCTGGACTATTAATATATCTTTCTGTGAGCACTGAGTCTACTTTCCCCATATATAACTCTTTTTTACTCAAGCTGTTACCTCATTTTATACTATAATGCCAACCCCACTGCTATCTTTTTCTCTCCCTGAATGATAGATTCTGACACCATCATTCACCTTGCCTTTCCCATCTTCACTTAAGCCTATCACATAGATTTTATTTATCTGCATTTCTCTCTTCAGGTTTTTCAGTTTCCCTGGTTATGGTACAATCCGAACATTCCAGGTCCCAATATGGAGTACTTTTTCTCCTGGATTGATTCTTCTTTTGCTGTTTCACCTGGAGTTCCAATTGGGAAGCTATATTACATCTATAATGTTTTCTTTTTTTCTTTCTTTCTTAAGGCCACATTTTATAAGGAATCCTTAATGCGTGTTTTCCATTGCCTTCTGCACCCTAATGCACTTGACCAGGTCACACCTTTTCATCCACCTTTCAGAGTGATTTCTGAAAGGTGATTTCTCATCCCAAGCACAACAGAGTGCACTGAATCTCCACTGTCCCAAGACACTGTTGGCATTTGGTTGCACCTGAGTGGTGGAAAGATCTAAATGAACTGTTTCGTGTAATCAGTACTCAGGTCCCTTGTGTCATCCTATAGAGCCTGCTCAGCAATTGGATACTGTGTGTCCCTAGTCCCCAAGGTGGACAGTTCTTGTGTGTAGATTCATAAACTATGCCAGTTTGGTGGTGGTCATACCTATAAAAAGACCATGATGTGAATATGTATTGGTTGGTAAACAGTAAACGTAATTTGATATATTGCTCTGCCTACATCAAAACCAGAGCAAAGTGGTAAATTGTTCTCCAAAATAATCTTACATCTGATGACTTTGTAGACTTAATCTCTGATCTACATCTACATCCATACTCCACAAGGCACCTGACGGTGTGTGGCGGAGGCTACCTTGAGTACCTCTATCAGTTCTCCCTTCTATTTCAGTCTTGTATTGTTCGTGGGAAGAAAGACTGTCGGTATGCCTCTGTGTGGGCTCTAATCTCTCTGATTTTATCCTCATGGTCTCTTCACGAGATATACGTAGGAGGGAGCAATATACTGCCTGACTCCTCAGTGAAGGGATGTTCTCGAAACTTCAACAAAAGCCCAAACCAAGCTACTGAGCATCTCTCTTGCAGAGAGTTCCACTGGAGTTTATCTATCATCTCCATAATGCTTTTGCTATTGCTAAATGATCCTGTAACAGAGTGCGCTGCTCTCTGTTGGATCTTCTCTATCTCTTCTATCAACCCTTTCTGGTACGGATCCCACACCGATGAGCAGTATTCAAGCAGTGGGCGAACAAGGGTACTGTAACCTACTTCCTTTGTTTTCGGATTGCATTTCCTTAGGATTCTTCCAATGAATCTCAGTCTGGCATCTGCTTTACCCATAATTTTATATGGTCATTCCATTTTAAATCACTCCTAATGCCTACCCCCCCCCCCTGCTTCCAGTTGCTGACCTGCTATATTGTAGCTAAATGATAAAGGATCTATCTTTCTATGTATTCGCAGCACATTACACTCATCTACATTGAGATTCAATTGCCATTCCCTGCACCATGCGTCAATTCGTTGCAGATCTTCCTGCATTTCAGTACAATTTTCCGTTGTTACGACCTCTCGATATACTACAGCATCATCTGCAAAAAGTCTCAGTGAACTTCTGATGTTATCCACAAGGTCATTTATATATATTGTGAATGGCAACAGTCCTACGACACTCCCCTGCGGCACACCTGAAATCACTCTTACTTCGGAAGACTTCTCTCCATTGGGAATGACATGCTGCGTTCTGTTATCTAGGAACTCTTCAATCCAATCACACAATTGGTCTGATAGTCCATATGCTCCGATAACAATGCCTCTTCCCTGCCACTTTTTCCCCAGTTGTAAAGTTAATCATTTGCCCTATTACTTTTTTTATTTTCATCTCCCACCCCTTCTCTAGTCCTCATTTTATTTGCTCTCATCTCTTTTCCTACTTTCCTTTGAGTTGTTAACCATACTTTTCATTTAACTTCAAATTTCTCTTTTTCTTAATCCATCTTTGAGGAAGGAACTAACAATACTGAAAGTTAAATATATTCTTTTTCTCTGTTTCTTTAATTAGGAATTTTGCCTGCTGAAGCTACAAACTAGCTGTTAATTTCGTCTCCTTGTAATGTTACAGCTGTTCCAAGTGTTCCTTTTGATACGCAGGCATCAGGTATATATCTGTTCATTTGTAAACATATTTTCAGCACACTGCAAATTATCCTTATTGACCTAATTCTCCTTCTTGCAATTAATATCTCTCTTTTACTCTCACTTTTAAAGCACAAAAGTGCAATGTTTATCCATTTATTCCAGGGGGCTCTTATGATCATAATGAGAAATTACCTTATCAATTTCTACACTTCAGATTTCTTCTTGTAAATCGCTTCCAGTCCGTGCAACATTTAATTAATCCAGTGATGACTTTCATTTACGTTTGCTCAAAGACACTTAGCAGAGTTTCTGATCAGTAGGAGGATTACAACTGTTTCTAATATTGATTTTATATTGCTTATAAAATGAAACTTCCTGGTAGATTAAAACTGTGTGCCGGTCTGAGACTCGAACTCGAGACCTTTGCCTTTCACGGGCAAGTGCTCTACCAACGGAGCTACCCAAGCACGACTCACGACCTGTCCTCACAGCTTCAATTCTGCCAGTACCCCATCTCCTACCTCCCGAACTTCACTGAAGGTCTTCTGCGAGCTTGCAAACATATGTAAACATAGGCTGTGGCTAAGTCATGTCTCCGCAATATCCTTTCAGGGGTGCTAGTTCTGCAAGGTTTGCAGAAGAGCTTCTGTGAAGTTTGGGAGGTAGGAGATGAGGTACTGGCAGAACTGAAGCTGTGAGGATGGGTCGTGCTTGGGTAGCTCAGTTGGCAGAGCACTTGCCCGCGAAAGGCAAAGGTCTCTAGTTTGAGTCTCGGTCCGGCACACAGTTTTAATCTGCCAGGAAGTTTCATATTCGCGTACACTCCACTGCAGAGTGGAAATCTCATTCTGCTTATAACATATTACATTAACCCTCAAAGTTTTATTTATTTTACTATCAAGAAAATTACACATAATATCTACACTTGGCCACTGCAAACCTCCAGCTTAGCTGACAGTTCTAACTAATAATTTGTGTGTGGTGAGTAGTAATCTGTCATTTCCATTGTGTAATAATTAATGTTATTGTCTTGGACACAAGCATTAGAGGGATGGAGGGGGGGGGGGGGGGGGCATTGTCAAATTAAGTTGTTCAGCTGCGTTGGGTATAAAATCAACAATATGTTTCTTTTACATGTCTTCAGAAGTGTGTGTGTGTGTGTGTGTGTGTGTGTGTGTGTGTGTGTTTCTATATATATAAAAAAATAACGCACAAAAGAATGAAGGGCAGTTGACAGTGTTTCATTCCAACATCTCCTTTCCTACTAGATTTTCAAAATGCAGTCTGAGAATGAAATGTCTTCAAAACAGAGTGAGGCTGGAAAGTGAACATTTCAAATATTCACCAGCCCTTACACTGATGAGCCAAAACATTGTGACCACCTTCTTAAAGGTGTATTGGTCCACTTTTGGAATGCAGTACTGTAACAATTCTATGTGGCATGGATTCGACAAGTCCTTGGTAGGTTTCCGGAGGTATGTGGCACCAAATATTTACACACTGGTCACACAATTCTCATAACTTAGAGGCTGCTGGTTTGTGCATATGATAGTGTTACAGATGTGTTCCATAGCATTCTGATTATGCAAATTTTTGCTCACAATGTCACCATGTGGTATTCAGTGTGGCAACTGCTATAATCTTTTGGCCTATCAGGGTATAAGATTCTGCAGGCAACTATTGTCAGTTATTAAAAGCATGGTTGTTATTGTCAATGATGATAAGAGTCCAAAATCTTCCACATTTCAAGTGACAACGTCGTACAGATCTCATCTGAGTCATTATAGGTACTAAGTAGTTAATGCTGCAGTAAGCAAGCTGTGAAGTGGGCCTCACTGTAATTCCAGCACAACCATTCATCTGTTCTTATTACTACAACTGAAATATTGTGACAATGGAAACAACTATCCTCATAAAACTGCACGAAGCTGATGGTTGCACATGGGCACACTTACAAGCCCAGTCAACTGCACTACAGGCTGTTCAAAATTGCTTTAGGACTGACAACTACCACAGAAGCCCTAAGGTGGAAGCCCACGCAGGATGCACAGCATGCATTCCAACAATTCCAAGAGACCTGTAGCTGCAGCAACCACCTGAAGTTGCCAAAGCTCCACAGCCGCCGCCACCACAACAATTCCCACTTGCACTTCAGTGTCAGGCAGCTTGCTGTACTGTGTGTTATTTTCATTTTTACAATTGCAGGAGTTAGAAAGCTGGAAAAACATCAAAGTTTGAAACCAACAGGAAAAACCATGTAAAGGTAAGCAGATAACCAACAGAAGTTGATTTGCTGGGATGCAATTTGTCATCACATTTACAATTATTATCGCAGAAAGGAACATCTGACACTCAGCAGGTTAAGGCAGCACATCTGTTAGAAGCCAGCTGCATATAATTATTCCTAGTTTTGCACAATCTAGGATTTCACTACAGACATAAGCCGTTGATGGTGATACTGATTTTTAAGGCAAATAAGTGAATATTGGCAAAGTGGTGCGGATTTAAGAAACATGGGTTAGTTCTGGTCATACTGTCAAGCAGAATTAGACAGACAACACGACTAAAGGAAAAATGACAATGCCAACTGGCAATGGGGTAGGGGCAGACTTATTCTTCTTCATGCAGGCACCTTCCACAATTTTCTCTCAAATGGTCTGCTACTTTTTAAATCAAAGATGACATTACATTTACAAACCTGGGCAAACTATCAACAACTGTTCAAGATAACACACCTTACATTCAGATGTTTTCAAGGCACCTACAATCACAAAGCAAAAGGAGGACATGATTGATTGGTTCCAGCATCGTAACATCATTGTAAATGATAAATAGAAATGTAGAGCTTATGGAACTAAATCACAGTTCCCCATATATGAAATTGACAAGCTGGCAAAAGCATATGGGCTTACCATTGTTACACTACCACCTAACCACTACCATTTCAACCCAAAACAATTAATACGAGCCCAAATGAAAGGTTACATTTCTTCAACTGAAGCTCTCACAAAAGCTGTTATGAATGTCAAATGCAAGAAATCCAGCAAACATGCACTGAGGATCATGGAAAAAAGCATTGCGGAATGAAGCTGGTTTGGAAAAGCGACTGTGACACTTCAAACAAGTGCCTTAACAATGAGACTGATGTCAGTGGAGTTTTTCAATTGCCACAATAAAAATGGAGCGCATGCAGATTCAGCTGCATGCTGAAGTACTCATTTGACAATGGTAAATTATATTTTTGTAAAATTTGATGCCGTAATAAGGTTGTTATCAGCAACTAACTCCAAATGAAGTGCATCCTAGGAATTTAATATCTACCACACAAAATAAATATCACTGTTTGCAATACAGTTGCTGCAATACAAAAACACTGCTTTTTGTATCGCTTTTGTTCTGTCCCACATACCAGTTAAGTCTATTTAAGTAAAATTTTCTCAACAAACAAACAAACAAGTATAGATCTTATTCTTTTTTGTGTTATAAATGAGTGAGTGGCTCTGAAAACTTAATAATTATAAACTTAGTTATCTGTTTCTTGTAATGAAACCATATAGGTGGCCACTTAGCATTTGACACACAAGCAGACCATTGTGCATCACATTTATCTGAAATCATCTTGTGTTAAAAAAAGTAACTGATCCTGTTTGGAACAGATGAAAATGTGATTTATTCTTAAGATATCATTCACATAATTTGTTGACCTAACTTCAATAACGATAAAGTTACCCGCAAGCTGAAAGTTGGGTAATGTCAATACAAAACAATTTTCAGTATAATGTCTTATTAATTTGCTGATGCAAATAAATCTAAAATGAAAACCGTGCACATCTTTTAAAAACACACTGACACCAATTCCATATTTGTACATTGAATAATTTGCCCATTTGAGTGATTTGAATGAAATTAAGATCATGGGCATGGTCAGTGGGGGACATTGCAACTCTGCTCAGTGCCCCCCCCCCCCCTCCCCACACGGTCCAGCCAAACTGTCAAAGTTATTCAGAACCGACTATAGCTTTTCCACTTCCTTACATCTCTCCTCTCTTACCAATGGATTATGGCAGCAGAGAAGCAAGATGTGTGGAAGAAGAAGAAGAAGGAGGAGGAGGAGGAGGAGGAGGTGGAGGAGGAGGAGGAGGAGGTGGAGGTGGTGGTGGTTGAGAAGTATCAGGTGGTGAAAGAAAGGAGACAAATAGTGTTCAGCAACTACAACCAGGCAGTTGTGTTTCCAGTTTCTAATATTTTGGCAGTATCATTCCTTCATAAACAACTAGTAAACTTTTATCCACAAAACACTGTACAGCACTTGCAGCAATGTTCACAGGTGACACATCTGCTCTCATATGCAGTCTCTTTGATCAGATAAGAAATGCCTGTGACAGGAATACAATAAGAAATGGTGAGTAGTAGAACTGCACAGGTTTACATTTGTCTGATTCACAGCACACATTTAGAATTACAAGTGGCATGGTGATTTGATGGGATATTGTGTAGGTGACAAAATATCAGTTTGGAATGTGAAGATAGAACTTTGAGTCTGTTGTCTTTCATTAAGGCATAATATTGGTGAATGATGTGGCTTGTTATGCCTCGGTGATAAGGGCTGTATTGTTCAGAAACTGATTTGCAGTGGCATCATGTTTATTTCAATTATGATAAAAAATTGCATTGGAATTATATTTAAGAACTAGTTGGGCATGGTATTATCCATCTGTATGGCCTTTGTAAAGGTTATCAATGCATGCCCATTTTGTCCTACAGATTTAAGTATGATCACAGAGTTTCTGACAAGGAACATAAAACAATTGTCAAAAGGGTGGTATTGTTGGTCTTTAGTGAGTTTGATGCTGACATGTTTTTACAGTCATCAGAGAGAAGAAGCTCAACATCTATAAAAGCTGAGAAGGACCAGTTGAAGTACATTTAGGAATGGTACTGAGAATCTGGAAGAGTACCACGAGTCTACACCAGAAAGATATTTAGTTAAATAGAGATAATCCTTGTGTATGTTTATGGCAGATATGAGAAACAGTTTACAGATTTGGTTTCGAAGAAGAATTTTTCAGTCAGAATGTGACTGGCCAAGCAGATAAGTGAGCAGTTAACGTTCTGCATGAGGAGACATTGAGAAAAGTATTCTTTCAGGATAGCAATGTCATGAGGAATTTTTATGATCGGGGCATAGTACCTACAGTGATGAGTGAGAAGACTAGTGATAATGTGGCCAGAGATTGTGGAAATGTAATGAAGAAATCCATTAGTGTCTTGGGTATGTCGAAGGAGACTACAGCGATTGATTGGAGATGGTGGGTCAACAAAGGTAGAGGATGTCTCTGTGCTAGTTCTGTAACCAGCCACGATAGGGTTGATGTTGGGCTTGGGGAGATTTGGGCACAATGAAGAGGAAAAGGGGGTGGAGGGGGAGGAGTTCCTAATGTGAGGAGGGTGACTGATACAAGTGACTAGTTTTGGAAGGAATCTAATTTGCTGATGAGTTCTTTGAGGTCCACACTAAAGTTCTAGAATGGGATCAAAGTGGTAATGGTTATAAGAGGAGGTACTGGAAAAACAGTAGAGACTCCCACCACATAATTACTGATCTTCACAACTACACTAAAAGACTCCTTTTGAAATACCTGACTGATATGGTTGGAATTGGGCTGGGTTGTTTGGGGGAAGAGACCAAGCAGTGAGGTCATCAGTCTCATTGGATTAGGGAAGGATGGGGAAGGAAGTCGGCCACACCCATTCAAAGGAACCATCGCAGCATTTGCTTGGAGCGATTTAGGGAAATCGCGGAAAACCTCAATCAGGATGGCCGGATGCGGGATTGAACCGTCGTCCTAACTAATGTGAATCCAGTGTGCTAACCACTGCACCACCTTGCTCAGTCTGGTTGGAATTGTGTTATATGCAATGCGGCAACAAAAGCAGAGGGCATCTCTATGGTAGCCTTGTAACCAATCATAACAGTAAACTAGGCCGCAAAACCTGTTTGTTCAAAATCTGTGATGTTAGACTCACCAGGAAAAAAAAGGACTTGGAGGAGGAAGGTGAAACTAGGACATAAACGAGAAATTCCTGAAGGTTATCAGGGATTGAGACAGAAGTTGGACCTAAATTTGAC
Organism: Schistocerca serialis cubense; assembly: GCF_023864345.2. NCBI lineage: Eukaryota > Metazoa > Arthropoda > Insecta > Orthoptera > Acrididae > Schistocerca > Schistocerca serialis. The sequence goes on along the minus strand of NC_064643.1, from coordinate 304,989,294 downwards.
AAGGCTCCATATATGGTTAATGCTGGTTGTGGTCATTAGGGTAGGCAGGCAAAAACATAAGGACTAGTCAAATGAAAATGAGAGTAATCTCTGTTTATCCCACTGTCCGATGCAACGATCGATACCTTCACGTAAAAATGTTTGAAGTTGCCTATGGAACCATAATTGTACCCAGGCGTGCACCTCTTCATCAAAAGCAAATTTACAGCCATGAATGTCTTTCTTCAGGACTTAAAAAACATGGAAATCAAATGAGGGAGAGGTCATAACTGTATGGAGGATGTGTACGAGTTTCCAGTGAAACTTCTGCAGCATAGTCAAAACCACATTGGCAACATGTGGACGAGCCCTGAGGTTGCCAACGTTGTTTCGACTATGCTGTAGCTCTCCCCATGTGATTTCCACAATTTTGAAGCTGTGAAGATAGGCATTCATGGCCATCAATTTTCTTTGGCTGAAGAGTTGTATACTTGAATACAGTCCTGGTTCTATGGGGAACTGCAAAAAATTTTCCATGAATGCACTGGCAATCTTGTCTTACATTGGGATGAATGTATTAACAGTTATGGTCATTACTTAATACTTCCATTGTCTGGAACATTTTAAGGAACTCTGGTACTCTACAAGTTTGGCACGATTAAGCCTAGATTCACAGCTGAAGAACCATCTTCTTGCAAGAGGTGATACTTCAGTGAGAGTAAGTTTCTTGAAGAATACAATGCTGATAGTGTTGGAGTCTGTAGAGGCTATTCAAAAGCAGTGTGATTAATGGGACATAAAGGAAGTTTGTATGGATGCGTAGCTTATCAGTAAAGTAAGCCTAAGAGCTATAACAGGTTAACTGAGACAGTGGTCTGTATATGGATTGGAATAATTGATTCCTTAGTATGTACTAACACTCTTGAGAGAGAAAGCCGAAGTACAATTAAGTCTACAATTAGATGGCGTAATTATTTTCATGAAACACTTTAGGAAATGAAAATGACTTCAATAGCTACTTCAGTACCAGTATCACATGGATTTCCTTATACGCTGGGCTATTTCACTGAACTGCAATTGTGGAATATCTTCGTCTATAAAATTGTCATTTCCACAACACCCCTGAAGTAAAGCTCAGCATGTCTCCATCCTGGGCTGACCACTTTTCACTCCTGCCCACACTCATTCTTCATTTTACATACGTTTCATCCATCATAACTTTGGACTCTCAACCCATTCCTCCATTCAGTAGTCAGCCCATTCCTCCATTCAGTAGTCAGTTTTCCTAATCATTTGCAGCATGAATTGACATTCTGCCACTGTCACTATGAGCAATTTGCCTCCTCCTTATCCTCCTCCCAATAATTCCTTTTACCTTATCCACCTCCTTCCCATCCGCCGCCCTCCCCTCCTTGCCTCCCACATAGTCCCTTAATTCCTGCAGCCACTCATCAACCCTCTATCAGAGCAACCACTCATTAAATGCCCAGTGCGTGCATATTTATGTCATACTAGTTCCGCAGTTTGTGTCACAGAGCCTGACTTACACACATTTTCATTACTAACAGCTAGTTCCCTTCAAATTCCTTGGTTTATTATGTACCGTAAGGAAGTCACACTAAAAAATGAAACTTACTTTCATTATCTGGAGACTGACACAAGAAGGCTATCAAAGGAGCAGAACTACTAAACTCGCCCTTTGAAAGAAAGTCAAGTTACTGTTCTAGTAACAGTCCTATCCACTGCATTTTTTGAAACAGAGTGGATCTGGTTGAAATTAAACTGCATGGAAAAACTGATATACTAAAGCAAATGGAAAATATATTTTCACATTTTTATTTTCACAAACATGAAAATGTCTCATCCAACACAACAAAATGTCACCCTGTGTACAAATCAGTCAGGAAAACTATCACATATAACTTTCCAACAAACTTTATAGTCGTAATGTGCCCCCTTTAGTCTGCCTCTCATGAAATGAGATATGTGGCTGTAATATTACGGCCATGTAAGAAATACAGCTGAGAATCAGTCCCACACAACAGCACTCAGGGCATACAGATTCTTATGGCTAGATAATACAATTTTACAAACCTGAAGGGAGCTGACAATGAGGTATAAAAATCTTTTATAAAGAATTGCAAAAAGGTGGGAATTTAAGGAGATGGGACCTGGATAAACTGAAAGAACCAGAGATTGTACAGAGTTTCAGGGAGAGCATAAGGGAACAATTGACAAGAATGGGGGAAAGAAATACTAACACGAATTCTTTACAGACGAATGGAAAAACTGGTAGAAGCCGACTTCGGGGAAGATCAGTTTGGATTCCGTAAAAATATCGGAACACGTGAGGCAATACTGACCCTACGACTTATCTTAGAAGCCAGATTAAGGAGAGGCAAACCTACGTTCCTAGCATTCGTAGACTTAGAGAAAGCTTTTGACAATGTTGACTCGAATACTCTCTTTCAAATTCTGAAGGTGGCAGGGGTAAAATACAGGGAGCGAAAGGCTATTTACAATTTGTACAGAAACCAGATGGCAGTTATAAAGAGTCGAGGGGCATGAAAGGGAAGCAGTGGTTGGGAAGGGAGTGAGACAGGGTTGTAGCCTATACCCGATGTTATTAAATCTGTATATTAAGCAAGCAGTGAAGGAAACAAAAGAAAAATTCAGAGTAGGTATTAAAATCCATGGAGAAGAAATAAAAACTATGAGGTTCGCCGATGACATTGTAATTCTGTCAGAGACAGCACAGGACTTAGAAGAGCAGTTGAATGGAATGGATAGTGTCTTGAAAGGAGGATATAAGATGAACATCAACAAAAGCAAAACGAGGATAATGGAATGCAGTCGAATTAAGTCGGGTGATGCTGAGGGAATTAGATTAGGAAATGAGACACTTAAAGTAGTAAAGGAGTTTTGCTATTTGGAGAGCAAAATAACCGATGATGGTCGCAGTAGAGAGGATATAAAATGTAGACTGGCAATGCCAAGGAAAACATTTCTGAAGAAGAGAAATTTGTTAACATCGAGTATAGGTTTAAGTGTCAGGAAGTTGTTTCTGAAAGTATTTGTTTGGAGTGTAGCCATGTATGGAAGTGAAACATGGATGATAAATAGTGTGGACAAGAAGAGAAGAGAATAGAAGCTTTCGAAATGTGGTGCTACAGAAGAATGCTGAAGATTAGATGGGTAGATCACATAACTAATGAGTAAGTATTGAATAGGGTTGGGGAGAAGAGAAGTTTGTGGCACAACTTGACTAGAAGAAGGGATCGGTTGGTAGGACATGTTCTGAGGCATCAAGGGATTACCAGTTTAGTATTGGAGAGCAGCGTGGAGGGTAAAAATCGTAGAGGGAGACCAAGAGATGAATACACTAAGCAGATTCAGAAGGATGTAGGTTGCACTAGGTACTGGGAGATGAAGAAGCTTGCACAGGATAGAGTAGCATGGAGAGCTGCATCAAACCAGTCTCAGGACTGAAGACCACAACAACAACAACAACAACAACAAAGAATGGAGGAAAGGAAGTAATGCAAGGATAACTTCTCATTTTAGTTTTTATGTCTCATTAAAGACTTCTGAATGGATCTTTCTATATCTTAATCAGGTATGTGTCAGACATGAAGACAAAATTATAGGGTTACGCACTCACTCAAAAGGGATGGTTCACATTCAGTTTATTTGTGAACAATATTATATGGGATAGAAATGGTCATAGTAAGGATGATCATCGGAAGCGTCACAGCTACATAGTGGGGAGTTGACTCTAAAGTACCAGTCCACACATACAGAGGGCTTACCAGATCAGTTCTCGGTTATAGAAGTGCCACTTATTGTGATGGGATTTGAGTATGGATATCACCTACCACAAAAACAGCAGCTGGTACTTCCTGAAGTTGGCTATATTAACCTCTTGTGAACCACAGAGAAAGCACTGTTAATGAGATGCCAGAATTTCTGAATAGAATTGCTTCAAACTCCTTGCAGACATTTATGAACAGACCAAGGAAGCCTGGAGAGGATCAACTAGGATTTGCCATATTTTGTCCTTTGTACAGTTCTGAGACATAATAGCTTCTTCCATACAAACAGCACAAGCTGTCTCAGTGAGGGAGGTCCTCTGGTATGGAATAGTTGAATGGCCATAACATTATGCCAAAAGAAGAAATGTAGCGAGAAGTAGTCCCATGCAACAATACACTTACGGCACACAGGTTATTATGGCTAGATAATATGTTGTGTACTACCTCTTCTTGTTAAGTCACTGTTTTGAAAGAGCTAAAACACTCAAGATTAATAATTAAGTATTCCCATTTGCTGTACAACTTATTTTTCCTACTAGAAGTAAGTGTTGCATTGTATTGGACTCGCACTGAGGAGGAGCAGGGTTCATACCCCTGTCACTCCATTAAGATTTGTTTTCTGTAATTCCTTTAAATCACTTTGAAGGCAAATCCAGACATTACTATACTGATACAGATCCAATTTCTGAAGGGCCTTTTTCAATCCAGTTTCTTGTACACACACACACACACACACACACACACACACACACACAAATTTTCATAACACAGAAGAGAAACACAAGACAATGATAGATCCTAAGCTACACAACCCAAATTTAATTTATACTGTTCTCTGGGACTACAATTTGTATTCTTCCCCTCTCTCTAGTCCCACAGCATTTCTCTTATTAAAGCAATGGCCTTCAAATGGACAGCACATCCAACCGACTTAAAGATTATTGTTGAATAATAACTGATGACTAGCACTGTGGTAAGACATCTCCAACTCTTCCTGCATGGGCAAACGATTCAGCATCATTTTGTCAACAGCCCTTTGCACATTTACATATCTGGGATAGCAAGGATTATAAACATTTCCATTTAACGTATTTTTATCCTACTTTTTCAGCCAGCTGGAAAAGAAAAATTATCTTTGTCTAATACACTGTTTAATGGTCCCAGCCTCCGTGTACAGCTTTCTGCAGACAACTGGTAGACTGCAAGACCTTGCACAGTGATACTTCCTGCAAGACTAATGGACCACCATTGACTAACAACTATTTCAGCCACAACACATATCTACTCTAATTCCTTTTGACAACAGTGGCATGATCTACAGATTAAGAACTCTGAGTATCAGATGTGATCCCATGAACCATAAAGAACTGCTACTTGTATTTCCAAATCCAGTAATAGGACATGTTTGACTTCTTCAGTGATATGTAAGAACTAACTTAGGCCTCCAACCAGAATACTTTTTTATCAAACTTTTCTGCTGTAAAAAATATTAACATGATTTACATTTGTATACACAATTATTCAGAAAAACTGATATACAGGGTGTGGGGAGAAAGTTCTTCCTTCCAATAAATATAAATTTTTATACCTCTTGTAATCACAGTGAAAGCAGAAAAACAACATGGCATTCACGGTAGTCAATGTAGCTCACAATATTGACAATACAATGCTGTTCTCTAAGTCAAGGAAGAACAGGACTGATAGCAAAAAAGGATTTTTTTGTGGTAATTGATGAACAGTTTAGTTCCCTGAAAGTTTATTCTTTTAAGAATCTAACCATCATACCGGTGTAAGAGAATAATATAATTTAACACAAACCATGTGTGGACCCAAAAGACAACACTGATTGCATTTATTAATGCTTAGAGATGGATAAATAAATAAGCCAAAGTGTACCTTGGCACTTTTAAGGTACAAAAAGCATAATCAGGGGTGAAAGTCATGTTGAGCTCCAGGTGGGGGAGATAATCACATTACACTTAACAATTCATGAGCTGCTCATCCATACCTTGAAGGCTTAAGGAATAACCTCTCTGGATTGATAACTCAACATCTAATAAATACACTGCACAATCACCTCAATCCTACACTTTATGTTTATCTATCAAATATTTGGCACCATTAGACAAAGGAGTAATGAAATGGTTAAGTAACACAACACTTCATGGATCACAAGTCAGGATATAATTAATTCCTGATAATCTAGTAACACAGCAATTACTGCAAAGGGCTTGTACGAAGATCTACGGCCAATAAAATAATTTCAAAGGATTGACAAATGATTCTAAAATAGATCATATTTCTACAACAAGTGGACAAAGGAAATCAACGCCTATGTAAGGCTTGTACAACAGTAAAAATACATTTTCAGATTCAAACAACTTTTAACGTTAAGTACCTCTGTATTAGTCATCCCCTTTTTTAATACGAGTGACCAGAAAGCAGTGTTGTACAGGTTATTCACATGAACATCTGCCTGTCTCCAGCTCAAATAATCTTTAAGATTATCGTCGGACGGATACAGCACAACCCGTGCGTCGAATGAAGGTGGGTACTGTAATGGAACTGAACCAAAACATTTTCCCCAATTGTAAACAAATGCCGACGAAAATAAACTGTTTACGATGCTCATAAGCTTTGAAGATCTGCGGTTGAACAATGTGGTGTCTTTCCTAAAGACAAAGCTGTACTCATCACTTTGTCCATAAGCTATACATATTTCTTTCCACTGATTCATTACATAAGTTGCCGCTTCAGTCATAAGATTAAGTCCTCGAACATCGTTAGGTTTTTCGTAACCATGAGCATCCGTAAACCTGTGAAAATCTTTCCCATCAATTCTAACCACTATCCAGCAGTTCGGCAGACAACTGTCATTCGCTTCAAATTTTTTTACATACTCGAATCTACTTTTCGCCATGACCGATAAGCACCGTTTCACAAGTATTTCTTGACGTACACGTGAAAATCCACGATAACAGCCTACACAGCTTTGCAGGCAATGTACTTGCGCATGCAACATCCTCCTGTCACACATTCAAACATAATTTCTTTGCTCTTTCATGCTCCATTATAAACAATTACATTGGTGGAACGGCAAATTCCAATAATATGTGTTTAAGAGAACCCACGTGGGTTAACAGACTCCATGTATGTTTACGATAACATGTCACCACTAACTACACTGTACCCCACCACTGCCAACACTGCGGAAAAAAGACATCCAATAAAATGTTCCGTGTAATTAACATACCAATATAGTTCATGCAAATAATGCTCATTAATATTCTATAACATTCAATTTTTCCATTTCACGTGGAGTGCGTGAACAACGAGACAACACGGTGGTCTATCGCCAACGCCGCCAAACTTTCGGCAAGCTGTGCTGAGCCGGTCACGTCCCCTGCTACGAGGACAGCTTTACTGGTTTCGCCAGGTGGCCAACTATAATTCAATGAAAATAACGAAACAGCCTCGCAAAAAGTGCCAGAAATGGATACATTATAATTTGTTTAATTGTCAAGACCTGATGCAGAGAGACATCGGGGATTGCAAAGCATCCCAGTACTTGCAGCGTTTGCGAAGCAAGATTGACGCTGGCCCAGTACTGGACAGCCTGCTAAGAACCACATGGAGCACTCAGTTGCCGCCCGCCATTAAACCAATCATCACGTCGCAATCTGACATGCCTTTAGACGCAGTGGTAGAGCTATCAGACGAGGTGCAAGACACTATGTCATCAGCGTCTATCAGTGTAACAAGTCTGCAGTGCGCAAGCACATTTGCCACAGTATCGCACACTGACTACGACGCTCTGGCGGCAAAGGTGGACGTACCCACACAACAGATCGGGCAGTTGTTATCTCATTGTGACGCCAGCAGCGACCGTGGCCGATCCAGATTCTGGAAGTGTTCATACAGCAGACTGTCGACCACCTCGACTACACCTAGGACAGAAACGAAGCATGAGATATGTTGGTACTACAGTAGATTTGGCACTCAAGCACGTCGCTGTATCAAGCATGCCCTGTGCATACCCAGTGCCAACAGCAGTTGGGTATAGACGCTTCGTCCAATTGCCTGTCTGAGTCACGGCGTCTGTTTTAAGTGAATGACATACAGAACAGAAATACCTGGTTGACAATGGCGCTGATCTGTGTACCTTCCCATGAACAATGCTACACTGGTGTAGGCCATGTACATCATTTGTCTAGCTGCTGCAAACAATTCTTGTATCACATTATACAGCACGCAACGTTTCGAGGTGGATCTAGACCTATGCCATGTGTTCGTGTAGGGCTTCACGATCGTGGACGTCGCAGAGCCGATTATAGGAGCGGACGTCTTGGCGTACTACAATCTTCTGTCTGACATCACCAACACACGCCTGGTCGACCATACCACCAGACTCATAGCTGTGGGATTTTAGCGCCATGCAACCACCTACTCTGCCAAACTGATTGAAGTCAAAGACAGCGAGTACACTGTCCTGCTTCGAGATTTCCTGGCACTGACAAGGCTGCCAGGTATGCCCAAAGATGTTACAAAGGCAGTATCTGATAGTACAATTTGAGATTGCATCATCTGATCGCAGTCCCTGGCCTTCACCGCCGCATCTAGTGCCAAGAAAGTGTGATACATGGCGCTCTTGTGGTGATTACAGAACACTTACTTCCCATAGAGCGCCAGATCGTTACCCAGTGCCATTAATCCATGATTACAACTACATTTTCAGTGGGACCTGCCTGTACAGTGTGTTGAACTGTGTCAAAGCATACATGCAGATACCTATCACCATGAAAGACATAGCAAAGACAGCTATAATCACACCATTTGGCCTGTTTGAAAGAGAATTCATGACGTTTGGCCTCAGGAACGTTGCACAGACATGGCAGAAATTTATCGATTCAGTGTTGCAAGGCCTGCCATTCTGTTTCGCTTACCTCGACGACATATTGGTATTCTCAGCCTCGCCAGACTAACATTGCCAGCATCTCATAGAAGTTTTGAACTGGCTGGACCAATTCGGCATTGTTCTGAACACAGTGGTGTGTATTTTTGGTCAGCCACAAATCGATACCGCTACCTGAAAAAGCGGAAGTCATTCTGAAGATCCCCTAGCCTTCCAGAGTTAAAGAGCTGTGAAGATTTCTAGGGGTGTTATACTGTTTTCGTGGCAAATACCACAGGGAGCATAAATTCAAGAACTATTAATGGCTGTGCTTCTGGGTATGAAATGTAAAGAGAACTTGGACAGATGCCGTGACTGCTGCTTTTAAACAAGCAAAACAAGCGATAGTGGACGCTGCATCGTTGGCACACCCCTACCCAAGTGTGCCATTAGCATTGCTGGTACATGCGAGCCAGACAGCAGTGGGTACTGTGTTACAGCAACACAAGACACATGGCAGCCTCTAGCCTTTTTCTCATGGAAACAACAGCTCAACAGAAATGGAGCAGCTACGACCATGTACTGTGTTACAGCAACACAAGACACATGGCAGCCTCTAGCCTTTTTCTCATGGAAACAATAGCTCAACAGAAATGGAGCAGCTACGACCATGAGCTGTTGCCCTGTCGGTACCAATCCTTGTCCTGATGGCGGACTCTGTGCTTTACTGTGTGAACTTCCTTTGCTGACCGACAGATGCAGCGCCACCTGCCGAGTCGTAATGCGTCTGTCCTCGCAAATGACATCAGCTCGCTGCAACGTGTCAGGTGTGACAGCCATGGATGGCCTCCCTGACCGCTGCAAATCGCGGAGCTCCGTCGAACCGCCTTCTGATGACCTCATCCTCCGTGCCCAGCGACTAACAGCACTTCTGCCAACAGCAGACGCTCCAGAGACTTTGCACAAGCGTTTGTGAACATTCCCCACAGTTTCTTTCTCTGCAGTGAGAAATTCATTGACAGTACGTTGCTTGTAACGTACGTCACCTACAGACGTCACTTTGAAACTATCCTGCGGCTACGTTACCTGTCGGAAGTGATGGAAACTTGGCGTGCTCACTCAGGAGACTTTAAAGAATACAATTCGTAGCATTGTTTTCGGCTGAGAAAAAATTGCGGTGCATTACTTTCTGGGCAACCATTGTACAATGCATAATTCTCCTCTGAGTTGTTATCGGGACGTTGTCACTATAAATTCAATCAACATTCCATGCAAGTTATCTGAGCTCAGCGAGCACTCATCTCACAGGATTATCCCCAGTGTAAGATTCGAATTTGCTGTGACTAGAGTCATAGGTGTACACAACTTGATAGCAGTTGCATACCGTACACGTCGTTCTGTGAAGCTGGTATGGGAGTCAGGGGGGGTCGCCTTCACAATATACCACAGCAGTCTCTAAGCACTCGAAATCAGTGTAAACGACTAAGGCACATTGCCCCTGGTTTTGGGTGTTCTTAAGCTTTAGAAACTTTTTGCCATATTTTAGGTATTTCCACATGTACTGGTTCCTGACTCAAGCAGTCAGTGAGGTGTCTTTCAAGATACTCATTGGTGCCAAAAATGTTGAGGCATCTATGACAAAAATACCTTGCCCCATTATGTTGGGGAGGAAAGTAAAAGCGGCACGTTTTTGATCGACAGGTAGTGTTGCTAATTGCTCTCATACATTAGCAAACGGTCTATGTGTCTCAGACGTTTACCAGCTAATTTGAAAAATTACAGGAGTCCAACTATATTTTACTCGACTTCTTTGTTGTTCTGAACAGTGCTCTCACGGTAATCATGACAACAACCGTTGTCCTCTTCTTGCTTATCAAATCCATGCTGTATACCTGAGCTGAATAATTGGGGCCCTGCCTCTCGAATTTTGGAATGTTCTGGAGTTTTATGGGGAATTTAATACCATGGAAACTGCAATGCTCATGGACATCAGATGTTTTATACATGTCTATAAGAGTTGCATCTTTAGGGTAATTTCTATCGCTAGCCAGAAGCTACCATACAAAGCAACATACTTCCCTCTTATAAAGATTATGGACATTAATACATGCTTTTTTACAATATATCTTTCAGAAGGGCGATGTAGCTGGTCCCCCCATTAAATGGATTCTTGATATGAGGGTATATATCGAGATGGAGTACATGGCTGAGTACCTTGCCCGACCCTCTTTCCTGTATTTAGGAAAAGAATATGAGACTCTTGGTAAAAGTTACGAACTACTCGTGGTTGAGTAGCCCCATGATATCACGCCAATTCTTCTCCCAAATTTCGATAATGCTTCTCTCCTCAGCACCTCACGTCGATGTATCTTTTGGGGGAGGGGAGTGCATTAGTTCCCAATACGGAACCACTTTGCACTTGGGATATTGCAGATGTTGACATAGCCAGGGAGCTTCCTTTCCAGAACTGCTTGGCAAGCGCTAAGGAAAGTGACCGGATCTTGGTAACCCAAATTCGAATTATCGATTCAGGCAAGTGAGTTCCTGACCCCAAGTGAGCCAGTGATCACTGTGTGGTCTAGTGCAGGTGTTAACCTTACTTGATGATCCATAACCGCGTGGGTGGGGAGTGGTGCTATTGCTACTGCTACTAGGCTCGACGCTGTATTGCGCCAATCTCCTGAGATGATCGTGAGATGGTTCAGGGCATGAAGATCCCTGTCCAGACAACGGAAAATAGGCCAGAGCTGTGATGCCACATGCAGATGTCGAAGGCCTGGGGTGTGGAGGTGGTGCTGCTACTGCAGCATGGGGTGGTGATCGCCAATGTGAAGGCCAGGTCGGTGGAGATGTGAGGGGCCACCAGTTATAAGTCCTGGGCTGCAGAGACGGTGTTGCCATGGCAGCATGGGATGATGGCCACCAGTATGAAGGCCTGGGCTTTAGCGATGATGGCTTCCAGTGAGAGGGGCCAGTCTGTGTCATAGTTATTGTAAACCATCACCTCCCAAAAACTATGTGCAGAAGAAGAAAGAAATGAAAGTGAAATAAATAAAAGTAAAAATCAGTTTGTGGTTACTGATAATAATTTATGGGTACTTACATATAAAATGAGTAATGTGTTTATTGCTGAAATATGCATCCAGCAGCTCATCAACAACAGGTGTGTCAGTCCTTAGTAGTGTTCGTAGCATGGGTGTTGGAGGCAGTGTGTGGTTCTAGCTGGGCAATGGTTCTGATAGAATTTGGCCAATCCTGAATGACAACAAAAGTGTGGGTGCAGCAGCATCTGGTGGGGGTGTTGGAACGTAGATATTCTCATTAGGCACACTTAAAAACAAAAATATCTCATAAATAACAACAAAAATTGTTATTGTACATTAATTAATGAATTACTAGTGACGTATTTGCTCCTGAACAATCAGAGTCATTCTCCAGGATCAGTCATCATCATCAACCAATCACATCTAAAAAGGCAGAAGCAGAATGCACACGAATCATTCAGACACAAATAGAAACACAATTAGTGCTTTAATGTAGATAAATATGTGTGCTTACTTTCATCCTCCGCCATGTCGTTTATGACGAATGACACACTAGTGCCTGTAAATGAAGACAACAGCGTGTTATCATCATCAGTCGGCGGATGCTTACTGGATTCTTCATCATCATGATTAGTGCATGAGCATTTCTTTTCATCATCAACGCTGGTCAGTTCACATATTAAAAGACTGGGATTATACTGTATACAGAGACACACCAAATGGAATATGTTGGCTGCAAACATCTGCTAATCGGCTACATTTTGAATGCTGTGTGGCAAAGACTTCAAAACGCGTCTCTAAATTCTCGATGAAGATCATAGATGATGCGTGTTAAAAAAAGCTTACCTGATAAACAAATGAGGTCGGGAGTATTTAAATAAACGCAAGAGATTCTTCTAAAGAGAATTATTTATCTCTCAACCATTGTAATAGTATTTGCACATTATCTGAAGCATGTATGAAACTGTTTTCTTCTTCTCCACTATCATACACTTGCTTGGAATGTCGAACTGATGTATATTTGAATAAGTCTTAATTCCAGATAGCAGCATTCTTGAAAATTTCCCACATCCACACAGCTTTCTCGTGACCTTGGGTGTACACGATGTGTTCAAAGTTGCGAAGTGATGTCAGCATATCCTCGTAGTTCATTCCTGTATCGTCCCAGATTTTGCCATGATGAAATCGAGTCAATCATGCTACTGTCTTCCAAATCTTGATACATTTTATTGTTCTGAACGGTTGTGCCGAAGCGTCCATTGTGTGAAAACTTGTTAAAACACATCTAGCACCTGTGAATGTGACAAAAGCTACATCTTTGAATACGAAGCAGCCACAATCATCGAGAAAGCCTTGCACATCAGCAACAATATCTGCACGCTGTGGATTCATTATGAAATGACGAGTATGTGAGACACATACGCACCTTTATACAGCTTGCTGTACACCTTCTAAAGGTGAATAATTGAACACGGAGTTGTGTTGTAATAATGCGCACACTGTAGTGTCTTGTGGGAAGTTTTCTAATGATTCAAATTCATTCCGTATAAAAAAATTGACCTACTATTAACTTTCATTTTGCTTAGGACAGTCTACCACTACAACAGGTGCTAAGTCCTTATATTGCGGCGAGGTGACATCCAGATTCATCTCTCTCATAGAAAAAAGAGTGAAAGTTGAAATACATTTTATGTAGTAGTCTGTTCATGTTATTACCCCTGTCAAGCTGTACATTATTATATGTGGAAAATATTCTGCATTCAGAAACACTCTTGCTTTGGTTGGTTTACAGTTGTCAAACACACTCGAATCCTTTATCAGGTTTGCTCTACTGTCTGTTTACAGCACCAGACTTACGAGAATGTAGCGAGGTGTTTCTAGCTCAATGACGCTTTAATGGACAAAGTGTGTTTGCATGTTGTCTGTAGAAACGGGTATTCACACAATTTCCATGACCAGAAATTTAATGGTAATACACACACCTCGGCTCAGAGAGTTCCAGAACCTGTACGGAAAATTGGAAAAGAGATCAACATAAACATCACTTCCACTCTTTTTATTGCTCATGAAAACCACACACTGCATGTTGTACCACCATACAGCGAGACTTCAGAGGTGGTGGTCAGATTGTTGTACACACTGGTACCTCTAATATCCAGTAGCACGACCTCTTGCATTGAAGCATGCCTGTATTCGTCGTGACATATTATCCATAAGAACAACAAGGCACTGTTGGTCCAGATTGTTCCACTCCTCAACGGCGATTCGGCGTAGATGCCTCAGAGACGTTGGTGAGTCACATCGTTCATAAACAGCCTTTTTCAATCTATCCCAGGCATGTTCGATAGGGTTCATGTCTGGAGAACATGCTGGCCACTCTAGTCGAGCGATGTCGTTATCCTGAAGGAAGTCATCCACAAGATGTGCACGATGGGGACGCGAATCGTCGTCCATGAAGACGGATGCCTCGCCAGTATGCTGCTGATGTGGATGCATTACCTGTCGGAGGATGGAACTCAAGTACCATACAGCCGTTACAGCTCCTTCCATGACCACCAGTGGCGTACGTCGGCCCCACATTATGCCACCCCAAAACATCTTGATGGACAGCGTGTCTGAGGCGGTCAGCCTAACCGGGTGGCTTCCAAACATGTCTCCGACGATTGTCTGGTTGAAGGCATATGTGACACTCACTGGTGAAGAGAACATAATGCCAATCCTGAGCGGTCCATTCGGCATGTTGTTGGGCCCATCTGCACCGCGCTGCATGATGTCGTGGTTGCAAAGATGGACCTCGACATGGATGTCGATAGTGAAGCTGTGCATCATGCAGCCTATTGCACACAGTTTGAGTCGTAACACGACGTTCCGTGGCTGCACGAAAAGCATTATTCACCATGGTGGCGTTGCTGTCAGCGTTCCTCCGAGCCATAATCCGTAAGTAGCGGTCATCCACTGCAGTAGTAGCCTTCGGACGCCCTGAGCGAGACTTGTCACCGACAGTTCCTCTCTCTCTGTATCTCCTCCATGTCCGAATAACGTCGCTTTGGTTCACTCCGAGACGCCCGGACACTTCCCTTGTTGAGAGCCCTTCCTGGCACAAAGTAACAATGCGGACGCGATCGAACCGCGGTATTGACCGTCTAGACATGACTGAACTACAGACAACATGATCCGTGTACCTCCTTCCTGGTGGAATGACTGGAACTGATTGGCTGTCGGCCCCCTCCGTCTAAAAGGCGCTCCTCATTCATGGTTGTTTACATCTTTGTGCAGATTTAGTGACATCTCTGAACAGTCAAAGGGACTGTCTCTGTGATACAAAATCCATAGTCAACGTCTGTCTTCAGGAGCTCTGGGAACTGGGGTGATGCAAAACTTTTTTTGATGTGTGTAATTCCCGAATTTAGCAGTTGTAGAAATTTCAGTTTCTCCTCAATTGAAACAGAAACATGCAGTGTTATCCAAACTGATTTATCCAACTAAGTCTTGTTCCTCTTAGGGTCAGCTTATGTCGCCCACATCTATACATTATTGTCCCTTTCAGATCGTACTAGAATGAGCTCCTGCATCGCATTCGTGATAACTTTCTTCATAACCTCAAAGAAATCTATAGAAATGTTGTGTGGGATGCATAAGCTAAAGTGATTGTTGATCGGTGCATCTATGAACCATCTTGCATTCAATAAATTATTCAAGTCGGGCTTTGGTGCGGAGATACATGTTTGAAGGGTTGAACTGATTCCAACAGTCCATGTGCACTCGATTTCGTCTTGAGTTCGAAACGGATCTCCTGGAATAGGTAGGCGAACGCATTTCACCTAAACTGTGATTACGTTGTAGGTGTTCCAGCCTTCTTCAATAATCTTTCTTTGATGTATAAGAATCTGTTTCTTGGAACTGTTAACGTATCTTGGTACTGAATGAGAATTTGTATCTCATCATTATTACTATACGTAGCTGGAGCAAACAGTTTGCGGACGACGTATTTCTGTCAAATGATTAGGTCGAGTGGTGAAGTGTGTTTTTTTTCCTATGGATTTAACATACTTGTAATTCTCCTGTGTTATCACGTTGTGCTTCCACTGTGAAATGACGCTTTGAAGGCTGTGTGATGTAATTTTGTATCTCAAATCCATGATGATATTTGCTTCAAGTGGAGACATACCACGATTTCCTCACCTCGAAAATCGATTACATTCCTGTCCTGGTCCACAATATTCAGCTCGAGATGGTCTAATGTCTGAGTAGTCACTGGAAGTGCGTGAGGCAAAGATTTTATGTTCTCGGTCCACTGTAGGAAAAAATCAGTAAATTGTGTCCATCAGTCTACTACTGAGATACAGATTTGTTGCCATATTGCACTCAAGATGAATCATGCTGAGTGGTAATATTTCCACTGCTTGTTTCGACAAATTTTTTCGTGATTCTTCTCATAAACGTAACTGAAACGTAATAGTCCATTGTCTATTGTCTATTTAGCCGTTTTTATTTCCGCTATAAACGTATTAACGTTTGTTAATAGCTCCAACCCATTTCCAGGCCTCTTTATACCGTATTTAGGTCATCAACATCATACATGCCTACGGTATTTCCAGAATTTTACCACCTCCTAGATGTTGTTGATTGTTATCCTTGGCGACATTAGGATTGCTGTTTCCAAGCCTATCAGTCCCATACTCCATTCAACACTGCTTGATCCGCTGATGGAAAGTAATTCACATTTACCACTGACGAACGCCCTTTCACAGTCAGAGTGTATGACATCACATCTAAAACGAAACTAATGCAGTGATGTTTGTGCCATTCAGTTTTATGCATTTGCCAGGATAAATACAGGCTTGGGTGCCCACAGATATGAACTGAAGTGCTGGAAGCACTGAAAGTTGTAGGACACGTGGCTGATGGCGAAGTGGCGGTGTAGTCCTTCTGGAGGCTTTAAATCATCACATGAGTCAAAGCAGGGTACAATATTTTGATTCCTCTTCTTAACATATGCATCCCACTTTGTTCCATATCCGCCAGTGGAATTTAAATTTACGATCCTACACCCATTATTAGATCTCCGCTTCATCCTTAGCCTCGTATTCCACGTAAACACACCACGAAATCTCGGATTGTTGAGTTTTTTGATGGGTTTAAGAAGATCCATATTAGTTGTCAGTCCGTTTGGTAGTATATCTTGGAGTTATTTTTTTAATAAATAGACCAAGGCCTTTGCTGTATGGTTTTAAACATAGTCCTTTCGCGATTGCGACGGATTCTGTAGCTTTATTATGTCGCTTCGCTTCCTTCACCTACTCTTATGTGCTTCTTGTGTTCTTAATGGTAAGAGCTATGGCCGCAGCTCCAATCACCAGTGAGCCAACCACAGACAGTGCCACAAGTGCTGGAATTAGGAAAGGGATAATTCTATCAGACGTCTTGGGTATTGGTAGAACTCTTGGTCTTAACATGACTTCTTCTTCTTATTACACCATTCTGCAGCGTCATGATGCTTTCAGCCCTGACACAGGTGCTTGAATACTGTTCTTTCCTGTTTTTCTTCCCTTCTTTGGGCAACAGCGTTGTCACATTGGTAGCAGAAGTTCCTGTCAGACCACCGAAGATATGCTGTATTGGGCTTGACTAGCACTTGGATGAGTGGCCGTCCAGTCTACCGAGCACTATTGGCAAGTGGGATGCATGCAGCTGTTGTGGGGTAAATTGAGGAGCTGCTTGATTGAGAAGTAGTGGCTCCGTTCTCATAAACTGGAAAAGACCGGGAGTGCAGTGTGCTAATCACATGCCCCTCAATATTCGCATCTAGTGATGCCCATAGGCTGAGGATGACATGACAGTTGGTTAGTAACGCTGGGCCTTCTGAAGCCTCTTTGGACAGACTTAGTTTAGTTTTTTGTTCTTTAGCGTAGGACAGGCTGTGGTTGTAATGTGTCTGAAGTTTATTCCAGCACCAAATTTAAGTCTGGCATGCACTGTCTTAACTGCAAATGTGACAATATGCTGACCTATTCCAACATCCCTTCTTACACACCTTTTCTTGGCCTTAGCTGCATAAGCATTATCATTCTCATTACACACATTGTCTGTTAAATTAATACCTTTGTCACCGCAAGCCATACAGTTTTTTCAGCTTAGTTCCAGATATACAAAATTTGTATACCAGGAGGTACAATTCAACTGATAATTTATCAAGAATACCACCCCTCACTCTGACAATGATGAGCTTCCTACCATGCATGGTATGATACTACAATTTCTGACGTTTGTGCACATTGTTATATACCAAATTTTGAGAGTTCATTCCACTGTTCTGTGACGAAGGGAATCCTAGCCGTTTTGTTAATGCCTTGTTCGCTGTGCTTCTTTGACACACTGTATGAGATGCACGTCTGGTTCAGAGCTTCCCTGTAATTTATCTATGTAAAACCTCCCAACTATTTCACGTCCATTGTTGTCCTTTAAAATGTAAGTTCTTGTATTTGCACCCTGAACTTTCAAAACTATAAATATCTTCATTTACTAATGCACTATTGGTATGTTTTTGAATGCTGTCTGGTACTTTGAAATACACATCAAATCACCTATATTACATTTCTATTTGTGTGGATCCATCATTTTAATTCGATTGTACAGCATATGTAGATACTCATTATCATGGACATCAGTAGGATGCATTTTTATCATTCTTTGATGAGTGCAGCTATACTGCATGATTAGTTACGGGAGTATATCTAACCATCGGTATGAACCACTAATACTGAATTGCTTCCACATAAGTGATTTTATTGTTCTGTCAGAGATACAAAATACTTGCTTTCAGTGTGAAAATGTTGAGTAGTATCACATTCAAAACAAACCCATTGTTGTTGTTGTTGTTGTTGTTGTTGTTGTGGTCTTCAGTCCTGAGACTGGTTTGATGCAGCTCTCCATGCAACTCTATCCTGTGCAAGCTTCTTCATCTCCCAGTACCTACTGCATCCTACATCCTTCTGAATCTGCTTAGTGTATTCATCTCTTGGTCTCCCTCTACGATTTTTACCCTCCACGCTGCCCTCCAGTACTAAATTGGTGATCTCTCGATGTCTCAGAACATGTCCTACCAACCGATCCCTTCTTCTAGTTAAGTTGTGCCACAAGCTCCTCTTCTCCCCAATTCTATTCAATACCTCCTCATTAGTTATGTGATCTATCCATCTGATCTTCAGCATTCTTCTGTAGCACCACATTTCGAAAGCTTCTATTCTCTTCTTGTCTAAGCTATTTATCGTCCACGTTTCACTTCCATACATGGCTACACTCCACACAAATACTTTCAGAAATGACTTCCTGACATTTAAATCTATACTTGATGTTAACAAATTTTTCTTCTTTAGAAACGCTTTCCTTGCCATTGCCAGTCTACATTTTATATCCTCTCTACTTCGACCATCATCAGTTATTTTGCTCCCCAAATAGCAAAACTCCTTTGCTACTTTAAGTGTCTCATTTCCTAATCTAATTCCCTCAGCATCACCCGACTTAATTCGACTACATTCCATTATCCTCGCCCGCATCTCGTGGTCGTGCGGTAGCGTTCTCGCTTCCCACGCCCGGGTTCCCGGGTTCGATTCCCGGCGGGGTCAGGGATTTTCTCTGCCTCATGATGGCTGGGTGTTGTGTGATGTCCTTAGGTTGGTTAGGATTAAGTAGTTCTAAGTTCTAGGGGACTGATGACCATAGATGTTAAGTCCCATAGTGCTCAGAGCCATTTGAACCATCCATTATCCTCGTTTTGCTTTTGTTGATGTTCATCTTATACCCTCCTTTCAAGACACTGTCCATTCCGTTCAACTGCTGTTCCAAGTCCTTTACTGTCTCTGAGAGAATTACAATATCATCCATGGATTTTAATACCTACGCCGAACTTTTCTTTTGTTTCCTTTATTGCTTGCTCAATATACAGATTGAATAACATCGGGGATAGGCTACAACCCTGTCTCACTCCCTTCCCAATCACTGGTTCCCTTTCATACTCCTCGACTCATATGACTGCCATCTGCTCTCTGTATAAATTGTAAATAGCCTTTCGCTCCCTGTATTTTACCCCTGCCACCTTCAGAATTTGAAAGAGAGTATTCCAATCAACATTGTCAAAACCTTTCTCTAAGTCTTCAAATGCTAGAAACGTAGGTTTGCCTTTCCTTAATCTTTCTTCTAAGATGAGTCATAAGATCAGTATTGCCTCTCGTGTTCCAACATTTCTACGGAATCCAAACTGATCTTCCCCGAGGTCGGCTTCTACCAGTTTTTCCATTCGTCTGTAAAGAATTCACGTTAGTATTTTGCAGCTGTGACTTATTAAACTGATAGTACGGTAATTTTCACATCTGTCAAACCCATTACAGTCTTGAAATATTTATTGTAGAATTCAGCACTGTTGTCAGTTTTCAGGTTATGTGAGTATTGGTTCATTCCTGTCTGCAGCAGCTGTTCAGATGCCTATGTAATCTCATCACTTGTCTTTCCTTTATCAGACAGACCCCATGTGAATTGGGAATAGATATCTTTAACCATTAATACATATTTAAAATCTCTATTCACCCATGTGCACTGTCACACTATGACAAGATCTGCCTGCCATAAATCATCCAAACCTTTTATTATAATATGTCTACAAGGGAATCTTTTCTGTGCTGGCATATGTAATTCATGATCAAATGTCTTATCATTTTTACCCAATGATTTGCCTTTCCCATAGTTCTGAAATTATTGATATAATTTAATTCGAGTGAGCTATATTTCCCATGCTGGCTGATGCTGTAAGCAATTGTACCCAATCTATTATTACATTCAGCTAATCGTAGCATACATACTTAAGAGGTAGACTGATCATTCTCTTCTGCTGGCTGGCAATCCCCTCACTGATACTATGACCAACGTCTAATACTAATTTAATAATGTTCCTGTATTTCCCACCGGTTGAGCTTGCCAGTTCTCCATTGAGCTTCTTAGAACACCTGTCAAATGTAATATATCACTGTACTTTGGTACATCTTTCAGTAAATAATTCTCATGTTTTCTTGCTCTCAGGAATATTATATTCAGTAAATCAGGTGTGATTTTTCAATCTTGTTGACCTTTATATTTACCACATTAATTAACTGCAGATTCGTTCTAGTACTTTCTTCAAGACCATTTTTCTTCTTAATATTTACTGGAGGATTTATTTTAGATCTACCACTGTTTCTTCTATTTCATGGAAATTAACAGTTACCACCTGTATTCCATTACCCAATGTCTGCATTTCCATAATCAGCAAGTAAGAGTTTCGTTGATAGCTTCTAATGTTCCTTCTGTTTCATGAATCTTTACAGTTATCATTTGCGTGACATTGCTCAACGACTGCATTTCCATAGTATGATGATTAAAAGTTTTGTTCATAGCTTGATTTTTCGCGTTCATAAACGGATGAATTTTTTTTTGTATGTATAACCCTCTTATTGTCCTGAAAGCTCAACATATGTCTGAACACAGCCCTTGCATATTGTATACTAACACTAGTTTTTAATAACAAGAAGTTTTTCCTATACCACCCATCATTTGATTTTCTAGGTTTGTCAGCATTTGGAAACCCATACAGCATATAATTCCAGAATTTTGCACAAATGTTTGTAAATACATTGAACAACATGTACATGCACTTGGCAATAAAGCCTTAAATCCGTATTGCACTATTTGAAAGTGATGATGAAGTTAGTATTATTACAAACTAACTGCTTTTGAATCCAGAAATGCATCTGGCTCAAATAAACAACATCCACTTTGACATGTTAGCCAAAGCAGAAATATCTATGTATCTTGTCCTGATTCTCCGCACTGGCATCATCAAATAAAAATATGGTGTTTGGCGTTACCTTTTCTGGTGGTAGGATATTACTGGTTTCGCTGAATGTCTGGTATGTAACTTCATCAATACCATGTAAAATTTTCTGTAATAGCTGGTATTTTGGCTGAAATAATGTTTTTGAAAATATATATACACATTCGAATCGAATCCCCGCAGGATATGTTAACAGTGACATAACAAGATTAGTCTTTCCACATCCTGAATATCCCACAATTAAAGGATGGATATCATTGGGAAGTAACAATCCATTTTTCTTCATATTCTTCCTCAGGTTTCCAGCATCACTGTAGGACCAGTCTGTTACTACAAGCTCCTCATGATGGTGGTGTTTCGTCCACTCAGCCATGGTGACGGCTATGTATTTATATAGTGTACTAGCGTTTTTATATATACATAATAATAACGCACATGAGACTTACTTGCTGATTTTTTAAATTTTTTATAATCCCTCACATTTTGCTAGGTATTTTGATGTACTTAAACACGAATATAACTCCATGCAAGTATCTGGCACAGTTGTGCTATATACGGTTCCATCCACTGATAAGCACCAAGTGTCGTACAGCTGAGCTCCAATGGGAGTAGTGTGCTTACTGTGCTAGCTCCAGTAAATTGATCCATAATTTCTCTGAGGATCTGCGGGCACTAGGTTGCCAGTTAAGTCTATGGCCTAGCGCCTGCTGGATCCCATGACTAGGATACATTAAATTTTTGAAGATAGATCCCTGCATGTATGTACACTCGCACTCATTATAGATATTTATTGTTCGGAAGTATTTTGCTGTAACTATATGGTTTCCAACTCTACTGATGGCGACTGTGCACTTCCACAGAACACTGAGCAACCTGCTCTGAGTTATCACACAGACAGTTCCACTCATCTCTGAAAAGTATTACTTTGGCATCACTATGTTTAAGGTTTCTGAATACCACTGCTAGAAAGAACTCACAGCCTGAAGACATCCCATTACTGACAATCTTACATCTCCTGATGTTTAGATCGTCCATAATGTTGAGTAGAAGTATTTTTTGTGCGTCAGGTACTTATTTTTCACCGAGCGAGGTGGCGCAGTGGTTAGCACACTGGACTCGCATTCGGGAAGACGACGGTTCAATCCCGCGTCCGGCCATCCTGATTTAGGCTTTCCGTGATTTCCCTAAATCGCTCCAGGCAAATGCCGGGATGGTTCCTTTGAAAGGGCACGGCCGACTTCCTTCCCCGTCCTTCCGTAATCCGATGAGACCGATGACCTCGCAGTCTGGTCTCTTCCCCCCACACAACCAATCAACCAAACTTATTTTTCACTACAACTGCAAGGGAGAAGAAGAGGTGTAAATATATCTGTTTTCTGATTACGTCCATTTCTTATCAGCACTAATACTTACATAGCTGCTTCCTTGGTGTAGTGAGAGTAGCTAAATAGTACGATATGATTTGCTGAAGGTAATTCACTCACGTGACTGGGCGATTAAAATGCTGATGTTTTTTCGCTAGCACTATTGCAACATTTGAATCATACAAAGGCTAAAGGTGCAATGAGTGCAGTGGTCAGGTAATCGCCACAGTAGCAATGAATAACGTCCTCATGTGTTTTGACACTGAGACTTCACACTGTAGGACATTCGCTATCACAGCTAACTTGTGTGAAGGCAGTGAACGTATTAAAGATGTTGCGACTGCGGATACAACTACTTGTGGATGGAAATCGCTGCTGCTGCAGCAGGGTTATGATAATTGTGAATGCAGGACTCGGGTATAGTCAAGAAATCACCTTTGCAGAGGTGTGTTAACAATTCTACAGCAATTCATTACTCCAGAATGGTACACGCTGGTTCCACTTGAAGATATGGATTTACTGCTCAAGAGGACTGCTTCGATGTGTATTACATATCCTTTTGGCTAAAACCAGAAAACGTGTAACTTGTTCATTGATGTTTATGAGAAATTTGCAAAAAGATGGTGGTGTCTGAATGCTGTTGATAATTACTTGTTTCCAACCCAACTTACATCACGACTGTGTGATCTCTCATATGGATTTCATTTCCTACCTCAAATATTTAAAAATGAGTCTGTCGTTTCTTAATATGAGATCTGCTATAAGTACTATAATGTGAATGGACAACGTCAAACTGATGGACCACCACACTTTAGGATGCATTGTGTAGGATGTAGAAAACGAGACTAATAAAAAATTCTTATTACAAGTGCTGTTTTGGTCATAAAACGTGTGTGCTTAGCAAAGGTCAAATCAGTCTGTCATATTAATGGTGCTGCTGCTGCATATGAATATAGTATTATACCGACTGAGCTATAATGATTACAAATGTTATTCACCTTTACTTTTAATGAATATGGCAATACAGAGCATGATTCTTTTTCTCAGTACGATTTTCCAGTGCATTAGCAATCCAAACGATAAAGCTCGTCTGGGGCAATTATTGGACCCAATTATATAAGCATTTTTTAGGCGTCTGGGGAGTGGTGCCCATAACCTCTTTCGAAACTAGAGTTACTGTTCACAACATTATACAAGACAAGGTGTAATAACGTGTCTCTGTGGTGTGAACTATGATGATGTCATTTGCAGACAGGTTTTCGTAAAGAAAAACTGCTCTTTGCAAAACTTTTTATTCGTTTTTACAAATGGGCAATGCATTCCAACAAATGAAATCACATGACGCCCTCTGTCCCACATTTTGAAGTATAGGGCGCTCGGCTTTCCTTGTGAATCTGCTGCACGTCATTCTCAGTCACTGCGATCCGCTCCCTCATCTTCCGCGGCGGAAACCGAACTACAGTTCCCACAAGCTCAGGCATAATTGCTGAAAATATCCTCAATACCCTCGATGCTGCATCACAGACAGGACCGCCTGCGATGGTGTACTCAACGACGAGCCTGGATGCACGAATGGCAAAACGTCATTTTTTCAGATGAATCCAGGTTCTGTTTACAGCATCATGATGGTCGCATCCGTGTTTGGCGACATCGTGGTGAACGCACATTGGAAGCGCGTATTCGTCATCGCCATACTGGCGTATCACCCGGCATGATGGTAGGGGTGCCATTGGTTACACGTCTCGGTCACCTCTTGTTCCCATTGACGGCACTTTGAACAGTGGACGTTACATTTCAGATTTGTTACGACCCGTGGCTCTACCCTTCATTCGATCCCTGCAAAACCGTACATTTCAGCAGGATAATGCACGACCGCATGTTGCAGGCCTTGTACGGACCTTTCTGGATACAGAAAATGTTCGACTGCTGCCCTGGCCAGCACATTCTCCAGATTTCTCACCAACTGAAAACGTCTGGTCAATGGTGGTCGAGCAACTGGCTCGTCACAATACGCCAGTCACTACTCTTGGTGAACTGTGGTATCGTGTTGAAGCTGCATGGGCAGCTGCACCTGTACACGCCATCCAAGCTCTGTTTGACCCAATGCCCAGGCATATCAAGGCCGTTATTACGGCCAGAGTTGGTTGTTATGGATACTGAGTTCTCAGTGTCTATGCATCCAAATTGCGTGAAAATGTAATCGCATGTCAGTTTAGTATAATATATTTGTCCAATGAATACCCGTTTATCATCTGCATTTCTTCTTGGTGTAGCAATTTTAATGGCCAGTAGTGTAACAGCACCAATTTCAGAATAAATTTTGGCAATATAATTTTTCTTTACAAATACTGATATTTTCAAACACTTACTGGCTGTTTGCTGGTCGATAGTACGATCTGGCACTAGAAACAGGGGTAAAGATATATAAAAGGCTGGCCAGAATTCTCTTCGATATCCTGCTAATGCTTTGGAGAAAGCGAACCAAAGACTGCAAATTTATTGGCAGAACACTTATAAAATGGAACACATCTACTACAGAGCCTGCCTACATGACATTTGTCTGTCCTCTTCTGGTGTGCTGCTGTATAGAGTTGGCTCTCCATCAGATAGGATTGACAGAGGATGTCGAAAAAGTTCAAAGAAGGGCAGTTCGTTTTGTATTATCGCGAAATAGGGGAAAGAGTGCCACTGATACGATACATGAACTGAGATGGCAATCATTAAGACAAATGCATTATTCGTTGTGGCAGGATTTTCTGGTGAAATTTCAATCACCAACCTTCTTCTCTGAATGACAAAATATTTTGTTGGCACCCATCTACACGGGGAAAAATGATCATCATAAAAGAGGAAAGCCTCAAGGTAAACAGATACTGGCTTCCCGTGCAGCTGCGAACGAACGTCGTAGGTAGCAAGAGGAGAACCGCACCGGAAATGATCGCGGAGAAGCCCTCGGACGTTGGCGCGCCTGGTACACATAGTCTGCGGCCGCAAGCTCGGCTTCAGTTCACCACTAGCAATGGAGGGTGAAACTTTGACAATGCCAGCCACTCGTGCTGGCGAAACGTCAGAAAAATCATCTGGCGAACGTCGGCCGAAGAACACGAGACAGAACCCAACAGGCAGTTTGTCAACAAGTGGCCACGAAAGCCTTAATAATTTTGGATCTGAATTGTGTGAAAGAAACAGCCAATCAATGCATAGCTTCAGAGTGGCCATCTTGTTCGCGTATACGAAAAAGCCAGTCGGTTGTGGCCCAGAACCGCCATCTTGTTTTATTGGCGCCATGCTCAGAAGTATCTGAATGACCTGAATTGCATAAACCAAACAGCCTGCCTGTTTGTTTGGAGCTGTCACTCTACCTGCTCAGCATATTATTTCAGCCATGTGTATTTTCATAAATAGTACAGTTAATTTATGTATGAAACATTTAATTTTTGGGGGGGAGGGTCCATTGTGCCTATCACTAAGTGTGGTACAAAGATAGAATGTTGTTTGTTGCGAAAGGAGAGACACATGAACAAGATGGGGTTCATGCTGACTTCGTTTTAATGGTCAGTAAAATATTGTAGTGTAATTGGCATTGTCGTTTTAGCGACTGGTAAAATACTTGGCTGGGATTGAGACATAGAAATACGTCTGCTTATACGTGTGTATGTGTGTGTGTGTGTGTGTGTGTGTATGTGTGCTTGTGTGTCTCTCAGGTTTCTAAGAAGTCAGCAAGGTCTCAGACAAGTCCACACTTGTATGTGTGTTCTGCTAATGAAGTTTTTTCAGACAAGTCGAGTCCTGACAAATATGTACTCATAGTGTGAAACCACGCTGCTGCTTTCCTCGCCTCTATCTGCCATAGTTAGCTCTTGACAATGATGTGCAGATTTTACTGGAATACATACTGATTGTCTGTTTCATTTTCACAAATCAGGTTGCTCAGATACTTTTGAGCATCGCGCCAGTAAAACTAGACGGCGGTTTTGGGCTGCATACTGACCGGCAGTTTTATTTATCAGTTCAGTTCATTCAGATCCTTTTAAGCATGGCACGAATAGAACAAGATGACAGCTTGGGGCTACATGCTGATTGGATGTTTCATTTACTCAAGTCAGATCATTCGGCTACTTTGGAGTGTAGCACAAAATGGTGGCTCTGGAGCTACATGCTGATTGGCTGTGTCATCTAAGTAATTCAGGTTGTCCAGATACGTCTGAGCATAACGCCAATGGAACAAGATGGCGGTTCTGGGCCTACATTCTGATTGTCTGTTTTCCTTATGCAATTCAAGTCGTTCATTTTAACGTCCATTAAAATACTGGGTTGTGTTTGGCGAAGAGGGCAGAGGAAGGGTGGACGAGGGGAGATAAGAGGCATGATTAAATCTTGTGTTCAAAGTCAAAGACAATTGCCCTTGTATGTAGGCAGCCCGGGAAATGACGAGGAGGAGTAGGGAAGTGTGGGAAAGGACGATTGTGTGTGACTTCAGGAGAAGATACTGAAAGTTGGTATTTGGATGTCCTTGAAAAGTAGCCAAAAGTAGGGAGGTGAAAGACACCATGCACTGTTTCTTGCTTATATGCACGTGGCACCGATACAGGATCGGCTGTAAGTCAGTTGTCAAAAAATACTATTTGGTGTAATAAAACTAAACAAATGAAACACAAATCTGTTATCAATACAGAAATATATGTAGAGTTCAATGAACCTACAAAAGAAGCTCGAAGTGGTTTCATGGGATTCTAAGCAAACATTGCATCTTTTAAACACTAATTTAGAAGTTTTGTCGTAAATCTTCTGGGTCTGTAGGCTTTCAATCCCTGACTGGTTTCGTTTCTTCAAATTCTCAACACCATGGATCTTGGTGGAATGTGGAATAAACCTAATTTTTTAGTGTACTCCAGACTGAAAAATCCTTGGATGTCATACCTGGGGATCGTGGAGGACATTCAATAGTGCCCCGTCTACCAATTCATTCATCAAATTTTTCATTTACTCGTACAAAATTTCTCACAATAAATCCATATTGCAGGGGTACTCCATACTGTTATCGAATACTTTTTCTTAACCAGCTGTACATGTTCAAAACGCGGGCTATTTTCCAGTTCTAAGAACACTTCTTGAAGCATATCTATTTAATTTACATTGTTCACATCACCGTTAGAAATGCCTGATTAGTCCAACACGGTAATTCCCTGCCCATACATTCATGGCAGGAGAGTTTAACTCAGTCTCCATCGCCACATGGATATTCATAGAATCCCAGTAGACACATGATTGTCTGTTCACTCTGAAATTTGTCGTAACAGTCGCTTCTATGATCCAAAGAATGCTTTTGTAAAAGTTGTGATGGGCTTCTTCTCGGATTGTGTACAACTTGCAGATTTCTACACACCTGTCCAGATGATCTTCATTTAGGCATTGAATTACAATAGGCTTATATGTTCTCAATTTTAGCTTTATCTGACTCCTTTGTAGGTGGTTCTTGCTATTCGATACTTCTTGGACACTTTTCCTTGAGATTGCACAAAACGTAGCGCGGCAACACTGAGATTTTCTTCTGTAATAACAGACTTGGCCTAACTGAACTAGGAAGCTCTGCTACCGAACCAGTCTCTTCAAATCTAAATTGTAATTTGCGAATTACCTTGTCGAGCCAGTGGTTCAACGTTTAGAAAACGTTCCACAAACAAACCACAAACGTCAGCGTAATT
This sequence comes from Schistocerca serialis cubense, assembly GCF_023864345.2. Taxonomy (NCBI): domain Eukaryota; kingdom Metazoa; phylum Arthropoda; class Insecta; order Orthoptera; family Acrididae; genus Schistocerca; species Schistocerca serialis. The sequence continues at coordinate 304,960,637 of NC_064643.1, read as the reverse complement.
ATATTGATGTTTCCATCACATTTTCGAAACAAACACATGCTGTTCGGTAGTTAACGTTCTGTTCGCTGTTTCTCACATAACAGACAAAGAACACCATAACCTCAAACTGCTAGCATCAACTGACTTCTGGGTACTACACATTAGACACGTTCACAACTGACTGCCACAGCATTAGGCAGAACAAACTGTAAGGATTGCTACTGACAACTGACGTGTGGCCTACCCCGTAGAATTAGATGGTGGTTCTGGTGCTACAAAGTGATTGGCTATTTCGGTTACACAGTCCAGGTCGTTCAGATAGTTTTGAACATGTCGCCAATAGAAGATGATGGTGGCTGTGGGACTACATGCTGATTCGTTGTTTCGTTTTAATGGCTGGTAAAATACTGGTTTGTGATTGACTGTTTTATTTTCATGATTGGTACAATTCTGGGCTTTGATTGGTGGAAAGGGGTGGGGAGGAGGGTTGAGCAGCGATGACATCACAATCAAAGGTCAAAGGTCACTGCTTCTGCCCCTGCATGTTGTCAAGCTAAGACAGGAAATAAAAGTCACTAATGATGTCGTTTTCCAGGTCAAATTCAGTACCAATGACTGTGTTCAAGGACGTTCTTGGTCCAGAAACCCCATGACATTCCTAATTAAACTTACTTAAAAATTATGAAATTTGCTAAACAACATATAAAAGTTGCAGAAAGGAGTTATACCCAGGGGAGAGAGAGCAGCTTTGGCAGTCGTGCTAGGGGCGGAGGAGCCCTCTATACATCTGTCATGTGATGATTCATTGTTGACGAACAACTCCACAAACCCAGTATGATTTGTTATTGCGTTGTTCCCCTCCAGATCCAGAAAACTAATTAGTAGATGACAGACCATTTTACCGATGGAGTGCGCCACTTTGTTTTGGTTCCTCTAGTAGCTGGCAATGGTACTGTGGTGCAGGGATTGCATTCTGTACAAGGACACACACGTGTACCTACAAAGAAAAAAATTGAAGAAATAACTTCATTTTCCCAGTTGATAATTAAAACTTTATGGCTACCCTTTGTACATGATGTGTTGTAGAAAGACGGTAGGCACGTTTAGTAAATGATGCGAGGGAATAAACTGCATAATTTGTCCAAAAGAGATCAGCTGGAAAGCGCAGAACATCAGAAATTCGTAGGTATTAAATATTTGTCACTAGATATCTGAAGTAACTGTTGGCCTCGCAGAAATACATGGCTTCTTTATACAGTGGTCGATGTTATCTTTTTATAGTAACGCCAGCTGGGCTTAATGCTTGGGTACCAGCTAGTACAAACATATGAGGAGGCAAATGACTGAAAAAAATCCACAATACATGCCGATGATATCTTAAGTACAATGAATACCTGCCATGAACACTTTAAAATTCTTGACAAAATTCTATAAAATGTTTGGGAAATCGTGCCACATTAAACATAGAAAAATCGGAGTTCACACGAAAACAAAGAAAGTTTGTAGGTAACATTATATCGCTAAAGGGAATCTAATCTTATCCAGTTAAACAAAATATCTCCTGCACTCACATGCCAAAAACAATTAAAGGCATTTCTCAGGCTTTGTGGTTTTTGTCGTAAATATATCAATGGTCAATGGGTAAATAATCCAAATCTGTTGAAATTTCTAAAAAAAATGGATGTACTGTGGACACCGAAACTTAAGCAGAAAGATGACTTTGAAGTAATAAAAACAAAATTATATGATGTACTAATTCTTCTTCTCTTTAACTTTCCAGACAAGCACAAAACGTCCTGGCAGATTAAAACTGTGTGCCGGACCGAGACTCAAACTCGGGACCCTTGGTTTTAGCAGGCAAGTGCTCTACCGACTGAGCTACCCACACACGACTTACCCCCCGTCCCCACAGCTTTAATTCAGCCAGTACCTCACCTCCCAGCCCCCAAACTCCACAGAAGCTGTCCTGCGAACCTATCCGTATGGGCACTGATGTTGGGACACTGCTGTTGGGACACTGCTGTTGGGACACTGCTGTTATAAGAGTTGAGTTCTGATGTACAGTATCTATTAGGCAAGAACTGTAAACGAGCAACTCCAAAAGCACTATCACTACCACCAGATACAAGCGACAACATGTCACAGCTGAATGTCAAGGAACTGATGATGAATTTTGTAAAGTAATCGAAGAAAAGAAGCAATATGTCAATAAGTTATTGAAACCAATGAGAGACAGATCCCATTTTGAAAATGATAAAAGAACAATGCCATGTCTAAAACGAAGAGAAGATCCAGAATTAGTATTTGACAGGTGAAACTTATTTTGCTGGCATACAAATCTAAATTTAGACAGATGAAAATTCTGTTTACCCTGCAATGCAGCAGAGGAGATCGTAACATCATAATACGAAAGTTCGATGACGATTACTTTGTACGTGTCATAAAACCAGAGTCCTTACTTAAATGTAATGGGCCATAGTTCCGATTTAAAGTTTAGAAAGCGTTCATAGAATGTAATGACATCAGGCAAATTTTTACTTTAAATTGTATGGCGGCATCAAAAGCTGTAGTTTGCCATAATGGAACTAGGAAGACCATGTCGTGGTTGGCTAGAAAAATTGAGAGTGTGAGTTATAGTTTAAATCATGACAGTATGGGTTTGTCAGCATGTATTGACTCATAGCTTAAATCACGACAGTGTGGGTATGTCACCATACACGGATACTATTTTGTCAAGACAAGGACCAAACAGTAATTTTGATGGAGATATACGTTTTACACAGCATGCCGCTAAGATTAAATCGGAGGTTGTTATGAAGCCTATAGCACATCCGTGAATGACTAGATATTAATGAGGTCACACGGAAAGTGATGTACCTGTACTATGTTGGTTCATTTTAAACTTCAAGGACAGTACCACCAAAGTCAACAGGGGCTGTTCACATGGATTCAAATACGTGTTGTGGTCTACAATATATTGAGAACAGACCGTTGTGATAATAAGACAGGAACAGCTGGAAATAATTCGCCAAATTCGTCAATGAGAACGTATGATAGTTAAGAGTATTAACTTCAGCGAACTTTGTTTATAATTTTAATGTGCAACAACTGAAGAGTGTTGTTTTTAACGAGCTTTAAGAGTCCTAGCTTCATTGAATTTTGTTTATAATTTTGAGAGGTCATGCATGAAGAGTTTTAGATTCAGTGAGCTCTGTTTGTAAAGTGAATGTGTAATGACTGAAGAGTGATGGGTTCAGCGATTTAGTGGGAAGTCTGAGATCGAATACGTATTAGTTAAGTGCATAGCAACGGTGTTTAGTATAAACACATGATGAGAAGAGCAAACATCAGTCAGATGGAGACATCAGCTGTCTCTGTACTCTATCTAATATGATAATTTTTTTCTAAGACAGTACAAGACAGAGTAGACGTCGAGGGCGGAATGTAGTTTATCCTTTGGAAGATGCTACCAAGAAAATGTGTTTGTGATTTCATTGTATGCGAGCTTAGTAGAGGCTGCTGCAGTGACACTGTGGGAACGGCGTTGATATCAACAGATGACCTGCCGCCTGTGCCGTCTCCAGTCGCAACTTAATTTCAGATCAGCTCGCCCCTACGTTTTCGCATACACGTGCTGTTGTGGATTGGCAGGAGAGCCAACCCAGGAATACTAGAGGAAGCCGAAAGGCACGCGTTTTAGCTCACGCAGACTGGCGTGAGGTCTGGAACAGGACAAGGAAATTAGAATTTAGAAAAACGGACGGAGATGGTGGAATACTTAACTTTAATCCGTTAAAGGTGAACGTCGGTCTGACTGTACATGATTAACAAGATCAATAGCAACTGATAATGGCGCCTTGCTAGGTCGTAGCAAATGACGTAGCTGAAGGCTATGCTAACTATCGTCTCGGCAAATGAGAGCGTATTTTGTCAGTGAACCATAGCTAGCAAAGTCGGCTGTACAACTGGGCGAGTGCTAGGAAGTCTCTCTAGACCTGCCGTGTGGCGGCGCTCGATCTGCAATCACTGATAGAAGCGACACGCGGGTCCGACGTATACTAACGGACCGCGGCCGATTTAAAGGCTACCACCTAGAAAGTGTGGTGTCTGGCGGTGACACCACATTCCTCCCCCGCAAATCGGCGTAGGGTTGTGTTATAAGGCTTCCGCCCGCCGTGGGGAGGACCCCATGTTGACGTATGCGACGAGGTGGGGAGCCTAACAACAGGCGAGGCTGTGCCACCCGCACCCTGCCATTCGGTCCGCGGGGAGCTAGGAAACGCCTCAAAACCTACTCCAGGGTGCACGCCAACATGCGGTGTATGCGCCCGCAGAGAGACAGGAGGGGCCGAAGGGTCGACCTCCATCGGGTCGGGGCACCCGACGGGCGAAGACGACATATGGTCCGGAGCGGGCAAGAGTTCCATGTCGGAGGACATCCGGTCACGGGAAGCGATCGGCAGCCCGTGACCCAGGGAGGCGCCCGGCGGTTGCAGCGACGCGTCCACTGCGGGCGTCGCCGGCGGGAGAACAGGCGGCGGCGGCGGTGGCGGCGGCGCGTCGCCATGGGGCAAAATGGAAGGCAGCGTCGGTAACACCTGGGGCTGAGGCGAGCCAGTAGATGGGTCCCCAGGGCGCTGACCGGACGGCACCGTCGCTGAAAGCAGACGGCGAGCGGCAGATCCCATGCGACGACAGAGGCGCAGCTGGTTGAGATGCCGGCGCACCTCACCAGAGGCCCCCAAAACCAGATACATAGCGCGTCCGAGGCAGCGAAGGATGCGTCCTTCGAGCCAACGCCGTGAACCTCGGTAGTTACGACAGTAGACAACGTCGCCTGGAGCAAAAGCAGGTGTCTGCCGCTGCACAGGAACCTGATGCGGCGGATGTAGCAAAGACATCAAGGTTCGATGATGACGACCGTGGAGCAACTCAGCCGGCGAGCGACCATCTCGGGGCTGAGAGCGATACGAGGACAAAAAGAGCAACAACGCGTCCTCCCGAGAATGCGACTCTTTCAACTTCAACATCTGTGACTTGAAAGTCCTGACCAATCGTTCAGCAGCACCGTTTGACTGTGGCGAAAACGGCGCGGACGTCAGATGTTGAATACCATTGGCCTTGCAGAATGACTGAAATTCAGCGGACATGAATTGTGGGCCATTGTCGGAAACAATAGTCTGTGGAAGACCTTCAATGCAAAAAATAGCAGATAACGCTTGGATGGAGGCAGATGACGTCGTGGAAAACATCCGGACAACAAAAGGAAAATTACTAAAGGACTCTACCACAACCAACCATCGAGCATTCCAGAATGGACCAGCAAAATCGATGTGTAAGCGTTGCCAAGGGGAAGTGGCTTTTGGCCATGCAAAGAATTTCCGCGGTGGGGCTGATTGTTGTTCGGCACACACCATGCAAGAAGAGCACATATTCGTAATCGCGGCATCGAGTCCGAACCAAGTACAGTGCTGACGAGCAAGTTGTTTCGTTCTCACGATACCCCAAAGTCCTTGGTGGAGAAGCTGTAAGACAGAGGACTGTAACGAACGTGGAACCACGACCCTGGACTGATCATTATCAGAACGCAACAGCAAAACACCACGTCGAACAAAAAGTCTCTCCTTGTGAGCAAAAAATCGGCGAACCAACGGATCGCTGATCCGTGACTTTGACAAGGGCCATTGCGTAGCAACAAAACGCAGAACGGTAGCAAGGACAGGGTCGGCAGCTGTGGCTGTAGCTACACGACGAAAATCAATCGGAAACGAATCGACCACGTCATCGGTTTCCACATAATGAACATGCAAGCAAGTTCGGAGGAATCGAATGCCCTATCCTCAGCAACAGGCAAACGGGACAACGCATCGGCGTTTCCGTGCTTAGCAGTGGACCGATACAAGATATCGTAGCGGTACTGCGAGAGGAAAATAGACCAGCGAATGAATTTCTGCGCTGTACGTGGAGGTACAGGCTTGTTCGGATGAAAAAGCGATGTCAAAGGTTTGTGGTCTGTGATGATGGTAAAGTGACGACCATACGAGAAATCATGAAACTTTGTAACACCAAATACGAGAGCCAATGCTTCTTTCTCGATCTGTGAATAATTTCTTTGCGCGGACGAGAGCAATTTGGACGCAAACGCAATAGGGCAATCGTGCGATCCATCTTTGTGCGCAGGCACAGCACCGATCCCGAAATCCGATGCATCCACCATCAACAAAAGGGGTTTTTGGGGATCGAATGGCGTAAGGCAAGTATTGGAAAGCAACGCCGATTTCAACTGGCGAAAGGCGCGTTCGCATTCCGTCGTCCAGACGAACGGAACACCTTTAAGGCGTAAGCGATCAAGCGGAGCTGAAATGGAAGAGGCGTGGCGCACATATTTATGGTAATAGTTGATTTTTCCCAGCACACTCCGTAGCTGCTTCAAATTCTGCGGCGAAGGCAAGTCTTGTAAGGCACGGAGGTGCTCGGGACTGGGATGTATGCCTTGGGCATTGAGTACATGTCCCAGCTAGGGTAAGTCACGAGCAAAAAACACACATTTGTCCTTCCGCAAGCGAAGACCATTTTGTCGCAAGACCTGAAATAATGTTCTGAGATTGGCCAAATGTTCTTTTTCCGTCTTTCCGGAGATCACAATATCGTCCAGATACTTTGCTGCAGTAGGGACCGACGCACAAACAGTTTGTAGATATTGCTGAAACAATGCAAGGGCGGATGCACACCCGAATGGTAGTCGTTTGAATCGATACAAACCAAGGTGCGTGTTAACCACCAAAACGCGCTGGGATTCTTCGTCCACCGGTATTTGCAAGTACGCATCTGCTAGGTCCAACTTCGAAAAATATTTACCCGGGCACAGTTTGTCAAAAAGATCTTCCGGGCGGGGTAAAGGAAAAGTTGCAATCACTAGTTGTGGATTCACTGTTGCCTTGAAGTCCACACAAAGTCTCAATTTTCCGGAAGGTTTTGGCAAAATTACTAAGGGTGATGCCCAGAGAGAAGCCTGCACACGTTCAATCACACCTTGTGATTCCAAATCGTGTAATGTTTTTGCGACCTCATCACGCAATGAGTGGGGAACATTGCGCGCTCTGAAAAATTTCGGTTGCGCGTTTACTTTCAGTTCCAAATGTGCTTTGCACGCGTGGGTTCGAATCCCATCCTCGTCGCCAAATGTTGTGGATTGGCAGGAGAGCCAACCCAGGAATACTAGAGGAAGCCGAAAGGCACGCGTTTTAGCTCACGCAGACTGGCGTGAGGTCTGGAACAGGACAAGGAAATTAGAATTTAGAAAAATGGACGGAGATGGTGGAATACTTAACTTTAATCCGTTAAAGGTGAACGTCGGTCTGACTGTACATGATTAACAAGATCAATAGCAACTGATAATGGCGCCTTGCTAGGTCGTAGCAAATGACGTAGCTGAAGGCTATGCTAACTATCGTCTCGGCAAATGAGAGCGTATTTTGTCAGTGAACCATAGCTAGCAAAGTCGGCTGTACAACTGGGCGAGTGCTAGGAAGTCTCTCTAGACCTGCCGTGTGGCGGCGCTCGATCTGCAATCACTGATAGAAGCGACACGCGGGTCCGACGTATACTAACGGACCACGGCCGATTTAAAGGCTACCACCTAGCAAGTGTGGTGTCTGGCGATGACACCACACGTGCTTTGTATTTGAAGAAAGCGTGTATTCTACAAGTGAGTGTCTCACTGGCGTATATAGTATTTGTCGCTTACCATCACCATAATCAATGAAAACTCGTTCCAGATGGAATAAAAATTCACTAAATAACTCACTACGGTCACGTTTAATGCTCGCACTGGCTACTAAATTCGCATCAGAGCCTTCAGAACACAGATGAACGCTCATTGGCTGTCGGAGAAAGCGTGACGTAGGTGAGCAGAACAAGTCTAAAATCGAGAGTCATCGTTCTTGACTCCAACTATAGTAAGAGTCGTCTATGACCCCAACACAAATGATGACCCCATACTACAGAGGTGTGGGTGATAAACATGCGCCGAAATCATTAAAATTTAAGAATAATGTCAACTATCTTCTTCCCTGTACATAAAAGGCAATGTCCTGACTAAGGATAGAAGCTTGAAATTTGGAGGAGGTGTGGATCTTATACTTTGGGCGTCGTTAAAGAAGCGAGTTTTAGAAATTCCAATACTAAGGGAGTGAAATACGGGATGAAGGAATTTTTTAATGTCGTTATTAAGGCAATTTTGAAGCTAGACCTACGATAATCGGTATTTCGTTTCTTGGTCAGTAATAAAGAAATAAATGTTTCAGCATTATTGGAAATTTAACCCTGTGGAGTGAAATTTTGGGTGAAAGCTGTTTTTTGAAAATATATCATTGTTAAAGAACTACTAAAGTGTTTTTAAAGTTACATTATAAAATTGGTATTTGACTTCTCAATTACAAATAAAAACAGATATTTCAGGGTTTTTGGAAATTGAACCCCTAAGGAGGTGAAATAGTTGATGAAGCATTTTTAAAGCTAAATATTTAATCGGAGGAATGCTTGCTAACCTGCGTCAGACCACATGAGTTTTACACCCTTTCGGTGGAGATTGTGCAATGGATGTGCAATTAGTACCCCTACAGTATAAATTTGCTGCATTAGTATACTTTGTCATGGGACAACTATTTCTTTAAGTTCCTCCAAAACTGCAGATTGCCTACAGCGCTACTTGTTCCCCCGGGCTTTCATGTTCGGTTGAAAAAAAAACTGCATTTTTCAGTCGGCATTTAAAAGTATTGTTCTATAGACTGTCAAACAACGTTTGGAGGCTAACCTCATGTTGTTTCCTCCCATGACCACAATATTGTCTAAATAAGTAGCGAAATTAGGGATGTCGTGAACCACATTTTTGAGATACCTATCGGTAATATATTTCTGCTCTGAGCTGCAATCGGTTTTGCTGGCATATTCCAAACGGCATATTAAGAATGAGGACCTTTTTTGATTTCTCATCTAAGAGAACTTGTAAACAGGTAGTGAGATTCCAGTTTCATGGTATTCCCCTTAAACATTTTAGACGAGTTATGTCTTCGACAAAGTGTAGTCGAATTTCTGCTCCATTCTTAGGAACTACTGCAACTTGGGTGTCCGTATCTGGAGTAGGCAGAAATAGGAGTGCCGTTACACCTTCGTGCAACTAGCTGGTAGTTAGTTGCTTACAGTACTGTTCTATTTAAAGGCTAGCTGGATTATTATTATTACTTAAAACTTTTAATATCAACTACACTGGTGTCCGAAATTAAAGCAATAAACTGAAATTTTGCAAAGTTGCATTTATTTTGCAACAAAACAGTTCAAACAGATGACAGTAAAGTATAATATAGAACGTAAACAACTGTAACGTGCATAACTGTAGACAAAAATTTTCATTTTTTCTAACTCAACAGATTTGTACTCAGATTCTGATAACTGGTTAATGTGCTCAACATGGGATGTGGCCACCTCTGGCAGCAATACAGGCCTGACAACGACTGTGAATAATGTCACCAGTCTCATGTTGAGACAGTAACTCCCATACTTCCTGCAGAACTGCTCGTAAATTTCGTAGAGTTGTGAATGGATGCTGACATGATGCAAGCCATCCCTCTAGTACGTCCCAGATATGCTCTGTAGGATTCAAATCGAGAGAACGAGCAGGCCACATCATGCATGCAATACCTTCCAAATCCTAAAAAACATCAACCACTCTTGCTCTATACAGTCGAACATATTCGTCAATCCTTATGAAGTCTGGGTCCATTGCACCTCGTAACAAGCACACATGAGATCCCAAGATCTCTTCACGATACCTGTCAGTAGTTAAACCTTGCTGATTCACCCATACAGCTTCATGAAGAGGTATTCGAGTGGTCCCTGCCTTCACCGTTTGGACCCTCCCCAATACCAATCTCTTTCCTCAATGTTTGGGTCCCAAAATCCTGTTCCACGTTTCTTCCAGATGTGAATCGGTTGAGAATCACTCACTAGATGAAATCTAGACTCATCTGTGAAAAGAACCGAATCCAGGTGGTATATTGATGACTCCTCGCTAGATGTTCCCTTCTGTGAAGAAGTGACGGAGGTACACATACAGAAGGTCTCTGATAGTAAAGGATACTTTGCCGAAGCCTTCTGTGCACTGTTTGTCTCGATACAACACGTCCAGTGGATGCCGCGAGGTCAGATGCCAATTGCCATGCAATGCAGCGTCACCATGGAATTCCCAGCCACGCGGCCGCTGGACCCCTCTTGCTTTGGCCAACGTCCGGCACCACGTGGTCGGCCTGCCGAACGGCCTGTGTGGCCACGCCAACTCCGAACTTAGAATATTTTCAAGGCGCCACAACTCGCCCGTTACCTCACATGCTGTTGCAAACAAACTGCTTGGACGTGGCCTTTTTTTCCCACAAGTGCCACATGTTGCGTTACGTGATGGGAAATCTCATCTTTTATGACAGTGTGACGAAATTTGGCGTTAGTGGGCTACGGCAGCAGACGACCGAGACGAGTTTCTTTGTTAACAACACGACATCGCTTGCAGCGCCTCTCCTGGGCTCGGTACCACATGAACTGGACCCTAGACGGCTGCAAAACAGTAACCACGCCATTCACATCTAGGGCAACACTTCACTAAGTTGACAGGTGTGTTTACCTGTCTAATTGGCTGCATTGCATCCCTAATCATTAAGTCACTGAAAAAGTTTCAACTACACTTAAATTTACTCTTCCTAGTCATGCTCGTTAATTCTGTACACCACTGATGGTACATCTATTCCGGCTTTTTCTGCAAGTGAAAGAAGCAATATCTGACTGCAGCTACTTGAACTTGCTTGTCATTGTACTGGGTTAATGCAGCGATTACTTTGTCTTAGCTGAGTTTGTCAGGAGACATAGTTGGGAATAGCTTTTGGGTTAACGTGCACACTGGGGGCCCTGCAGTTGAAAGAAAGTATTGTAGCTTTACCGTGCCTTGAACTCGATGAACTTCACAATGTGCTTGGAACTGTGTCAGGTATTCGAGCCATTCCTCTTCGGTATTGTTAAATTGCTGGAACAGTGGTATGCTGGTTGGTGGCTAGTTGGTTGGTCGGTTGTTGTTGTGAGGCCGTGCAGCCAGTAGTTGTTGTACCATCGTCAGCAAAACAGCAATTTGTTGTTTCTGAAACTGAAAAACTTGTGTTAGATCTTTCACATTCGCCGTCTGTTGGTGAGGCGCAGGGTCAGGGGGTGGAGGGGGCGGGCAGCCATGGTTTAAACAAATAAGTTATAGCAAAAAACAAGCAAAGCCTCTGAAAAGAGAAATTTGCTTAGCTCTGCTGCACCCCTCCTGGAATACACGCAAGAACACAACACAAAATTAGCAAACACTTGCATACGATCACCCCTGCAATCTGAAACCCAAGAGAAGCAAGCAAAGTCTGCGCTGAATTATACTCGTTGCCAGTTTTTGTGTCGTCTCGTTGTCAGTGTAGGTTTGTACCCTGGGAAGCAAGAAAAGAATGTTGTTTGGTGGCCGGTATCTTCTTTCTGTAACACAACTGCATGCATATCTTAACAGGATTCTTTATTCATAAGAGTAAGAAAGCTGCTTAACTTAAGATAGTCCAAGTGTTGTGGTGCAAGCTTTTCTGTAACAGTCGAAGTTAGCGTCACTGCTGGTGAAGTACAAGTCCGTTATGTACACTACTCTGGTCGCTAGGTACTGACTGACTCTGAGCTGAAGACTGAGCTAACTGCAAACGCAACTCCCAGTGGGCTACGACTGATGACTCCATTCGGTGACTCACTGAATAACTGACTGGAACTGACTGGGCCCTCCGATCCGCGGCGGCGATCTAAATACTGGTGGCCGAGAGGGCGTTGGCGGCGCGCTGTTTGTGAGTCTCATATTGGCCTCTCCTAATAGGTTCACTTGCCCCGCTGTCTACTATCAATATTCTCGCAACATCTTTGCCACCTGGTGTGCTGGCACCAGCTTACACCAGCACAGTACCGTCCTGTCCTTACAACCAAATAATGGCCCTCTCTTTCGGATGTCACATATGGTCAGCCCCGCCCTAGTCTTTGGGATATAGTTTCGGTCTCTATAAACTGTTGTCACGTACAAGAGCAACAGAACGATTCGTATTAAGCAAACGGGCCTCACCAGTTTGCGACTGTCCTGCTCCCATTCTTCTTATGGCTCTTCACCGCAGAGAGTCTGGTAGATGTCTTCCCCGTGCCATACTGCACTCTTTGTTACTGTGTACACAGCGATTGGGGATATGGGGCCAACTGGCAAACACTACTCCGTTTGACAGGTGCCCTGACATCATCGTTGGCGTGGTTGTTCATTGACCGGAATGCCATCATCCGCGCAGAACACGATCGTAAGTACATCTATTGACAGTGTGTATGATTATATCGTAAATTAGATACAAAACGGGGAAAAAGTGGTTCGCTGCTTTAATTTTGGACACCAGTGTATACTTGTTTTGCATACTGCAAGGCGCCACTGGGATAAGCCTCTAATCGATCTGCTTTGCCACTGACATGCACTGAGTAACCCCTCTGAAGGTGCAAATCCCCCGCTATGTTCCAGGTGTACGTAAAGGAATTGTGCGCACAGAAATGGAAGGAAAGGGTTGCTCTAACAAGTGAACTATAGTTGTGTGCCTTAATTAAATGTTAGTAATTACTCAGTAGTACTGGGAACTATCAGCTTCTGTAATGAAACAAGGGTTAAAAGTTACATACATTTATTGTTATGACTCCAATGATTGCTCAGAACAAACAAGGGTCAAATACTCATGACGGGAGAATGAGATTGTGATAACTGTGGATCGTCAGAGGGAAAGGACTGGAAAGTTCTCACAAAATAGCCGGGCCGAACAAGAAATCGTGTTAACTGATTGTAATCGCGGAAGGTTAGTAAGTACAGAGAAATAGAACCCCAATGATTAAAATTGTGGCTGAATGGTCACCACACAATGATTGATTGATCAATTTGAAGCAATGCGCCTGTCATCCCGTACTAATTTCATACGCCGTGGCTGCGACACTTAGATCATTTGCGCGAGACGAGGCACAGTGAGACGGCAGGCAGAGTCGGACGTTAGCGTAGCGCGGCCCGCCTGCTCACGAACTGCCTTCTCCTCTCACGGTGAAGAAGGCCGTGCTCTGCGCCTCTCCACGACCAAGTTCGTCTACTACGGCTCCCGGCAAAGAAGTGCGTAGTACGTCTCTCAGCGAGGAAGTATCTGATAGTTTACTCTCTTGCTCCTTCTCGGCGTGAGCCCGCCAAAACTGTCATTTTGGCCAATCTGAGACCGTCTTCTTTATATCGTCAATCCGAAACCTAACAAGTATGTTTTGGAAGGTTCGACGTCGGTTCTTTAGGAAGATTCCGAATGCCGACCTATCCGAGCTCCACTTTCCAGCAACTTGCCAGTGACGCCCTATGGCACATCGCCGTTCCCAAAGATTCCGCGTTCTGGTCTATCAAACGGCGCTCCACCAGAAACTTCCCATAACTTTGTCTTGTCAGTGTCTACGCTCAAGGCCTCAGTGACCCCTCTGTATTAGACAAAGGACTCACGTGTGGAGGCGCCCCGTGCTTACTGCGCAACATTGCGGTGTTATCGTACGGTGCATGCCACTTGCATGGGTGGTCTGTCGCTCGAAGAAACCTCTATATTCGTGTGCGCCAACTGGCGGGGACAGGGCGAGTTCTCTGAACACAGGACGCAAATGCATTCTTCCCCCAGCGTGGCTTTAAGGTGGATTCACACTTGACGGCGTGTCTCTGTCACGTTCTTCACGTCAAGAGATTCTCCTCTGTAGTCAAATGGTGGCATTCACACACGCCGTCAACGGAACGTCGTCGACACGTCAGCGTCACGTCAGGGTTTCTAGGGAAGAAAGTTTCGGCGAGCAACTGACGGAGTTACGTGGTATTTCCCTGTTGCTGCCGGCAAGTAGCACCTCCATATTCCTTTCGTCTAGTTCAGCAAAACGGTCCATGTAGATTTACCTTAGGCAAACCACCAGCTTCTACAGAGGTGATATTGACGCCTAAATCTTGAATTGAAACATTTGCAGTACGATGAATCCTCCTCTTCCAGCTCCATGTAAACAGTGTGGAACTCTCCTTCACAGTCTCGATTTTTTAACTTTTTTTCCCTAACACAGACTCTTTTTGCTCGCTGTTCCTGTTCCTTGTTATCAAGTGCAACAGCAATCATTGAAAACTGCTTTAAATTAAATTTCGACATTTTATGGCGATCTACCGTGAACTACAAAATAGCGGCTATGGTTGGTATTTTATGAACCAGCTGTAACGTCACGATGTTTTTTCGATGTCGATGTGCCGTGTAGTGCGAATACTTAGGATTCCTCTGACCGTTGACGATCAAAAACGTGTCGACGATCAAAAACGTGCCGGTGACGTTCCAACAAGTGTGAATCCAGTTACCCCGTCGAAGATGCACGCTGCCCTCTGCCGCGGTGAATGCGACAGTGGGCGGCCGCTCACAGAACTCAGGTGGCCGGCGCAACCCCCTCGGTACGCGTCCAGTCAGCCGCCTCGTCTGTTAAAGACGGGCCAAGGCGAGCAGAAACTGTTAAGAGCCATGTTTTCACTTTCTGCCAACTACCAGCATGAATTAAACATGCAGTTTAGAATTAAGAGAAATTAAAGGAAATCCTCTACAATCATTACTCATTCTCACCGATAACACCGCTCTTTTGTGTACACATCGGAATTTATTGATTAATTAGACCTATTTTATTGATGGATTAAGTGTGCTGGGTAAAAATGAGAATGAAACACGAGGCTGGCTACAGCCTGATGGGTTTCAATATGTATCTCGCAGTTCCCCACTACTCCAGAAAAACTTTACTGTGTTCGAAATCTTTACGATAGAATTACGTACGAAACGCACTGCCTGACAAAAAAGTGAAGCACCCAGCAAGGGAGAAGGAAAAGAAATGGAAGTACACGGTTTCAAAGGATATGTGATATTACAGCAGTGATTATAAAATCGAATCAAATTTACAAAGAAGTTGCTTGTAAGAAACCGATTATTAGTATGATGTTGCAACTCCTCTGGCTTAGATGTACAGTCTGATTCTATTGGGAAGGGTGTCCTCCCCTAAGGCAAGCTGCCCTCAGCTGTCATAACTAGTCCTGGATCTCTGGGACACTGATACAGGAACAGAGTTTATGTCCGAGCTTGTTCCACACATGTTCTACACGAGACAAAACTGGGGATATTTCTGGCTACAGCAGTATCTCAGCATCTCGCAAACATCCATAGAAACACATGCCGTGTGCAGACGAGCATTGTCCTACTGAAACCACACCACGATACTCTCACATAAGGGGAGAAAGAGTTTAGTGTTTAACGTCCCGCCGACAACGAGGTCATTAGGGACGGAGCACAAGTTTTGATTAGGGAAGGATGAAGAAGAAAGTCACCCATGCCCTTTCAGAGAAACCATCCCGGCATTTGCCTTAAACGATTTAGAGAAATCACGGAAAACCTAAATCTGGATGGCCGGGCGCGGGTTTGAACGGTCTTCCTCCCTGAAAACGGTCTTCCTTCCTGAAAACTACCTTGAGCAGTTAAACAGAGAACCGACTCGTGGCGATAACATATTAGACCTTCTGGTGACAAACTGACCCGAACTATTTGAAACAGTTGACGCAGAACAGGGAATCAGCGATCATAAAGCGGTTACTGCATCGATGATTTCAGCCGCAAATAGAAATATTAAAAAAGGTAGGAAGATTTTTCTGTTTAGCAAAAGTGACAAAAAGCAGATTTCAGAGTACCTGACGGCTGAACACAAAAGTTTTGTTTTAAGTACAGATAGTGTTGAGGATCAACGGACAGAGTTCAAAACCATCGTACAACATGCGTTAGATGAGTATGTAACAAGCAAGATCGTAAGAGATGGAAAAGAGCCACCATGGTACAACAACCGCTGCGGAAGCAAAGGGAACATCACAGCAAACATAAACATAGCCAAAGCCTTGCAGACAAACAAAAATTACGCGAAGTGAAATGTAATGTGAGGAGGGCCATGCGAGAGGTGTTTAATGAATTCGAAAGTAAAGTTCTATGTACTGACTTCGCAGAAAATCCTCAGAAATTTTGGTCTTATGTCAAAGCGGTAGGTGGATCAAAACAAAATGTCCAGACACACTGTGACCAAAATGGTACTGAAACAGAGGATGACAGACTAAAGGCCGAAATACCAAATGTCTTTTTCCAAAGCTGTTTCACAGAGGAAGACTGTACTGTAGTTCCTTCTCTAGATTGTCGCACAGATGACAAAATGGTAGATATCGAAATAGACGACAGAGGGATAGAGAAACAATTAAAATCGCTCAAAAGAGGAAAGGCCGCTGGACCTGATGGGATACCAGTTCGATTTTACACAGAGTACGCGAAGGAACTTGCCCCCCTTCTTGCAGCGGTGTACCGTAGGTCTCTAGAAGAGCGTAGCGTTCCAAAGGATTGGAAAAGGGCACAGGTCATCCCCGTTTTCAAGAAGGGACGTCGAACAGATGTGCAGAACTGTAGACCTATATCTCTAACGTCGATCAGTTGTAGAATTTTGCCGGCCGCGGTGGTCTAGCGGTTCTAGGCGCTCAGTCCGGAACCGCGCGACTGGTACGGTCGCAGGTTCGAATCCTGCCTCGGGCATGGATGTGTGTGATGTCCTTAGGTTAGTTAGGTTTAATTAGTTCTAAGTTCTAGGCGACTGATGACCACAGAAGTTAAGTCGCATAGTGCTCAGAGCCATTTGAACCATTTTTTGTAGAATTTTGGAACACGTATTATGTTCGAGTATAATGACTTTTCTGGAAACTAGAAATCTACTCTGTAGGAATCAGCATGGGTTTCGAAAAAGACGATCGTGTGAAACCCAGCTCGCGCTATTCGTCCACGAGACTCAGAGGGCCATAGACACGGGTTCCCAGATAGATGCCGTGTTTCGTGACTTCCGCAAGGCGTTCGATACAGTTCCCCACAGTCGCTTAATGAACAACGTAAGAGCATATGGACTATCAGACCAATTGTGTGATTGGATTGAACAGGTCCTAGATAACAGAACGCAGCATGTCATTCTCAATGGAGAGAAGTCTTCCGAAGTAAGAGTGAGTTCAGGTGTGCCGCAGGGGAGTGTCGTTGGACGGTTGCTATTCACAATACACATAAATGACCTTGTGGATGACATCGGAAGTTCACTGAGGCTTTTTGCGGATGATGCTGTGGTATATCGAGAGGTTGTAACAATGGAAAATTGTACTGAAATGTAGGAGGATCTGCAGCGAATTGACGCATGGTGCAAGGAATAGGCCGGCCGCGGTGGTCTAGCGGTTCAGGCGCTGCAGTCCGGAACCGCGGGACTGCTACGGTCGCAGGTTCGAATCCTGCCTCGGGTATGGGCGTGTGTGATGTCCTTAGGTTAGTTAGGTTTAAGTAGTTCTAAGTTCTAGGGGACTTATGACCTAAGATGTTGAGTCACATAGTGCTCAGAGCCATTTTTTTTTTTTTTTTTTTTTTTTGCAAGGATGGCAATTGAATCTCAATGTAGACAAGTGTAATGTGCTGCGAATACATAGAAAGAAAGATCCCATATCATTTAGCTACAATATAGCAGGTCAGCAAATGGGAGCAGTTAATTCCATAAATTATCTGGGAGTTCGCATTAGGAGTGATTTAAAATGGAATGATCATATAAAGTTGATCGTCGGTAAAGCAGATGCCAGACTGAGATTCATTGGAAGAATCCTAAGGAAATGCAATCCGAAAACAAAGGAAGCAGGTTACAGTACGCTTGTTCGCCCACTGCTTGAATACTGCTCAGCAGTGTGGGATCCGTACCAGATAGGGTTGATAGAAGAGTTAGAGAAGATCCAACGGAGAGCAGCCCGCTTCGTTACAGGATCATTTAGTAATCGCGAAAGCGTTACGGAGACGATAGATAAACTCCAGTGGAAGACTCTGCAGGAGAGACGCTCAGTAGCTCGGTACGGGCTTTTGTTGAAGTTTCGAGAACATACCTTCACCGAGGTGTCAGGCAGTATATTGCTCTCTCCTACGTATATCTCGCGAAGAGACCATGAGGATAAAATCAGAGAGATTAGAGCCCACACAGAAGCATACCGACAATCCTTCTTTCCACGAACAATACGAGACTGAAGGGAGAAACGATAGAGGTACTCAAGGTACCCTCCGCCACACACCGTCAGGTGGCTTGCGGAGTATGGATGTAGATGTAGATGTAGATGAATGCGAATCCAGTGTGCTAACCACTGCGCCACCTCGCTCGATACCCTCTCACGTAAGAGGTAACACATGAGTATACAGAGTATCTGTGGCCTACTGTTGTGTCATCAGAATTCCGTCAACCACTACCACCCACGACCTCAAGCAATACACGATGGCTCCTCACATTATGATGCAGGAGTATCACCACTGAGTCTCTACAAAACATGGGAAGAATGGAACCTCTCTCCAGGTCGCCGCCGCGTGTTCATCGGGGTAGTGCAGAACTATGATTCAACGAGGAACACAATGCGACACCATTTGTCAGCAGTTCATGCGTCCAGGTCACGGCACCACTCCAAATACAACCGTCTGTGTTGCGGCGTTAACGGCAGCCTAGGCTGGGATGCTAATTCCGTAGTCGGCTGCAGCTAGTATTCGACCAAAGTTGCGAGATGACACAGAATGTTACAGCGAGTTCATTACTGGCGGAGATGTGAAGGGGTTACGATAAGCTTGGTACACAATGCAGCAGTCCTCCTCTGTGGTGATCAGACGTGGTCGACCGGAACCTTGATAATGAGTATGTTTGCCTTCAAATTCTCAAGCAGCCCAGTATCGTACCACTGTCCCATAAAAAAAAAAATAAAAAAAAAAAATAAAAATTCTCTGAGCACTATGGGACTTAACATCTGAGGTCATCAGTCCCCTAGAACTTAGAACTACTTAAACCTAACTATCCTAAGGACATCACACACATCACACAGGATTCGAACCTCCGACCGCAGCGGTCGCGCGGTTCCAGGCTGAAGGACCTAGAACCTCTCGGCCACACCGGCCGGCCGTCACATCCGAATGCACCACAAATCTTGATACTGTATTTTTCGAAAATTCGGCCAAATGGAAACCCAAAATGACGCCTCCTTCAAACCATGTCAGGTGCTGATAACTCTTGGAATGCAGGCTTTCATAGCCAGATTTGCGTAATTGATGATATTTGTTTCGTGGTCGTAACTCTGTCTCAAAAGAGTACGTGGCATCTCCGTGTCCTTCACAATGATAACTCAACATCTGACGCTGTTCATGCCACTTCTGTACCCCACAAGGCTTGCTAACAGCACTAAATACGAACACTGTCTACATCTACAGCTATACTTCGAAGACCACCTTACGGTGTGGCGGAAGGTTCTATAAGTACCTGTGTCACGTTCCCCTTTTCCTATTCCAGTCGGGTATTCTTCGCAGGACGAACAATTTCTGGTAAGCCTGTGCACGAGCTCGAATCTCTCTAATTTTATCAGAATGGTCTTTTCGCGAAATATACGTAGGACGGGACAACACACACTGAGATGTCAAAAGTCGCGGCATAGGGATATCCACATATACAAATGGTGGTAGCAACACGTACAGGAGGTATAAAAGGGCAGAGCATTGGCGGAGCTGTCATTTGTAATCACGTGATTCAAGGGAAAAGTTTCCGACGTGATTAAGGCCGCACTACGGAAATTAAAAGACTTTGAACGCAGAATAGTAGCTGGAGCTCGATGCATTCCATCGTTGGGGTATTCAATATTCCGAGACCTACAGCGATAAGAGTGTGCCGAGAATGCCATATCTCAGGCATTACCTCTCGCCACAGACAACGCGGTGGATCACTGCTTGAAATAACCCTAGAAATCAATGTGGGACGCACGGCAGACGTATCTCTCGGAACAGTGAGGCGAAATTTGGCGTTAGTGGGCTACGACAGCAGACGGCCGAGACGAGTGTCTTTGTTAACAGCACGACACCGCTTGCAGCGACTCTCCTGGGCTCGGTATCATATTGACTGGACGCTAGACGGCTGGAAAACAGTGCCCTGGTCAGATAAGTCCCGATTTCAGTTGGTATGACCTGATGGTAGGGTTAGAGTGTTGCGCAGACCCCACGAAGCCATGGGTACAACTTGGCAACAAGGCACTGTGCAAGCTGTTGGTGGCTGCATAATGGTATATATTCAACAGAACCGATCACTGACTGGAAATGGTTATGTTCGGCTACTTGGAGACCTCTGCAGTTGATTACGGACTGCATGATCCCAAACCATGATGGAATTTCTATGGATGACAATCCGCCATGTCACTGGCCACAATAGTTCGCCATTGGTTTGAACAGTCTGGACAATTCGAGCGAATTATTTGGGCACCCAGATCGCTTGACATGAATCCCTTCGAATATTTATGGGAGTTAATCGACAGGTCGGTTTCTTGCACAAAACCCTGCGCCGGCAATAATTTCATGAAAATGGACTTCTACAGAGGCAGTATGGCCCAACATTTCTGCAGGGGACTTCCAGCGACTTGCTGAGTCCATGGCAGGTAGAGATGCTGCGCTATGTTGGGCAAAAGTACACTATGTGATCAAAAGTATCCGGATACCTGCCTGAAAATGACTTAGAAGTTCGTGGGGCAATTCGTCGGTGACGCTGAAATTCAGTATGGTGTTGGCTTCCACTCAATCAGGTGCTGGAAGGTTTCTTGGGAATGGCGGCCCATTCTTCACGGAGTGCTGTACTGAGGAGAGGTATCGATGTCGGTCGGTGAGTCCTGGCACGAAGTCAGCGTTCCAAAACATCCCAAAGGTGTTTTATATGATTCAGGTCAAGACTCTGTGCAGGCCAATCCATTACAGGGACGTTATTGTCGTGTAACCACTCCACCAAGGGCCGTGCATTATGAACAAGCGCTCGATCGTGTTGAAAGATGCATTCCCCATCTCCGAATTGTTCTTTAACAGAGGGAAGCAAGAAGGTCCTTAAAACATCAGTATAGGCCTGTGCTGTGATAGTTCCACGAAAAACACGACCGCACCATAACACCACCGCCTCCAAATTTACTGTTGGCACTACACACGCTGGCAGATGACGTTCACCGTGCATTCGCTATACCCACACCCTGCAATCGGATCACCACATTGTATACCGTGATTCGTCACGCCACACAACGTTTTTCCACTGTACAATCGTCCAATGTTTCCGCTCCTTACACCAAGCGAGGCGTAGTTGGGCTTTTACTGGCGTGATGTGTGGCTTACGAGCAGCCGCTCGACCATGAAGTGCAAGTTTTCTCATCTCCCGCCTAACAGTCATAGTACTTGCAGTGGATCTTGATGCAGTTTGGAATTCCTGTGTGATGGTCTGGATAGCTGTCTGCCTATTACACATTACGACCCTCTTCAACTGTCGGCAGTCTCTGTCAGTCAAGAGACGAGGTCGGCCTGTACGCTTTTGTGCTGTTCGTGTCCCTTCACGTTTCCACTTCACTATCGCATCGGAAACAGTGGATCTAGGGATGTTTAGGAGTGTGCAAATCTCGAGTACAGACGTGACACCCAATCACCTGTCCACGTTCGAAATCCGCGGGTTCCGCGGACCGCCCCATTCTGTTCTCTCGCGATGTCTAATGACTACTGAGGTCGCTGATATGGAGTACCTGGCAGTAGAACAATGAACCTAATATGAAAAACGTATGTTTTTGGAGGTATCCGAATACTTTTGATCACATAGTGTAGGTCCGATACGATGTTAGACGATATCCCATGAGTTTTGTCACCTCAGAGTATTGGCTGACTCTCAAAGGAACTTACCCTCTCGTAACTTCAACAGTAAACCACACCGTCATGCAGAATGTCTCTCTTGCAGCGTCTGCCGCTGCAGTTGGCTGAGCATCTTAGTGACGCTTTCGCGCTTACTAAATGAACATGCAACGAAACGTGTTGCTCTTCTTTGGAGCATCTCTATTTCCTCTATCAATGCTCTCTGGTACGGATCTCAGATTGGCGAGCAGTATTCGGGTATTGGTTGAACGAGTGTTTTGTAACCTGCTTCCTTTGTTAATGGATTACATTTCATGTTACAGAGAATTGTAAATCAATTTACATACCATCCGATAGTGTATGTATGAAGTTACATTGACATTCGACCTTGTCTTCCGGGTACTCCACTTGTTTTGTCAAGCGGTGTATTTTTTTGGGTGCCTGTTTGTCGTGTTAGACGTGAACATTTAGAATTCTGTAATACTGCTCTGTGGTCTATTATCAAATCATTACTACGAAAATATGTTTACATTGCCTAACAATATCATCATTTATCACTACATCTAAGGAAATACGTGCTGCATTAATTCGAAATTCAGTACTTTCTAACTGCAGCACTTTAGATATTTGGGAGGAGAATGATTCTAATTCTCGTCCACATATTCTGATTTCAGCTTTCCGTTATTTTCTTTAAATATAAGTGAACTGTGTCTTCAACATGGTTGTCGGTGGTTTCCTGCTCCATCTTTAGGTATTAGGCAACGTCTCTCGTCACCATGATGTTGACAGGAAGCTAAACTCCCATGTTCCCCTTTCCTATAAATAGGCTGGCCAGATTTCAAAGAGAAAAAGCCAGGACACTTGTGTTGATACCTAACTTCATTACTACACTTACACTTATCTTTCTTGTCAGTTATCGTGATATTTTGAAATCGATAATAGCCGTAAGACGATGCAGCAGCTGTAAAACCCATAGCAAGAATTCATCTTCAATTTGTGAATTGGTACATTAACATAAATAAAATTCTTTTCTTCGGAAATAAAAAAAGACTGATATGTATTTTTCGAATGTAAGAGCCTGGATATATTTACTGCTATGTTTAGTCGCTTACTAGCTACTGAGGTACAATTTGTTAGTTCTAAAAGCTGTCTAATATTAGTAATTAGTATTCGGGTACAAATTATACTTTTTATACTCAGATTTAAGATTTCGTTTGACTGAAGACTATTAGGGCAAGGGTCATGCCAAACAATATTTAATCAGCAGTGCTAAGACGCGCCGCATCGCCCACGTTCTTCACATTTCTCACATGACCGCAGTTCCCTTAGGAGAAATGATGTAAGCGATGCTCCTTATACCTCCTTTACTTACGGTTTTACTTGTCTCGAGGGCCATAAAGCGAAGGTCGGCATGTTAGGGACGGAGGTAGGCAATATCTCTTTTCCTTTTAAACATATCATTTACCTGGCGTTAGGCATAAGACGAGTTAAACCAAGTAGGTGGTATTGTGAAAATATGTATTTCTATAATTTTCTACTTCTAGAAAAATTGTTTTCATAAATATTGAATTAAATGAGAAATTTTATTCCACGCATTTTGTTTCTAGATTAAAAACCGTGACAATTACGTGTCCCAAATGATTTTCTCAGGAGACCAGGATATTATGTGAATTTATGTTATAAAAGTATTATTCGTTAGTGGCATATTCAGTGATACTGGTTACAGACGTGTGAATTATACCCAACTGAGTAAGCAGGACTGATATTATTCGTTAGTGATACACACAGCGATACTGGCTACAGACATGTGATTTGTACACAGCTGAGTAAGCACAATAACACAGCAGCAGTCTCAAACTATTTGTCATTTACAGTCGTTTACATTTGATGATATGTCGTTTTACAACGGTATTTTCCATGTGGGGTGCTGAGATTTTGGAGGTAAAATGTTTCATGGATGTTACGTTTAGCTGTCTAAACATTATCAGAATTTCCGTAAGAAATCTATTTTCCAATAAAACATTTGTGTTTCTTCTTCCCCCTATTTCCCTCAACCATTACCAAACTCGGTATGCATCGCAGTAATGTGTGAAGGAATTCTTCAATTTGGCTTTCAGTGAAAACTGCACGAGCACAACAGAGTGGAACAGCTGGAAACACTATCTGGCGCCAACAGTTCTGGCCGGTAAGTCTGATCCCGGTAATCATTGCGAGCCAGCAGTCATCTCAAGAGCACATTCTTCACAATGCGTGTTTATGTTGATATATCAGTTCATCTTTGCTGCCGTTGTTGTTAAAATGCAACCAGTAAACCTGAATAGAGTACTTACTATAATGCACAGAAAGAACTTGCCATTATAATTGCACACACAAGCAAAAATAAGTTAGCTGTGTTGTCAGGCAATGATAAATAAATGAATAGAGCAGATGTAAAGATTTGCCTCGAAACCATCAGTAATGGATTGTTGGTACCTTACAAAATATTGCCTAAATTAATTATCTGGCAATTTTTTGTCATGAAAATCTTTCAAACGGTTCTTAATACTTGATTATTAGTTGTCTTATCTTGGTTAACTATCCTGGCTGTGTAATGCGTTCCTGTCTCCACTAAACCTGTCTGTTTTGAAATAGTATAATTGTGTTTATGATGCAGATATTACTACATATTTCCACAGATTTCTGAATAACGAGAATTGCGTGTTCTGTTGGTCTGATTATGAAGCTTCCTCTTAGGCCGCTGACTCTTCATTTCACTTACTTGTCCATGCGCAATGAATGTTTAGCGTTTTGTTCCAGTTTCGTCTTTCACAATGTAGCTGTGGCCTAAACGAACGCTTTGGAAAAGACGTCATTGGCCACACAGGCTGTCCTATCTGATGAACTTTGCCCGAGCCAGCGGCCATGGTCACTCCTTCTTTAGACTGCCTTATACCTGCATACTGTTTCAGTCTTTGAATGTAAAGGTCTTCCTTCGTCAGATCATCTATTCGAAGTTTCAGATACACCCATGAGCATAGAAACTACTAGAACAATAAGCAAACTTCCCCCTTAAATCGGGCTGGGATTACATGTGAAATATATCATTAACCCTCCGTTACTCGCGTGAAAATTCGTGACATAATCACTCGCGCGGATGACTGGTGTCATCCACAAAGCAAGCTGTCTATTTGTATACTTTGAGCGGTCTTTATGACTGGTTTTATGATTTTTGATTAAATCTAAATATAATACATTTAATATTTGTACACAGTATAATATATTCTAACGTTTGTAACAGTTTGACCATTCGAAGAACAATATCTTCAGTTGAATTACTGTCATTACATGGTCCCTCTTTTTGCCTGCCGACGTACTGTGCTAAATTCAAAGTGTAAGCTGTTTTTACATCATCCAAAGCAAACGCTTTTAACTCATACTTTGCTGGTTTGCTAGGAATATACTGCCTGAACGAGCAGTTTCCTCTAAATGACAAAAGCTCTTCATCAACAGTAAGATATTCACTAGGTGAAAAGCCGGCCGTTGTGGCCGAACGGCTCTAGGCGCTTCAGTCTGGAACCGCGTGACCGCTACGGTCGCACGTTCGAATCCTGCCTCGGGGATTGATGTGCGTGATGTCCTTAGGTTAGTTAGGTTTAAGTAGTTCTAAGTTCTAGGGGACTGATGACGTCAGATGTTAAGTCCCATAGTGCTCAGAGCCATTTGAACCACCTGGTGAAAAATATTTTTGCAATTGTTCGTGAATAGTTCAAGTACCTCTCTTATAGCTGTGATAGCAGCCAACTTGTCAATCTCTCTGCGAACACCTCTATCACGGATATTATCAAACCTCAGACATCTCAACAGAAACCTGAATCGGTTTTCACTTACGCATAAATAACATGATTCAAGTCCATTTCCCTTTGAGTTACCCACAATTTCGATATACTCTTCCTAGAGCACATAGATACAACAAACCAATGAAAGCTCTGATCTCTATCGCATCTGTTTCTTTAGCGTCCCTTTCCATTGAGAAGCTACCACCAACTTAATTGAAGTATATATTAGTGAATGTTGCAATAATGCAAGAACAAATTCAGAATTTCTATTTCTGTCTTTTTTATACGAGCTTGATTTTTTGGTTCAGGCAAATGCGTAATAAAATTAAAAGATCTGCTTCTAACACTGGTAGGATATTTATTTTTCCTCCGTTTAGTTATTCCATCTTTCCCTAAAAAATGTATCCTCTTGAGTTACCTTTTCCTGTGATTCATATTCATCATTTTTTGACACTTCTTGTTCTGTTCCTGAATCATGACCGCTTTCATGAACATAATCCTCAGTCTCTGAGTCAGCGCTATCACTGTGAGCATCTTCATCACTCGGCTCATTGAACCATTCCAGCCATACATTAGGATCTCTACTAAACTCTGTCCGAGGTTTTCTGCCTTTGACATTTCTTCCGCCTCGCGGGATTAGCCGAGCGGTCTGAGGCGCTGCAGTCATGGACTGTGCGGCTGGTCCCGGCGGAGGTTCGAGTCCTCCCTCGGGCATGGGTGTGTGTGTTTGTCCTTAGGATAATTTAGGTTAAATAGTGTGTAAGCTTAGGGACTGATGACCTTAGCAGTTAAGTCCCATAAGATTTCACACACACGTTTCTTCCACAGTTTAAAAATAAAGAGAATACTAGGTAACATGGAATGTAACTGCAATCAGTTTCAGTACGTCTAAATTTACGCACATGAAAGATCGATTGAATCTAGGAAAGCAACAAAGTAATACAGACTTCCTTTGTTTCAGATTGTGGCAGCAGAGCTCGAGCGGATGACAAGTGTCCTCCAGACTATTATAATGTTTCAAACAATGCATCTTTCGTAACTGAAATCCAACAATGATTGGAGATAACAGCAGGAGAGTTAACAGAAAGGTACTCAAAATGGCGCGAACTCAAACTTGCCCTGTCAGACAAAATTGAGCGGGAAAGTCATGTGGATGACGAGTGTCACCCGCGCGAGCAACAGAGGGTTAAAACTAAGAGATCTCGCAATGATGGTGTAATGTCATTGCATCTGGAGGCACAGAAGCAAAATAACATTTCCCGTTTTCTTCCTCTCCTTATACCGACTCTTATTTACAAATGTAGGAATTATCAGGGCATTTATCAACACAAAATCCGAATGAGATTTTGTGATATACTCCACAATTCTTGCCTTAACCCAATGGTTTATTGTCTGAGCAAGTGGTTGTTGACATTTATTTCAGTTGGAGGCGAGTTTGGAAAGATCAAACAATAAAATTTCTGACAGCAGTAATAGTTTAAGTTTCTACTTGACAACTTTTTCTGTGCTATCAGG
Source organism: Schistocerca serialis cubense (assembly GCF_023864345.2). NCBI lineage: Eukaryota > Metazoa > Arthropoda > Insecta > Orthoptera > Acrididae > Schistocerca > Schistocerca serialis. Next base: position 304,933,474 of record NC_064643.1, on the reverse strand, counting down.
GCAATTTTTAAATAGAAAAATATAGTCAGTTACAATTTATAAGTCGCCTGCTTGTAGCTATAAAATATATTTTGTTAAAAATACGTTCAACTTATGTTTGATTGACATGTTGTACATCACAATATTTACGGTAAACATGATTTGTGTAAAAAGTGACTAACTGAGAGAACGAAGGCTGCGGTAATGTACGCAGGAGAAATCCTGGGGAGATTGTAGAAGTCGAAGAGACATGCTTTTAGATAAAACTCTGAGCTGGACTGTAAGATGTGTTAGTATCACGCAGATTATTACTCTAGCCTACAATATACAACGTTTCAGTAGGTAACTTCAAAATAAGACGCAGCTAGACGCTTAACGTGGTTGGTAGATATCAGGTAGCGAAAACTACAAGCTAGACACATCCGCACTTTGTAACACCACGTTAATCTTCCAAACATTTAGAACGCGTTCAGAGGGTCCGACAGAAAGTTAATTTGTAGTATCTGTCAACTTTGTCAATAAAATCGTCTATACCGCTTAATGAAGTTCATTATTCCGCTGTTTCCGCTACTGTCACTATCAGACATCTACGATTAAGATTAAAGGAATATAGAAAGCGACAGTTGTTTGTTATATAACGTCAATCTATAAATGATTAAAATTAAAAAATTTAAACGTTCACTCACCAAAAACTAAGGACTTACTTAACAAATTTCATTATTACGCTGTTTCGGCTGCTGCCACTGTCAGACGTCTACGATGAAGATTGAAGGAATATAAAGAGCGACAGTTGTTTGTTATATAACGTCAAGCTATAAAAGATTAAAATTAAAAAAATATAAAAGTTCACTCACCAAAAACTAAGAACTTACATAGCAAGGTTTAATGTCAGTATTAAAAATCTATACCTACATGGGGCGTCAACTAACAACATGGCTCTCAAAATTGTACAAAATTGTTAAGTTCTAGCCGCTAGGGTGTGAGACGTTACCTTAAAATTTTATTACTTTTAATTTTCTTTCTTTTCCCCCCTTTATACTTGTGAAAAGAAATACAATATTTAAATCACAAACATTAAAAAAACATAATTCAATAGCGAGTAGATGAATACTCATAAAATTAACCTTTTCAATGGCGACAATTAATACATGTGGGGTTCACCTAAACCTGGCAACAAATATTCGTAGGCTCTGCTACTCAATAATATCTATATGAGCTGCACGACTTTAGTATTAATCCTCGCAATGCCAATAAGATTTTAATTTCTTTTACCTAATCGTTTTAAATTTTTCGGTAAAAATTAATCCGAGAACTTAAGCCTTAGCAGTGAATATGACATATTGCGACAAAATATAATAATCTTATTTTCAGGTTCACAACCCTTTTTGCACATCTATATGTCTTTAAAAAGTATGATTTGAATGAAAGTCAATGATAAGTAACGAAATTTGTATTTTTTAAATTTTTTTTGAGGTAGTCATCAAGTTCAGTTTTCCTCAGTGTACACATTATGAGAAATGCATTGGTATTGCTAAGATTGTGCTAAAATATATTTCCAGTTCGTGAACCCTACTCATACATCAGTATCTATTTGAACAGTATGTTGTTAACAAAAGTAACTAACGAAATCGTCCGTTTGTTTAATTTTTTTATGAGCATGAAGTACTCTCTCCCGCCTCCACCTCTTTCCCTTTTTATTACATGTTATGGAAAATGCGTTGGTATTGCTATGGTTAAAAGCATTTTGCGTTAAAATGATTTTGCTACTATAAAAGCATTACTATCTATTACGATTACAATGTCTGATAAAAAAATACTGTGTTATGACTTAAAACATAGACAAACAGTGCACTAAAAAGCCTTACTTTAAAACAGATTATAAAAGTTAAAACAATTTAATTATTAAATTAAACCACTTGCTCCATCTTGCGAAAGAACCAGTTGTATCTGTGATTTGAATGTTAAGGGACTCAGTGGTTAATTAACAATAGAAACACCGCGATACTACTTCAGTTGTCTTTTTATTAATATTTTTCAGTGTCACAATTGCATATGATGTGTCACTAAACAACTGCTTATAAACAAAGCAACTTTTCTACTAATATTGACAAAGTGCAAGTCACAGAGTGGCTCTACGTTAGAAACAGGAGCGTGCCAAGCCTGGACAACAATCGGCGCAAATTCGCTCAAGAAAACTCGAACAGAAGCGACGTTGGAGCACAGCCATTACCACCTATATATTTCTGCATTGTTGACACAAGTTACTTCCTACACCCGGCTCGTGTGGCCGTGCGGTTCTAGGCACTTCAGTCTGGAACCGCGTGACCGCTACGGTCGCATGTTCGAATCCTGCCTCTGGCATGGATGTGTGCGGTGATGTTAGGGTAGTTAGGTTTAAGTAGTTCTAAGTTCTAGTGACTGATGACCACAGATGCTAAGTCCCATAGTGCTCAGAGCCATTTGAACCATTTTTTTAGTTCCTACATTGTTAACAGATATGGATATCTTACCGTATACTGTACTATCTTACGGCTATGGGGATTTACATGTCTTACAACTTGCATAAATAGTATTACCCGTACGGTGTCTTATTAACAAGACGTGAAGCGTTACTTTGGAACGGCTATCATCCTGCGAGGAATTAGTTATTCCTTCAAGCAAACTACCGCTTCAGCAGAAGCGCTTCTTCTCTTTCATCTTCCTTAACATTGAGTAGTGGAAGAAAGAACCCACTGCTTCCCCTCCCTCCAGCAGAATTAGCGAGTTTGTGGAATACCGTTTCACTAAACAGTAGAGCAAAGCGTACATACTCTGAGATACACACACGAACTGTTTAAAGATGATTACATATGCTCCTGAATTAAAGTATGTTTTTAGGTACGTTTCTATTACTACATATGTGTCCCGCAACATGTTGCCCGTCATGTGCTGGCAATATGTGCCCTCATTTGTTGAAATGGAAAGTGTGCAACATGTTGTGACGGCACAAGTGCCGTGTAAAGAAACGTCCAAGGTGACTGAGGCACACGTGTTCCACTACTTGTGCAACGAACAATGGAAATAGATTGCAGCTTATCTCTGGGACTTAGCGTGAGCAGGACAGTCTGCATCCACAATCCATATCCTGCGAGTATTACCTCAAACGTGCTTTCTTGTTCGTGTTTGTGGTGCTTCACACTTGGCGTTGATGATACTGTTTGTTTTGTCATGGAGTGACCTAAATGTAAAGTGGCGAAACTTCCTGAAGTATATGAATAGGAGGCAGTACATAACAAATTGAAGCCATAATGATAACAATAGAAATGATGTCCAGCAACGGATATCTGATGTTATGGAATGCACTAATGAAGAAGATGAGAAGAAACTTCACTCACTGAGATTTCATCACGTGAGAGAAATAAGCAAAATAGAATAAAAACAAGGAAAATGATTCTTGTGCTAAAGATCTTCACATGCAATATTTTACTTTATTGAGTTTTTTTGTCAATAACTACTGAATGAGCTGCACACACAAGCTCAATAACCTAGGTACTATGTGAAACCGTATGTTTTAAAGACAAGTTACCACTTTATAAAATGTAAACAGTTGTGAACAAACCATTTTCTAAACAAAGTTTCGTATTAATAGTTCTTACCCTAATGGAATCCCTCAAACCTCCAATAATAGTCTAGCACACGTCCAGTACGAAATTTGATATGGCGGATTTGAAGTGCAGATACATCAAATAATTGTAGGTATCACCTGTCGCTAAGAAACGAAGATTAATCGCTAACATTTCACCAGACGATATTGCTTTTCAACATTTCCTGCTTTTTATAATATCCGATCCAAATAAGTTTAGTAAAACGTCAAAATCACTTGCTGTCATTTTAGCAAAATTCTTGTATCCACTTCGGAAACGTCTCGCATTAACGAGTAACAGGATCCCTCCGAATGTATCGTCGCTAGGAAGCTTCTAATCCATCATGTCGGCCGTTTTCGCCTTTTATTTAGTAGTTCATGCCATCACCACAAACACTGATGTAGCTGAGCTGTCCGTATTCGGTCGAAATCGACAAATCACTAAGAAACAATGGAAAACACAGTATTTGATTCATTATACATACAGATTTACATTCCAGACCTAATTTGTTGTATACCTGGAACTTGTCAGAACGGAAACGTAGCTTTAGGTTTGCAGTCTCAAGCCCGCTCATAAATTTTCATAGCAGTGCCACTCCGCTTTAACGTAAAATAATCATTTTGGAAATATTTTCTTTGCGATACACGTGTAAAAGGAAGGGAGGTTGGCTCTTAACGATGTGTCGACTTGGAAACCATCTCAACAAAACAGAATTGGAGAAGTCATACACTATCATATCAAAAGTGTCCAGACATCCCTAAGTAACGCGGAACGGACCACTAGGTGTTAAGGGAGGCGGACCGCCAGTGTAAAAGGAGGCGGGGACTGTTGCGTTATCATTAGAGAAGCTGTAACACGAGAATGGGTCGCCCAGGAAAGCTCAGTGACTTCGAACGTGGATTATTCATTGGAAGTCACCTGAGAAACACATTAGAGACACTTCTACCATCCTATAGCGGTCCAAGTGACTGTCGGTGGTTAGAGGATAGTGAAGTAAGAACACGAAAAACAACCAGCGCTAAACCAAGAGCAGGCAGATCTCACATAGTGATGAGCAGCGACCTAAGCTCCGAAACGGTACCAGCAGCCCAGCCAGCACAATTACTGTGCGTAAGGAGTTAAAAAGAATAAAGTACAGTGGTCGACCTGCTCCTCAAAAACAAGCCACACATTTCTGTAGTCATTGCTAAGTGACGTTTGTAGAGCTTGGAGTAATGAACACGCTATACCCTGTGACAATCTGATGGAAGGATGTGGATTTGGAAAATGCCGGGGGAGTGAAGTACAAAGGACGTGGTACTACGATATGGGGATGCTTCCCTTATTGTGCTTAAGAAACTGCTAAATGGAAAACCATATGAACACATTTTACAACACTGTGTAATGCATTCAGTTGAGATGATGACTGTATCAGTAAGGCGGTACACAAGCAGCGTCTAGAGGCAATAGTTAGTGGAGAATAATGGACCAGCCTGCCCAGACTCCCGACCTGAACCCAATGTAAGGTCTGTGGGACGAGTTAGAACCTCTACCAGTGTCCAACATCAGTGCCCCTCTGGTTTCGGCTCTTGAGAAAAAATGTGCTGCCATTCCTCAAAGGCATTCAGAGACCTCATTCAAAGTGCCCCCAGCAGAGTTGAAGCAGTCATAAAGGTGAAGTGTGGACACAATGCATATTAATGTCCATTAACAGATGTCCGGATACTTTTGATGAGATAGTACGTACCGCAGCCCTTGTTGAGACATCACCCAGGCATTCACCAACAGTGAAAAACCAAACAGAGGATAGCTGTAAGTGGATTTAAAGTACACCATGAGTCAATTGTGCTTCATAGTCATGATTATCATCTATCTGACGTCTGCTACAACAGTGGCCTCCTCTAGAATTTTACATGCGTTACGATCACCAGTGATACTCATCCATGATGCTTCTCCATGTTTTAATGTCACCCACCAATTTGGTTTAGATCGTCGTCTCGGCGTTTTCTTATCTCTCATAATAAGAAAAGAACTTTCTTGGTCCACCTAGCATCCATAAGAGTGGCTACAAGTTCCACCAATACACGTTTCATTTACTACAGACAGAATAATGTTTCTACTCTAGCCTGTCCCCTGATCCGTTTGCTTCTTTTCCTCTCTTAGTAATTCCTAACACGCATCTCTCTATTGCTAGCTGAGAAAGCATCAAATTTTAATGATTTTTGTATTAAAATTCCCACTCTCATTGTCATAAGTCAATAATGGCAACAGATATTAGTTGTAAATTTTTGGTTTCAGGAAATTTATTTTGGAAACTGTATGTAGTTTACCAAAACCACTACAGGCCATTTACGCTCTTCCGATTTCCAGTATTTCTTTTGTTGTAATGCATACCCTAAACGTAAAAGCTCGTCACCTAGTTCTACAGCTTCATTTTTAATTTGTACAAAATTGTCTATACATTTTTTAATCCTATTGTAATTTTCATGCCGTCTTTCATACTTCTCTTACTGTCATTATTTGTTGAAATATACTTGAGCAGGAGGCAAATAGTACAATATCTCCAGCCTCTTAAAATGTATCCCACCTTCTTTCGTCCATTTTAAGTATGTGAAAACTGCCTCTAATAGTGCTGTGTATATACATCTACATACTCCGTAAGCCACCGTACGGTGCGCGATGGAGGGTACCTTGTACCAGTACTAGTTATTTCCTTTCCTATTCCACTCTCAAACAGAGCGAGGAAAAAACGACTTTCGATTTGCGTATGTATGAGCCCTAGCTTCTCTTACCTTCGTGGTACCTACGTGGCGAAATGAACGGTGGCGCCAGCAGAATAATTCTACATTCGGCTTGAAATGCCTGTTCTCTATATTTTCTCAATTGTGTTCGGCGAAAAGAACGTCGTCTTTCCTCCAGAGGTTCTTACTTGCGTTCTTGAAGAATTTCTATAACACTGTTATGTCAATTGAACTCGCCTGCAACAAATCGAACAGCTCTCCTCTGGACTGCTTCGGTGTCTTCCATTAATCCAACATGGTGTGGATCCCAAATATTCGAGCATGTTCAAAAATGGATCGCACTGAGACTAGAAGTGGTATCCTTTATGGATGGCCCACTCTTTTTTTCAAAATTCTCCCAATAAACCGAAGTCGACCATTAGATCATTTATGTATACAGAGAATAAGAACCGTCCTATCACGCTGATCTGGGGCACTCCTGACAATACTCTTCTCGCAGATGAACGCTCGCCGTCGAGGACAAAGTGCTGGGTTCCGTTATTTAAAAAGTTGGCGAGCCGCTCACATATCTGAGCACTTATTCCATATACGCGTACCTTCCTTAACAGTCTGCAGCAGGGCACCGTGTCAGACACTTTCCGGAAATTTAGGAATATGGAACCCTTCTGTTGCCCTTCATCCAAGGTTCGCAGGATATCATACGAGAAAAGGGCAAACTGAATTTCACACGAGCGATACCTTCTAAATCCCTGCTGATTTCTGGACATAAGCTCTTCCGTCTCGAGGAAATTCATTATGCACTGACGGAAAAAAAATCGTAGCATCAAGAAGGAGTCGCGCGACATAAATGGAAGTTGGTAGGCTGTTTCTGCATCTGAAAGATGATGTCTATTAAAATTTCGCGGGAGTCGCGAAGAGTGGCGCTAGTTTGCTTCAAATAGACGCTGTAACGATCGTAAGCGTTGAGATGGGATGTGGTGGGTTGATATTAGACAAGAATGCTTTTAAGGAGACAAAGACGCAATTATCAACACCTGACTGAGTTCGGACGAGGTCGCGTATTAGGACTACGAGAAGCTGGATTTTTCTTTGTGATATTGCAGAAAGACTTGATAGGAATTTAGGCACCGTACATAATTGCTGGCAGTGGTGGTCACGAGGATGTACGGTCGCAAGAACACCGGGTTCCGGAGACCCAAGTGGCACAACAAAGAGGGATGACCATCGTGTTCGACGTATGGCTCTAAGCACGATGAGACTTAACATCTGAGGTCATCAGTCCCCTAGAGTTAGAACTACTTAAACCTAACTACCCTAAGGACAACACACATATCCATGCCCCAGGCAGGATTAGAATCTGCGACCGTAGTAGCAGCGCGGTTCCGGACTGAAGCGCCTAGAATCGCTCGGTCACAGCGGCCGGCCTGTTCGGCGTATGGCTCTGGCGCATCTTACTGCATCTGCAGCAGCAATTTGAGCAGCAGTTGGCTCAACAGTGACACAGCGAACTGTTACAAATCGGCTACTTCAGGGAAAGCCCCGACCCAGACGACCTGTAGAGTGCATTCCACTGACTCCAAACTACCGCCATTTTCTACCTCAGTGGTGTGAAGCGAGAGCTTATTGGAGGCCGCGATGGAAGGTCTGTTGTGTTTTGTGAAGTGGTTTATGGCCCCTTGAGCGTTGATTTATTACCCCCTGGGGATAATCCATCTGTCTGAGAAACTTCCCAACTCTCCCATTTCCCCTCCACCGCCACACACCTCTCCCCTCCGCCTCACCAATTCAAGCACATTTTTGATATCAAACTAATTGACTAACTAATGAAATAAATGAATTAATTGCCCCCTCTCCCTCTGGGAAATCCGCCCCTCCCTTTTGCCATCTGGAAATTGGTGGAAAAAAGACTTGGTCTGTGCTGGAGAGGAAGGATCTCATGCTACGAAATTGAAGTCAGTGTCATTTACATAGCAGGTTATATACTATTTATTTATAAAATTCAATTTTGAAGGATTGAATTTCTTTATTTGGCGGGAAAAGCTCACAGTCAGCAACTACATGTCCTAATTATTTTATTGCACTGCTGGAGATTGGAGAAGTTCTCTTGTTGGAAAATTTTCGTGGATGTGCTCCCTTGACCTGCAGGAATCGAATGATTTAGTGCAAAATACCACCATCAGAGGATGTCGCACTCCCTCTCCTCACCACCACCCCTCATCCCCTCCCTCCCCACTGCTCCCAGAAAAAACTGGCGGGAAAAAGACTCAGTCTATGCTGGAGAGAAAGGATCTCAAGACACGAAATTCAAATCAGTGTCAATAAAGATTGATGAATATTCCTTGTTTAATCATTTTGCGGAAGACAGGGCTCCCCCACTTGAGTAGAGCTCACGTCTGCACCCCACACCCCCGCTTCCCACGACGTAATAACTGTAAGCACAGAGGAAAGGAATGAAGTGCTAGCCGCCGTTTGGGGTCTCCCGCCCGTGTTTCTGTCGTTCTGTCGTCTGGGCGCCTCCACGAAGGCCCAGTACCACCCAAGTTCCTAATTACAGATCACAATACTAAACGCCGCCGACCATGAAACGGATGTCGGCCACCTTTGAGCTTGCGGCCCCAAGCAAAGTATCAAGTGGCAGCATTCTGTTGATCGGAAAATTCCAGACTTGCTTCCTGTCTGTGTCTCACACAGGTACGAAAAGGGGTTTACTATACTATCAACTATCTAGTTTCAACTACAAGGTCAAATAGGTAGAAAAGAGGGGTTACTATACTTTCAGCTATATATTGTCCTACTTATTTGATCTTTAAAAGTAGTTGAAACCAGGTAGTTGAAGGTATATTAAGACCTTTTCGTACCTGTATGAGAGGGAGATCATGAGTGAGTGAGCGTGTGTGTGTGTGCATATGTGTGTGTGTGTGAGTGTGTGCGTGTGTGTTGTATAAATATTTATTTATTTATGTGAGGAATGTGTGCTGTGTACAGAATGGTTCAAAAAGTGGTTCAAATGGCTCTAAGCACCATGGGGATTAGCCGGCCGGTGTGGCCGTGCGGTTCTAAGCGCTTCAGTTTGGAACCGCGTGACCGCTACGGTCGCAGGTTCGAATCCTGCCTCGGGCATGGATGTGTGTGATGTCCTTAGGTTAGTTAGGTTCAAGTAGTTCTAAGTTCTAGGGGACTGATGACCTCAGAAGTTAAGTCCCATAGTTCTCAGAGCCATTTGAACCATGGGGATTAACAGCTGAGGTCATCGGTCCCCTGAAGTTAGAGAACTACTGAAACCTAACTAACCTCAGGACATCACACACATCCATGCCCGAGGCAAGATTCGAACCTGCGACTGTAGCTGCAGCATGATTCCGGGCTGAATAATCTAGAACCGCTCGGGCACCGCGGCCGGCTGTGATGTGTACACACAATTGTAAATATATGTGTAAGCACACCATGAGTCTGTGTGTGTTTTTATGTGTCTGTGTGTGTGTGTGTGTGTGTGTGTGTGTGTGTGTGTGTGTGTGTGTGCGCGCGTGTGTGTGTGTGTGTGTGTGTTTGTGTGTGTGTGTGTGTGTGTGTGTGAACTGTGGAAAAAGCTATAAAAAAGTTTAAGAAATGTGAAAAAAATATAAACAAATATGCGTCATCTACATATTTATTTATTCACGCACGTTGTATGTGTGCTGTGTACACACATGTGAATTTATCTACACACCATGTGCGTCATGTAAATAGAATAGTTATTAAGTTTTACCTGCCGCGAGCTGTCCAAGACTGATTAGTTTTTAAGTGTATATAGATCACAGTCCATCAGAATTATTGTGCAACCTATTGGGACTGTGGAATTTAGTTGCAGCAAAGATACTTTCTCCACATTGGTTTTTAGAGTAGTTAAAAATTGTAAAAGTATTCTCAACAGTGCTACAACGAAAAAATTTTAAAACTCTTAGTTATTGGTTATAGCGTGTAAATTGAAAGCATCTCGACATTGAAATATCAAAGTATGTCTCAAGTATCGAACTGTACCTCAATAACTGAATCGTATCCCGAGAACTGAACTGTATCTCAAAAATCAAATTGTTCTGTGTGAACTGAATAAATGAAAAAAAATCGTTACCATACGTCTTTGTTTTTATTTCACACATCCCTACCCTCACAAATGTATATAAAGGACGTGCATGACACAAATTACATTAGTTTTTCTGAAGATGAGCGCTATTAAGGAGGTGAAGTTTAAGATGGTATATAACAAAATATATAGAACGGTTGCATAAGATTACGTCTATCACACAGCACGAATTGGCTTATGGGAGCAGAAGGCATATAGCAAACGTGTCTAAATTTATATCTCATGTGCTTGAAGAAAACCACAGACATAGTACCCGAGCGAAACTGTATATTATCAAAGGGCAAACAGGGTGGAATCAGTGAAGAAAGTACACACATATTATAAGGTAAAAATTCATTTATTTCTCATCGAACTTAAAAAAGTAATTTTACATTTTCATAAGTAGACACAGCAACACTATTTTCGCACATCTTCTTCTTGAGTCGACAGAGAGCAGGACACCCATAGAACGCCAGGTCTTGAATAACAGCAATCTTGAGGATTTGACACACCCTTGCGATCTTCCCCTTCACGTAGATGATGGCCTAATAATCGAAGTGACCGCACCATATCTTTACAGGGTGCACCAGGACCATCCCAGTGAATTCCATGGTAGAAATGTGTTAACCATTTTGCACTTCTCTGTGCTTTAGTACACTTCACATCCTTGAAAGACCTCTGTGATGCAATGTTTGCTGAGTATGTTTCTGTTAAACCTGCATCTTTAGTGTACGCTGCAAATCCAGCATCTTTAAATCTGAGCTATCTGCGGTCATCGTCATAGGAGCCATGAAGTAAAGCAATTGGTTATTAAAAAAGTAGTATCATCTTAATTGGCTGTTGTGTCCACTGAACAGACCTTATGATTTATTATTCATCATTTCAACTCTACATCCAACACAGTACATCTTAATGGATGACAGCCCATCAATCTGGCATCGCACATTCGAGCCATAGCACTTAAAGCAGGGCTTAAACTTTGAAACGACTTCATCTCTTCTAAACACGTCAGGTAACAAATTGAATGTGTGTGATATAACACATAGTAGTGGTATACATTGAGTAGGGAACATGTAGTAATCAAGAGCATTCAAGTGATGACGCCTCTTCATCACTTTTGTACAAATATCTGAGAGCACATTTCATGATTTCACCCAGTCAAACATGTTTAAGCAGTAATATTCTCTTTCCCCAGCAAATCCGGAGTTCTCAATGCTAACTGTCATAAAACATGAACCTCAGCATCCACGCCCATACCTTGCACAATATACTCACTACTATTGATCAGATTTACTATTAGAATTACGGTGCTGCTAGTGTTCCTCCTAGCCTCCAAAAGCATCACCTTATTCACAGACACCCTGCACGCACTTGAAGTTGAATAACTGAATGACGATGGATTCATAGTGCTTATTCACTTATTCAGTTAAATGCAACTGGTGCACTGGAGTGACAGACAGAAGTCTATTGTACACTTGGAGTGAAATCTGCTTTGAATTCAAACTTATAGGAGGTTTCTGCATACCATGATACACATTTTAAAAATTCAGCTTTGGCACAAATATTATATGATCTAAACAGACACCTGCTTGATATGTATCATTAAGTCATCGTATTCCCTCACATATAACAAACAAAATCTTTATACGTCGCTCTAACAAGTGTTTTCTTTTTTTTCATAACAAACCTATTTTTGCCAGCTCCATAAGATCCTTCACGAGGTGTTCCTCCTCCGAACTGTTAAACAGGTATGGTGATTAGCAAGAAGAACTTAATACATGCTTAGTCTCAATGCAGAACATTTTTGAGATAACATTGTGGTATGCAAACGTTTCTCTACCCTTTTGCTTGGCCCCTGAAAATTAACCTCGAATGGACACACTCTAGTATATTGCACATGCAGTGATGTCTTAGTGGACAAATTTGCATAATCTGGGTGTTACACATATACAAACGATAACTGTAATGCTTGTGTGAACCGTATTTATGCTGCAGTTCCAAGTTACTAAGGCCAGTGTTCCGATGTGTGCAAAGAAAATTATTACGTCAGATCGTAAGGGAGATACGGATTTGACGTGGAAAACTGCGATTTCAACGCATTGCTAGGTGTAAGGGAGATGGAAGTTCTTACGTGGAAAATTAAGTTTAGTCACAAGTATGGTACTGACATTTACAGCGCCCCAGCTGTCAGGAGGAGGTATTTCCCACACCTCAGTCATTGTCGAATGCCACCGGATTGGCCTGAACATCGTAACATTTAATTGTAATTACACTGATAAATATGTGGCTGGTTTTTTTTAGGTCTATTATGCCAAGTGTGCAGGTGCGCGGCAGAGGTAGCTGGTGACTGGAATGAACTGACATTACCAGGTGCCTTCGCTGAGGCTCCGAACCCGTCAGACAGAGAACGGCGGTGCAGTTGACCCAGCCACGTCGCCCTCTGGCCGGGTGAATAGCGAACTAAAACTCAGTTATGTGTATGGCAGCCTTCGTGATAGTGTGTGTTGCGGGTACTCTCCGATTTTTATGTGGAAATTTGAGAAGATTCAATATGGCGAGTGTTGTTGCTGGACGTATTGATAACATCTGAATTCCAATCACTATGGTCATCCTTGACACCTTCTACGACCACGCAGTCCTCTCCAACAGGCCGAGTCCGGCTACAGATCAGTCGCGATTGCTGAGATGCATGTCTCACGGCAGACACTAGTGGTACGCAACATTGGTTCTGGGGCACTGCGTGTGGAAATCGGAACATGAGTGCAAGAGGTGTGTGAGTGTTTCAGTCATGTCTGACATCTAGCCATGACAACTACTAGTACTATGGAATGTATCATGCTTTAAGTGTGTCATGTTTCGTGCTTCTCAATTCATTGCAGTGGAGTATGTCTTGCTGTGGTATTTGTCGTTGCCTCTATCCTATCATGCAGTAGGCTCTTCATCCTTCTTCTAAATGTAGTGGAGAGAACATAAACGCAACATCAAATTCCTGACTGACAGGGAAGGGGTGGGGACAGTGACTAACGAAATAACTAACCTTTTTCCATTCCAGCACTACACATCCGTCATTCCACATCACACTCAGTCTTTTTACTTCTCTCTTTTTCCACTGCTCCCCCACCCCCTCTTCCCACCTGTCTCTTGCCCTCCATCTAACCTGCAGTACTACACATCCGCCACCCCTACCATACTATCCCTCCCCCTCCCTGCCCAGCCGCCTCCTTACCTCCAACCAGTCGCCACTCCCCTCATGCACTGGTACTACTGTTCGCAGTGTGGTTTCAGTTGCCTGAGGCTGCAGTCGTGTGTGTGTGAGTTGCATTTCCAAGTGTGTGTGTGTGTGTCTGTCATCTATTTTTACGAAGGCCTTACTGGCCGAAAGTTTTATTTGTGACAGTCTTTTCGTTGCGCCTATCTACGACTCAGCATCTCCTCTCTATGGTAAGTAGCAACTTTCCTTTTCATAGTATTGTTACATTCCATCCTGGATTTTCCATTGTTTGACTGATCAACTTATTGTTTTTGGTAGTGGTATTGTGAGCAAACACACCAATTCAACCCTCCACATATAGTTTAAGTACATAGCATGCAACTGCACCGCAATTTGAAATTTTCAGCTACCTCCGACGTAATGGAGTTACTACCAAATGACCTGACTGTGCCAGTGTCCACCAATAGGAGGCAGGCGGAAAAAAATCCACAAGGGGGAAGAGTAGGGTGTGGAAACCAGGCAGTTGTGGGTTTGAATCCCATCAAATATACCACTCTTAGTACCCAGCAATAGGACGCAAGGGAAACTGGGGCACACAAAGGGTTTTGATGTAATTAATTAGTCAATCAATTATAGAGTGAGGGAATATTTCCAAGACATCCATAGCTGTGGGTTTAGCAGGTATCCATTACTTTGGTCAGGACAAAGGTGGGGTTAATTAGGCATAGGACAGGCACAACCTATTTCTTCTTCTCAAATATCTTTTTTCCATCCATTCTTATATGAGCGACAGAAGAATATGCAATTAAAGACTTCAAATACAAAGTGTGAGAACAAAGTAATGTTCCGACTACGACTGCAAGGTCAACATGAGTGTCGAGGGTAGGGTAGGGGCATGGAAGGGAGGTGGGGTGGGGTGGGGACATCTTGGACTATGTACTATGTGTGTTTGCATATGTTGGTTCACACAAACAGGAAGCAACCACTTGAGAGACAGAGAAGAAGAGAGGGAGAGCATGTGTTTCAACTGGAATTTCTTAGGTATTAATATCAAAGGCCGGCTGGAGTGGTCGAGCGGTTCTAGGCGCTACAGTCTGGAACCGCGCGACCGCTACGGTCGCAGGTTCGAATCCTGCCTCGGGCATGGATGTGTGTAATGTCCTTAGGTTAGTTAGGTTTAAGTTGTGCTAAGTTCTAGGGGCTGATGACCTCAGAAGTTAAGTCCCGTAGTGCTCAGAGGCAATATCAAAGAATTAGCACCAACTGATGCTTTCTCTGGGGATTAGCGCGACTTCTGGGCTGCACAATGCACCAGCCAGCTGGTGGTGTGGCAGCCAGCAGCAGTCACAGGGGCCGAGAGGGTGTAGTGCGACCTCTCAGACACTGATATGTGATGCAGCCCGGTAAAACAGTCAGCATGTGGCCTTGCAATGCCCTGCAGTGAGTGTAAATGATTTTTAATTGTGTAATTGCATGTGATGAGTTGTATTGACATTGACTATTTTTTAATTATTCCATGCTGTCTTCTCACCCTCAAAATGTTTAAATAAACAGTATTCTGTAAACTGGAGTCAATTTCCCAAAAAATTCTTTAAATAAATAAATAAATATACCATAAACACAGCATTGTACCTCATAAATTGTTTAAATAAACAATATCCCACACATTACCTTGTCCACCAGAAATTGTTTAAACAACTATCCATACACTACAATCGGTTTCCCATCTAATTCTATAAATAAATAAACACATATATTCCATACACCCCCTAGTATTTAATAAATTGTTCAAATAAACAATATTCCACTCATTGCCTAGTATACCAGAAATTGTTTAAACATTATTCCAACACTACAACCGATTTCCCGCCAAAAAACCAATCAAAACTCTCTTTCTTTTACCGGTTTGCTGGTGGGGGAGGGGAGGGGGTAGTGCAGCGGTGGCAGGGGAGGGGTTAACTATTTGATCAATTCAATTAATTAGTCAAACAAATTGATAGAGTGGTAGGAGACTGTTCAAATAACTCAGTGCTGAAAGTATGCTTGTGTCAGCACAGGGGAGAGGAGAGGGTTAGAGGATACCAGAGGGGTGGTGGAGGTGGAGGGGGAGGGCTGGGGGTTCTCAGGACTGATTATCCACAAAGGGTCATAAATCAATCGATGTGGGGTCATAAATCAATTACCATAACAATAGGGTAAGGGAAGGGGGTCATAAATCAACGAAGTTTGTCCCTGAATGTATGCAACCTGCACTAAGGAAATGGCCCCTTGCTGTTTTCCCTACTATGGATAACCTACATTCTGGGGCGTTTTGTTAGTGCAAGCTGTATACATTGAGGAGCAAGCATACATTCAGGGGAAAAGTTAATTGATTTATGATCCCCCAACTTTCCCCTTAACCTACTATTCTGCTTAGTGGTTTATGACGAGAGAGGACTGATTTATGACCCCCTAGGGATAATCTGCCCTTCTGAGAAACCCCATATCCCTCCCTCTCCTCCATCCCCTCCCACTGAGAAATTCTCAACCACTTCCGCCTCCACCTTATCGATACAAACACACATTTTTACGTCAAATTAATTGATTAATTAATTAAATCTATCAATTAACTAACACTTCCCACTTTGTGCAATCTCCTAGCCTTCCACACCCATCCACCCTCCGTCTCCCCTTCCCATCTGAAAATTAGCAGGAAAAGGACTAAGTCTGTGCTGGCGAGGAACGATCTCGTGCTACAGGATTGAAATCAATGTCAATGATATAGCAGAGGATATACTATGTATTTATAAAATTCAATTTTCAGAGACTGGATCGCTTTATTTGTCTTTAAAAGCTCACACCCAGAAACTTCATGTCCTAATTATGTAATTGCACTGATGCAGACTGGAGGTGTTTTCTTGTTGGGAAACTTTCGTGTATGTGCTTCCTTGACATGCAAGGAGCGACTGAGCTAGTGCACAATGCCACCACCAGAGGATGTCCCATCTCCTACCCCTCGCCCCCTCCATCATCACCCCTTCAAGAAAACATTGGAGAGGAAGGAGAATAATTACATGTCTAAATGTTCATGAAATATTTCGAAACCCACAACAAATCATGAAAAAAAGACACGCAGCAGACCAGATATCTAAAAGATTCTGCTAGAATTCGAAACACTTTCCTAAATACAACAAAAATGGCTGGGATTTTCAGTGAATTTTCAATGTCCTACAACTGCTGGTATGGAAATGTTTTAAGGCTGCAATGGGGGGGGGGGGGAGGTGGGGGGGGGGGGCGGTGGATATCATCCTCCTGCCCAAAACACAGAAGGCTGGTCTGCCCGGACTTGTCTGTGAACACTCGAACAAAGAAGATATTACATGATTCTTTGATGTCACTGAACTTTCTGAACATCTTGTTCAAACCAGTCTGTAGAGGCTCCTATGCAACCCCACGCCCCCCCCCCCCCTTCCACAAAAGATATCTTGTGACTCTCTGATGTAATGGAAATTCCTGTGACTGGAGCATTTTGATTGGTTCTTATTGAATTTACCCACCAAATTTCTGCTGCTGGTATGGGAGCACTGCCCGCCACTTTCTGCAGACAGACAAATTACGAGAAGTTCAGCAGCACAATATTTTGTACAGATCGAGAAACATACAGCAGTCATATTTCACTGACAGTTACACCTTGCAAAAGTTGTCTACAGATCATGAAATACAGAAACTATCGCCAAAGACACTTCTCAATTACACTGCTCTGCTGCTGTCTAGGAAAGCTTACATTTTTTTTATCTCCAACTATGTCGTATCACCACAAACGACTGTACGACCATACCATATTGTTGTAGTAAACAAAGTTGGTATCCTGCACCAAACCAAATCGTCATTTCTGGATTCTGCATATAGCTATTGACCACCAGACACTCATACTGCGAAGACAGACAGAACACATAAAAACATAAGCATATGCACCATACATAGTCACAGCACGACGTATTCCCCGTGAGATAAGTCCATCATCCATCAGTGTCAACAATCTTGAGGCAACTGCCCTGCACATTCTAACCTGATGCACGATCAGAGCGTCCTCTGTGGACTGTGGCCACTCTCTGAGCTTGTGTACAAAGGCTGAACTGGTTCCCTCAGCACAAAAGACGTCCTCTAAAGGGTAATGTTTCCAGTCTGGCCTGCTTGCTGTTGTGGTTCCTGCGAGTTGCAATCATCTCCAGACTCTCGGATTACAAGGATATTTGCTTTTTGAGCACTGACGATGAGATGTGCTTCATCAATTGCGAATTAATTTATCTGTCTCGAAATCAATATCAGCTGCAATATCCGATTTTGTACGCCATAAAACGACGCTTTTATGCTGACATCTTCGAGTAGCATATGAAAATATCCGAAATTTCATGTATTTTACATGGTTTGCCAGTATATCATACCATTTACGCAATTGTTCTCGTTATCAAGTACATAGCAGTATGCTACTCATCGTTTGCACAATATAATTCTGAAGACAGAATGTGGAAACTAAATCTCTAGAAATCTGAAACTACAACAAGGTCTTTATGTGGGACATGCTGCAAACCACTGAGTAACTAGAAATTTTAGACGTGTAATTGTTCTCTTTCCCCTTCCTCTCCAGAACAGACAGTCTTTTTACTGCCAATTTTTTCTGAGAGGGTTGGGGATGGAGGGGGCAAAGGGTGGGAGGTGGGATGTCCTCTGGTGGTGGCACTGTGTACTAGCTCAGTCGATCCCTGCATGTCATTGTGAGCATACACACAAAGATTTTCCAACAAGACAACACCTCCAGTCTGCAGCAGTGTAATTACATAATTAGGACATGTAGATGCTGGGTGTGAGCTTTTCCCACCAAGCTGAATTTTATAAATAAACGGTATACCCTCTGCTATGTAATTGCCACTGACTCCCATTTCGTATCATGAGGTCCTTCCTCCCCAGCACAGACTGAATTCTTTTCCTGCTAGCTTTCAGATGGGGAGGGCAGACAGAGAGAGTATTTGAGGGGAGGCCTGAGTATCCCCCAGAGGGGGAGGGGTAAATTAATCGAGTGATTTAATTAATTATTCAATTAATATGATATAAATATATGTATTTGTATCTACGAGGGGAAGGAGAAAGGGGTTGGAGATTTCTCATGGCGAGGCAGTGGAGGAGTGAGAGGGGTGTAGGGTTTTTCAAAAAGGATGCATTATCCTCAGGGGCCATAAATCAATCCTCAAGGGTTCATAAAGCACTTAGCAGAACAATAGGTTAAGGGGAGGGGTCATAAATCAACGAAGTTTGCCCCTGAATGTACACATGCCCCTGAATGTATACAACCTACAGGAACAAAACTCACCAGATCACAGGTTACCCTACTACTGGTGACAACTCCAGTGTCATCCGCAGTCAGTATTTACTGTCACTGCATTGACCGACCAAGTGCAACAACAATGGAAGTCAATCCCACAAACACAATAAATGCATGTTTGCTTACTTGCATTTAACTTTCTGAAACCATCTGAAACTGAACTATAGTCAAGCCTTGGTCTTCCTCGACATTTTATATCGCCGAGAGGCTGGCACGCCACCATTTCTGGCCGCTATGATAGATACACTCTAGTACAGAGATGAAGTAGCATGGAACGACGTTTTCCTACCTGTCATCAAATCCAAGTTCGACTCGATGACCAGCCGGAGTGGCGTCATTGTTGCTGCCTGAGATGGCAGGTCTCTGTTCTAAATTTCGCATCCTGAGAGATGAGTTCTCAGGTGTGCAGTGCCCGCAGTGTGAAGTCAATATGCGTGATTATTCAGTACAGAGGATTCAGGAAACTAATTTCTCTTCCCTGTCGCTTGAAGAAAAGATCTAGATCAAGGACCTAGGGAGACAGACACCTGATATTAAGTTGGTCAAGAAAACTGAAATTAAAAGAAACATATTATAAGAATTTTCATCCCAGACATTTACAGGAAAGTACACTACTGTCCATTAAAATTGCTACACCACGACGATGACGTGCTACAGATGCGAAATTTAACTGGCAGGAAGAAGATGCTGTGATATGCAAATGATTAGCTTTTCAGAGCATTCACACGAGGTTGGCGCCGGTCGCGACACCTACAACGTGCTGACATGAGGAAAGTTTCCAACCGATTTCTCATACACAAACAGCAGTTGACCGGCGTTGCCTGGTGAAACGTTGTTCTGATGCCTCGTGTAAGGAGGAGAAATGCGTACCATCTCGTTTCCGACTTTAATAAAGGTCGGATTGTAGCCTATCGCGATTGCGGTTTATCGTATCGCGACATTGCTGCTCGCCTTGGTCGAAATCCAATGACTGTTAGCAGAATATGGAATCGGTGGGTTCAGGAGGGTAATGCGGAATGCCGTGCTGGATCCCAACGGCCTTGTATCACTAGCAGTCGAGATGACAGGCATCTTATCCGCATGGCTGTAACGGATCGTGCAGCCACGTCTCGATCCCTGAGTCAACAGATGGGGACGCTTGCAAGACAACAACCATCTGCACGAACAGTTCGACGACGTTTGCAGCAGCATGGACTATCAGCTCGGAGACCATGGTTGCGGTTACCCCTGATGCTGCATCACAGACAGGAGCGCCTGCGATGGTGTACTCAACGACGAACCTGGGTACACGAATGGCAAAACGTCATTTTTTCGGATGAGTCCAGGTTCTGTTTACAGCATAATGATGGTCGCATTCGTGTCTGGTGACATCGCGGTGAACGCACATTGGAAGCGTATATTCGTCATCGCCATACTGGCGTATCACCCGGCGTGATGGTACAGGGTGCCATTGGTTACACGTCTCGGTCACCTCTTGTTCGCATTGACGGCACTTTGAACAGTGGACGTTACATTTCAGACGTGTTATGACCCGTGGCTCTACCCTTCATTCGATCCCTGCAGAACCCTATATTTCAAGAGGATAATGCACGACCGCGTGTTGCAGGTCCTGTACGGGCCTTTGTGGATACAGAAAATGTTCGACTGCTGCCCTGGCCAGCACATTCTCCAGATCCCTCACCAACTGAAAACGTCTGGTCAGTGGTGGCCGAGCAACTGGCTCGTTACAATATGCCAGTCACTACTGTTGATGAACTGTGGTATCGTGTTGAAGCTGCATGGGCAGCTGTACCTACCTGTACACGCCATCCAAGCTCTGTTTGACTCAATGCCCAGGCGTATCAAGGCCGTTATTACGGCCAGAGGTGGTTGTTCTGGGTACTGATTTCTCAGGATCTATGCACCCAAATTACGTGAAAATGTAATCGCATGTCAATTCTAGTATAATATATTTGTCCATTGAATACCCGTTTATCATCTGCATTTCTCTTGGTGTAGCAATTTTCATGGCCAGTAGTGTATATTTGATATGTAGTTGTGGTATCACAAATTGTACTGTTTTCTTCGGACATTTATCACAGAAGAAGAAGAAGAAACATGAGTAGTCCAAATCACATTTGGCTGCAAAGCTAGAGCACTACCTGTTAAAAAAACACGATGTTAGACAACAGCAGTTGGTGCTTATAGGCAGTCAGCTGAAAGACACAAAGATCTCAGTCGCAAAAATCGTTACGCTCTCTCTAAAACTGAGGACTGTATTAAATTTTGTGGTGTTTTCAAGGTCGCGCCTCCTGGACGTGATGAACACGGCGACTCATAAAATCCAGAAATTTCCAAATGACTCGTAAATTTCGCTGCTGGACTTGATGCTGCTCTCTGGAAGGTTAATATTTTCATAGGCAAGGCTAAATGTATAAAAAATCGTCTAGTTTCCTGTTTGCTAGGGGCTTATTATCACGGAGTTCGCCTATTTAGTTCAATGTTATGCCAGTTAAGTCTGATTTTAGTCCGTGCAACGAGCCAGAATACGGAAGAAAGGCTTTTTTTTTTTGCTGCCTTTATTAAGACACCTAGGTTTTTTTATAGTTCTTCACAGAGAATTACGATGCTAATAATTGACATAGTGAACAGTCCCTCATTTCCCACATGAGACGGAGCCTTTAATCAAGAACTGCTCAAGCTGTGTATAACGGTAGTCATTTGTAGCATGACTGGAGCAAATTGAGCTTGAATCTAGACAAACAGTTGCAATTACTCAAGATAGAGGGCTCTGTTTGAAATTAAAGTACTCAACTCTTCAAGTTTGGTTGTCTGTATTTAACACTCGAGCGGGCGCGCCGTTTTTCGTAATACGAGCGGGCGCGCGGCGCACTATGTACGCATGAACAGGATAGATTTCCTTATGTTACCAAGGTAAGTCATGTATAATCAGAATCACAGTTTAATCTTAGTTTATATAAATAGGGAGAAAATAATCTTAAATAATATGAGCTAAACTACTGTTTTATTAAACAATAAAGAAATAAATTTTCACTATAACTCTCTTTTGCCAAGGACAGGTGTTAAAGAGACAGAAATGACGCATTCGAAGTATTAAGCAGTGCAGTTGAATCAGATGTCGGTCAGCTGCTTATTCGATCACTAATTATCTCGTAGACAACTGCCTCAATGTGGGATTATGTTGCCAGTTCGTCACTGGGGTCATTTTTTTGAACTGATCGTAATTTTTTTCTCGCCTAGCTCACTTTGTATTTTGTATTACTGCTGTTCACTTGGACGTACGACAACACAATTTATCGCTGCGTTACCTGAAGCAATACTGAAGGAATAGGTATAGGTTTGCTGTTGTCAAACAAAAATGGAATCGCACAAAATCATTTTAATTTGGTTGGTGCACCTTATACACAGGCGCACCCGCTCGAGTGTTAATCATGTTATGTCACTCGGTCATATATCGTACAATCGATTAGAAAACCGAGCAGTTGACCCATACACTATGCAACATAAGACAGCAAGCTTCTAAAGTATCAAACAGGATATTCGATGTACCAAAAATGAGAGGATTTCCAAGTGCAGGGAGCTGCTGTATCCTGCAAGGAGACAAAAACAAGGAAACGAAATTCCAGGAACTGTTGTTGCAGAAGAAAAGTGTGATACAATCATCGCGCATATTCACAGGACACCTCATCGCTGGAAATCTGTGTGATTCTGAAAAGTTTGTTTCGTATGCTAATCAACTCCCGCAAACGTTGCTACAGAGGTCTTGCGAAATATATTATTTCTTCGAATGCAATACGCTAAGAACGGACCTTCAAACATTGAACACGAGGAATGAGTTTAGAACTCTTACAGGTGCTGTTCCATTAATACAATTCCCACTCGAAAATAATTTGCAGGCGCCTTTTAGCCAAACAATGTAACTCCTGACAGTAATTGTTACTATATCGATGACAACGTCTGAGGAGCTGCTGTGTGCAGCACCGAAGACTTTAGTGAAAACGACATTGCCAAAATCTCTACTCGTAGAGAGAGGAAGTGGATTTTTCACACAAACATCCATTGTAAGGTAGGCGTTTTTCCGTACAGCAATTATATTTTATTCGCCTTTAGCCTTTTTATATTAGTTATTTCGAACTTAATAGTCCATCTTCCAGTGAATCTACTAGAAAAAACTTCAGTAACCGCAACTGGCCCACAGGCAGAATTGTAAAACCACAGTAGGCTTAGTAAGACATGACCGAATGTAGAGGGAAAAAATTGAAAGAAACAAGTGTTCTCCTCATTTACACTCACCCGCAACCTAATCTGCAGACCTGTTTTAACAATCGTAGTCCTCAGTGAGATTCTGATAGTGGTGAGCGCACACTGCGATTTTACGAGGGGCGTTCAATGAATAATGCAGCACACTTCTTTTCTCGGCCAATTTCGGTTGAAGAATTGAACAATTTCTTGTGTGATATCTGGAATGTGGCCGCTTCAGTCCCATGAAGTTCCGACGGGTGGCGGCGCTATATGTAGCCTCCGCAACGGAACTGAGTTCCAGGCAGAGAGCTGTTATTTAGATGCTTTTGATGGAAAACCAGAGCATCGCAGTTAACATTCATAGGCATTTGCAGAATGTCTACGAAGACCTGGCAGTGAACAAAAGCAAGGTGAGCCACAGAGCGAGGCGTCTGTCATCATCGGGACGCAGTAAGGTCGTGCAGACTTGTCTAATCTCCCGCGTCCCGGCCGGCTGCACACAGCTGTGACTCCTGCAATGTTGGAACATGCGGACGCTCTCATTCGAGGTGATCGACGGATCACAATATCACACCTCGCTGCTCAACTGGACGTCTTGTTGGTAGTGCTGACACACTCGCCCACCAGTTGGGGTACCCAGAGGTCTGTTACTCAGATGTCTGTTCCCGCTGGGTTCCTCGCCCCTAATAGAAAACCATAAAAAGCAACGACGGCCTATCTGTGCGGAATTGCTTGCGCATTACGAGGTTGATCATAACAATTTTTTGTCGCACATCGTAGCAGGCGAAGAGATATGGGTTCACCACTTCGGACCGGAAACAAAACGGCAGCCCATGGAGTAGCGCCACACCACCTCATCTCTGAAGAAAAAGTTCAAAGTTGCACCCTCAGCCAGTAAACTCACGGCAACTGTCTTCTGGGAGTCTGAAGGGGTTATTCTGTTTGATGTTCTCCCTCATGGTACAACGATCTGCTCTAAAATGTACTGTGCTACCCTCGACAAATTTAAGAACGACTTCAGCCTGTTTGTCGCCATGAAAATGCAAACGAACTTTTACTTCTCGCTGGGTGTTGTGTGCTGTCCTTAGGTTAGTTAGGTTTAAGTAGTTCTAAGTTCTAGGGGACTGATGACCATAGATGTTAAGTCCCATAGTGCTCAGAGCTATTATAAATTACTATTTTACTTCTCCATGACAACGCAAGACCTCCCACAAGCCTGCGCACCCAAGACGAGCTTATTAAACTTCACTAGACTGTTCTTCCTCATCCACTCTACAGCTAGCATCTCGCGCCTTCCTACTTCCATCTGTTTGGCCCAATGAAGTTCCACTTCGTGGTAAACGGTACATGGATGGTAGGGAGGTTATTGATGTAGCAAGACATTGGCTCCGACGTCGTCCCAAAACAGAGGTGCCATGTGCGCATACAGGGCCTCCTTGTAAGCTGGCGCAATGCCGTCGCATTGAACGGAGATTATATTGAATAATAGAGTTTTGTAGCCAAAAGAGTGGGGAATAATATGGTGTACTGATTTCCTGAATAAAACCAACTTGCTTTCAAATAAAATATGTTCCATTACCTACTGAACACCCCTAGTACGACACGTGTTGGTAGATGGTTCTCCTTCTCATAGGAGCCGTAGCACGATCTTCTCACAAACACTCGAGATTCAAATGCGACTTCTGGGTGATGAACATGCTGCGTGATATTTCCTGACATGTTTTATTGTGACCGAGATACTTTTTTCCCCTAAAACAAGCAGGTATTCGGCATTACTAGAATACACAAAAAGCATATTAAGACGTAATTAATATAATGATTCTGTTGGTAAGGTACTTAGAAGGGAAACGATAACGTAAAACAGACCTGCCTAGTCAGGAGTCAGTAATTTTTTGCTACGTCATCGTACGATGCATACAGACAAGAAGTCGGATGCTGACAATGGTCTTTATTCATTCGCTGACTGTATGCAACGGAAAATATGTGTCCAAAGAGTTGTAGGCGTTTCCTCATCCTCACTATCACAGCGACAACCACAATGTCCCAACATTTTTTTATATTTTTGACGTTTTTTCACATCCTGTAAATAATGCAGCAAGGGTTTCCTTACATTCTAAGTTACGGAAAGATGTCAACACTGTATCTATAAAGTTTATCTGTAAAATTATATAAGATCAACCTTCTGCGAAGACAAATTTCTATTAATATTAGCTGGAAATATCTATTGGGGCAGCTTTCACAAAGGCTATGTTTCGTTATATGCTTGTAAGTGTGCATATTTTCGAACGCGTAGATGAGTACATGTTGTTTTCAAGTGATAAATATAAATATATAATTCGGACACAGATACTCAAACAGGTAAATAATTACACGCAGCCGCAGCATATATATATATATATATATATATATATATATATATATATATATATATATATATATATATATATATATATATATATATATGTGTGTGTGTGTGTGTGTGTGAGAGAGAGAGAGAGAGAGAGAAAGAAAGACGTGTAATTACTTACGTGTTTGAGTATCTGTGTTCGAAAGTAGGAAGACATGTGTTGAATTATATACTTTCCAGTTGTGTGTAAAATAGATATTGCTGTGTGAAAACTCGTTAGTGTAAGTAAGCAACTTTTTTTCTCCTAAATCACTATTCTCTTTTGCAAAAAACGACAAATTTAACCAAGCACAAGAAAAAATAAAAATAAAATTCAGAAAGCGACGAAAATAAAGCAATAGCGGGAAAGAGGCTAAAAGCCTGAGTCAGCGGAGCACAAATACTCTAGTGGAGAGCAGTGAATCACTTTTGGATTAGCAAAAATTATGATAAGGTAGTAAAGTGACGATAATCGAAACTGAAATTGTGTCCTGAAGCAAAATTCCAACAGTAGTAATAAGGCGCTTGTGCAACACTCTCAAAGTGCAGAATTAAAGGAAAATACTAGAAAATTACAAAAACAACAAAACGTAAAGATTCACACATCGGAACTTGGACGCAGAATCTATCAGGCGTAATCTCAGTGTGAGGCCTGTGTCCGCAATTTTAACTTACGGCGGCTGACAGATTTTGAATCCCCCCAACATTTTCTTCATGTGAGAAGTGGGCTAGTTCCACTACCTTTAAACTCATTTCATAAAGTTTAGATTCCTGCCATTTTTACATCGAAGGTCAACCTGTCTCCACCGTCCTGTATTTCTGCATAACATAGATAGACTACTTCCGTTATATTGGATATACCGCACACAGATAGTGGCGAAATCTAGCAACAAAACAGACCAGATCAGAATCTGCCAATGTAAATAGTCAAAATAAGTTGGTATGGACCATAACTCACACTAAAAAGTATTCTGCGCAACTGTAAATGTGGATCAGTAAAAGACCATTACAACAACGCAGAAAAAGAAGCTGACAGTACCCAGCTACAAGACAATTTCTGGAATGTCACACGTCGTGTCAAAACGCAATAATGGAAGGGATATGGCACGGAGTGAACACATGATATCAGTTGTAGGGAAGGAAATTGAAGGACACATTAGTTAAGAGGCTGCTGCAGAATTCAGTGCACCTGTAAAGGATACCCAAAGACTCCATTGCATCTTGTCTAGAGTACTGCTCAATAGTTCGGACATCAGACAAGGATTGAAATCAGAAAATCGATATAGCCCATACGGAAGTGCGACAGAGATGCTAAGGGAGTTTAAATGGGAAATACTGTTGGGTGCATTTAAAGATCCGATATTTGCGCAAAACAATGCAATAATTCTTCTACTCCCGTCATGTATCATGCGTAGGGTTCTAGAGACTACAACAACCGACGTAAAGCAATCTACGAAGGCGCATTTGTCATTTTCCCCGCCCCATATGCGATTGAAATGAGACAGATGTAGCCAAAATTGGAATATTTTGCCGTGCATTGTGCAGTGACATGCGGAGTATAAGTGTATGCAGGCTTCGGTGTCGATGGGATATAATATTCCAACTCCCTTCTTTCCAACCATACCACGTTCACTATATTGTTTCAGTTGCCGACTTTAAAATTACCCTTCCCAGAGTTTTTTCATGTATTAAATCAATAATTTTCATGTCTGCTTCGGACAGCTGTGTAATCACAGCTGGGGTATATATAATTGTGATATTGTTCTGTTTTGGAACGATTATTTACTATGTTTTCGTTTTTACACATAAAAAGAAATTTATGCGAGCACTCGCGATTAGTTCTCATGTTAAACATACAGTCTGAACAATGTCTCAGCTGGTTCCTGCCTTTTGGTAATAGCTATAAAACTTCCACTTCATTCTGAGATCAGATTTTTGCAAAGAAATATTAATTTGTTATTTCTTCCACCTCGAGCTTTCTCTTTGCCTGACTAGTATAATTTAATTTTGTTGGAGACCTGTGTTGATTTCATGATAGTATTCAGTAAACTTTCCAAGGACAAAGCTTTTTAACTGAATACGTTAGCGCGAAGTAGCGAAAACATATAAATGTCGCACCAGTTTTCGTCATAGATATTTGTGACATGACTTCTGCTTTGCTACAGTTACGTCATATTTTTTATGCAAGTACACCACACGCGAGCAGACTGCGATTTTAGTTTATCATAGTGTGAAGGTTACTCGTAGTCGCAAGTGACGTAATAAAACAGCCGCCGTGATAACGTATCACCTCTTTCGTTGCCGTTCTATGTTAATACTGGCTCTTTCGTTTCAGAGCTCACCGATTTTCCTCTACTTGTTTCCATACGGTGCTTAAATACTGAGCTTTCGGAGGACCTGGTTTTTCTACCGATATGTGTTGGGCAGTCCCATTCAAATCGTATGTCTACTCATCGTAGTTCTCTTTTCACGCCGAGCTTACGTGGGAAGGTAATCGACGGGAACCATATGAGGATAAATAGTCCCGTAAAGTCTGGTTTATCTCCATGGTCCTACAATTAAAATTTAGACATTTTAATAAAAAGTACGATTATTGTTTAGTTATTATTATTTTCGATTATTCCCATTTAAAGAGAGCGTTTGAGCTTGAATTCCTTTATGATGATTGTTTACGTTTTTCGTGCACCCAAATTTTCTTCATGTGTTCATTGTGTTGTTTCTTTCGCTCCGCTGTCCATTTGTGGTGTCAAATTTATGTTTTTTGATGATGTTCCTGAATTCAGTTCTATTTTATGCATCATTTACAGTTATGTGTGCTTGTCTGAGGTCCTCTTCAACTTCTTTTATCCATTTTGTTTTTCCCCTGCCTGAGTTGATGACTTTAAGAATTCGCTTTGAAATTCTGTTTTCATTCATCCTGTGGATATGTCCGTAGAACTGCATTCTTCTTTTCCTTATTGTATCCGTAATTATGTCTGTGTATTTATATAATTCTGATGTTGGTCTCTTCTTCCAGATTCCTTGCTCTTGTATCGGGCCAAAAATTTTCCTTTCTTGTGTCTCTATTTCTTTGATTTTCGTTTGCCCTCGTATTTGTGTTGTTTCAGATGCATATAGTGCCTCCGGAAGTACGACAGTGTTGTAGTGCCTCTATTTTGCGTTAATGGATATGGACTTTTTGTTATCATAGTTCCACGTGATTTTATATGCTTTCTGCAGTTTTTTTATTCTTTCCTCATTGGCCTTTAGGTTGATCCCTGATGGCTGGATGATTTCTCCCAGGTACAATGTGGTACTTGTACGATTTTCCCATGGGTTGTCACAATAGGCACTTTGTCTTGTGGCACTCTTTCTATGTACTGGGTTTTCTCATACGAAATTTGCAGGCCAGTTCTTTGTGCAATTTCGTGTAACTTCTCTGTTGCGTTAGTAGCTTCTTTTCTATTATTTGTAAGGATTGCAGGGTCATCTGCAAAAGCTAAACACTTCACATTGAATCTATTATCTTTTCTAATGCCAATTTGGATTCCTTTGACTTCTTTATCCCATGATCTGATAATTTTTTCAAGAATGATATTAAAGAGTAATGGTGAAAGTCCGTCACCCTGTCGCACTTCAGATTGGATTTCAAATGGTTCAGAGATATCCCCCATAAATTTAACCTTGGAGACTGTGTCAGTTAATGTTTGCCGAATGATTGCTCTTGTCTTTCTGTCAATGCTGAATTCTTCCAACGTGTTGCAGAGCGCTACTGCGTCTATTGAGTCGTAGGCCTTTTTAAAATCTACAAAAGTGACTATTGTGTTTCGGGTGTTTCTCATCTGGAGAATCATTTTCAGATTCTAGATCTGTTCTATGTATGATCGTCCCTTCCGAAAACCAGCCTGGTATTCTCCTATTTGTGGGTCAGCTTGTTCTTCTAATCTATTCATGAGACCTTTTGATATGATTTTATATGTGACCGGCACCAGTGAGATACCCCTGTAATTATTTGGTTCAGTTCTGTCCCCTTTTTTGTGGAGAGGATGGATGAGTGCGCATTTCCATTCAGAAGGGATCTGTTCTGTTTCCCAAATGTTTAATATGATTTTGTGGATTTTTCCTGTTAATCTTTCATCATTTAGTTTCCACAGTTCTGCAATAATTCCATCTTCTCCTGGGGCTCTATTGTTTTTCAGTGTCTCGATAATTTCTACTATTTCGTTGTTTAGCTATTATTATTATTGTTATTCTACGGCGTAGTCCATAAATTTGTCTCAAGATGGAATTATTTTACCTTGCCTGAGTAGCATCGCAACTTACTTATCACTTTCCTGTCATTTCTTCAGGATCGGGTTCCTTTTATTTCTTTTACTGTATCGGTTCTTCTACAGCAGGGTACTATCAGCCCCTGAGTGTTTATATTTTCGTTTCGTTTTTGCTGTTTAGACGTGGAACCTGCATTTTCGTCTATCCCACCCTTTTCAGATGAGAAACAGTTTGAAGTTTGGTGCGCTTGTGGCAGTCACAGCGGGAGTAGGGTGAGTCGCACGAGTGTTACGATTTGTTTTGGTTATAACGTTGAGGAGTAGTACTGAAATTAAGTAAATCACGTAGCATATGTTAAACGAAGAACGGAAGTTTGCGACGCCATAGTGAGAAACACGGTGAGCGCCAAATGCAAATCACGTGATGAGAAGGAACCAATTGCGCTAGCGACTGAGGAGATCTTCTTCTTCTTCTTCCTAGCCTTTTCTCGAGTGTTCATGGGGTCGACGTGTTGTTTCGGATGTGCAATGTTAGTGATAGTTGATTGCGGGATGCCCTTCATGATGCCTCCGTCGCCTCCCCCCCCCCCCCTCCCCCCTCGTTGGACGGAATGAGAGCGTTTTCTAAATCTTTGCGTGGGGTGTATCTGAGGCAGGGCATGGGTAACAGCCCAGTATTCACCCAGTCGGATATGGGAAACCGCCAAAACACGACATCCCGCTCTCGTCGTTCATCCAGCTGGCGGATCACATGTTCAATCTGTGCAAGACTGTGTACGTATTTTAAACTCTAACAAACAGTATTTACAATGTCCTTCTCTGTATTCTCTGCCAATTAGAATCATGCGTTGTCAGCTAACAAACACCTTACAGAACAGTTGCTGCATGGTTTTTAACAAGATTCCGCTGTACGTCTATTGAGGAAAAAGGGATACATAAAGCTGTTTGCTGCCTCTGATGCTTTCCTGGAAAAGAGAACCATCCACCTGGTAAATTAACATGGATCTGCATTGAAGGATGATAGAAAGTAGATGGAGTAATCGAATGGGAGGAGTTGTAAGGAGATATGATTTAATGGTAGGTTGATGATGCGTTCTAGAGAGAGGGAGATGTTGCAGCAGCTCATTTATCTCCTCTTGTGGTGTATCAGTTGTGTGGTATAACTTGTGTTCGACTCGTATGCAATTGTATGTTCTGTGTGTGACTTAGAGCGCTATCTACTTGCGATCGTTAACAGCAGACCTCTCCATACCGTAGTCAGCAGAGGACTTTCAACGCACGTGTGATAAATCAAGTCCACCATACCGGTGGAAGACCCATTTTGGTATCCTCCTCAATATGAACTAAGATGGATCCAAAGTAGTCCATTCTTTTGTCACATCTTTGATATAAATTGAGTCTTCAGTTACATAACTGCATTGATTCTAATTCTAAGTTAGTGCGGTACTGCAATCCCTGTGTACACATTTGCATGACAGATGTCGTGTGTCTAAGAGACTGTGTTACGTTCACAGTGTTCACCGAGTTAGGGCAGCACGGCCTGTAATTTCACATGTCAAACTCCACTGCTATGCGTTTGTGTATTTCCTCATAAGACGTCGTTGTTTTACTCATTTTCCGTTGCTGATGACCATTTTATAGGACTGACGAGAGCATAGCATAATTTCAGAAACGTAATCGGATATGAAAAGTGGGTGCTGGATACATCTGGGAAGCTACATACTGCATGGATCACAAAGAAGGTAGTCGTTCTATCATATTAAAGTTCTCACAGACAAAAAGGAAAATGTATCTGTCGACCAAGAATAGCTCCAATGCTGATGAATTAGCTAAGTACAAGGAATATTGTAAAATATCAAAAAAAAATAATTCAGACATCTAAACAAATGCACTACGAGAAGAAGATAGCAATGTCAGGGAACAAAATAAAAACAATATGGGATGGGATATAGTGAAAGAGGAGACTGGTAGAACGAGAAAGGAACAGGAGCAAATAGCATTAAGGGTAGATGACACATTAGTAACCGATGGGCATAGTGTGGCAAATCTATTTAACAAGTACGTTATATCCGTTACTGACAGAATGGGATTGTCAGGTTCAGTAAATAATACCCATGAATATCTGAAACTAGCCTTTACAAATAGCTTCAGGTACATGAATATGTCACTCACTTCACCAGAAGAAATAACTTCCATAATAAAATCTTTAAAAACAAAGCATTCTAGTGGTTACGATGAAATATCGACAAAGTTAATTAAGGCATGTTCTTGTGAGTTTAGTACAATTCTAAGTTCATTGTGTAACCAGTCAGTTATAATTGGGACATTTCTTGACTGGCTAAAATATGCAGATGGCTTCAAATGGCTCTGAGCACTATGGGACTCAACTGCTAAGGTCATTAGTCCCCTAGAACTTAGAACTAGTTAAACCTAACTAACCTAAGGACATCACAAACATCCAAGCCCGAGGCAGGATTCGAACCTGTGACCGTAGCAGTCTCGCGGTTCCAGACTGCAGCGCCTTTAACCGGACGGCCATTTCGGCCGGCAAAATATGCAGATGTTAAGCCTCTATTCAAGAAAGGGGATAAAGAGATACCATCAAACTACACACCGATTTCACTTTTGCCAGCATTCTCAAAAATTTTAGAAAAAGTAATGTACAGGCAGCTTCTCAACCATCTGACCACAAATAACATATTATGAAGAACACAGTTTGGATTTCTGAAGGGTTCTGATATCGAGAAGGCTATTTACACCTACAGTGAAAATGTACTTAATTCATTAAATAACAAATTGCAAGCAGCAGGTATTTTCTGTGATTTGTCAAAGGCATTTGATTATGTGAACCACAACATCCTTTTAAATACACTCCTGGAAATGGAAAAAAGAACACATTGACACCGGTGTGTCAGACCCACCATACTTGCTCCGGACACTGCGAGAGGGCTGTACAAGCAATGATCACACGCACGGCACAGCGGACACACCAGAAACCGCGGTGTTGGCCGTCGAATGGCGCTAGCTGCGCAGCATTTGTGCACCGCCACCGTCAGTGTCAGCCAGTTTGCCGTGGCAAACGGAGCTCCATCGCAGTCTTTAACACTGGTAGCATGCCGCGACAGCGTGGACGTGAACCGTATGTGCAGTTGACGGACTTTGAGCGAGGGCGTATAGTGGGCATGCGGGAGGCCGGGTGGACGTACCGCCGAATTGCTCAACACGTGGGGCGTGAGGTCTCCACAGTACATCGATGTTGTCGCCAGTGGTCGGCGGAAGGTGCACGTGCCCGTCGACCTGGGACCGGACCGCAGCGACGCACGGATGCACGCCAAGACCGTAGGATCCTACGCAGTGCCGTAGGGGACCGCACCGCCACTTCCCAGCAAATTAGGGACACTGTTGCTCCTGGGGTATCGGCGAGGACCATTCGCAACCGTCTCCATGAAGCTGGGCTACGGTCCCACACACCGTTAGGCCGTCTTCCGCTCACGCCCCAACATCGTGCAGCCCGCCTCCAGTGGTGTCGCGACAGGCGTGAATGGAGGGACGAATGGAGACGTGTCGTCTTCAGCGATGAGAGTCGCTTCTGCCTTGGTGCCAATGATGGTCGTATGCGTGTTTGGCGCCGTGCAGGTGAGCGCCACAATCAGGACTGCATACGACCGAGGCACACAGGGCCAACACCCGGCATCATGGTGTGGGGAGCGATCTCCTACACTGGCCGTACACCACTGGTGATCGTCGAGGGGACACTGAATAGTGCACGGTACATCCAAACCGTCATCGAACCCATCGTTCTACCATTCCTAGACCGGCCAGGGAACTTGCTGTTCCAACAGGACAATGCACGTCCGCATGTATCCCGTGCCACCCAACGTGCTCTAGAAGGTGTAAGTCAACTACCCTGGCCAGCAAGATCTCCGGATCTGTCCCCCATTGAGCATGTTTGGGACTGGATGAAGCGTCGTCTCACGTGGTCTGCACGTCCAGCACGAACGCTGGTCCAACTGAGGCGCCAGGTGGAAATGGCATGGCAAGCCGTTCCACAGGACTACATCCAGCATCTCTACGATCGTCTCCATGCGAGAATAGCAGCCTGCATTGCTGCGAAAGGTGGATATACACTGTACTAGTGCCGACATTGTGCATGCTCTGTTGCCTGTGTCTATGTGCCTGTGGTTCTGTCAGTGTGATCATGTGATGTATCTGACCCCAGGAATGTGTCAATAAAGTTTCCCCTTCCTGGGACAATGAATTCATGGTGTTCTTATTTCAATTTCCAGGAGTGTAAATCAGAATTCTATGGTGTCACAGGCAGTGCTGCAAAATGACTTAAGTCATACCTCGCTAACAGGAAACAAAGGATGTCAGTGCAAGGGACTAGTGAATTAAGTCATCCGTCATCATCAAAATGGGAAGAAATTACATATGGTGTCCCACAAGGATCCATCTTAGGGCCATTGCTTTTTCTTGTGTACACTAATGATCTCTTATTAGTTACACTGCCAGAAGCAGAGTTTGTTTTGTTTGCAGATGTCACAAGTATTGCAATAAATTGTATGCCAAGTGTAGTTCTAGAAAGATCTGCTAATGATATTTTCATGGATATTAATAAATGGTTTAAAGCCAACTCACTGACATTAAACTTCGAAAAGACTCACTATATGCAATTCAGAACCTGTAAGAGGTTTCCACCCAGCATATGCATAAAGTATGAAGAAGAGCATATAGAAGAGGTTGACAGTCTTAAATTCCTGGGATTACAACTTAATAATAAATTCAGTTGGGAGGAGCACACCACAGAACTGCAGAAACGTCTTAACAAATCTATATTTGCAATTCGAGTGTCAGCAAACATAGGCGACATAAAAATGAAAAAGCTTGCATACTTTGCCTTCTTTCATTCCATAATGTCATATGGTATAATATTTTGGGGCAACTCTTCAAGTGAAACAAACGTTTTCAGAGTCCAAAAGCGTGTAATACGTCTTATTTTTGGAGTAAATTCACGGACGTCCTGTAGAAACCTCTTTAAAGAACTGGGTATACTAACTACTGCCTCTCAGTATATTTACTCCTTAATGAAATTTGTCCTAAATAATACATCTCTTTTTCACACAAACAGCTCAGTTCATACATACAATACCAGGAACAAAACTGATCTGCACAAGGACTTAAGAGCACTTACTTTAGTTCAAAAAGGGGTCCACTACTCAGAAACACTCATCTTCAATAATTTGCCAGCAAAAATAAAAAAGTTAGTTACAAATAAAGATCAATTTAAAAGGAGCCTGAAAGACTTACTAGTGGCCAACTCCTTCAACTCCATTGACGTATTTTTTAGTAGAAAGAAATGATATATTGTATACATTCATACTGTTAGTATTGTTATTTCAGCTTTAAAAAAATTGACATGTTCCGCATCCACGAGGATCTCCTCAGCTCGGATCTATGGAACGAAAAACTAATCTAATCTAATCTAAACCATGGTGAGTGTGATAGAAAACTTGTAGGATGAATGTACGTCATTTGTTGGAGATATATTTCCTGCATTCGAGTGTTAACAGATTTTCGTTCCACAGGACTAACAATCGGAAATCACACTGCTTTAACATTATAGCACGCTGAAGTGCAGAACGATGTAGCCTTAGGAGTCTGTGTTTATGTTCTACAATCATTTCTCTCTTCCCAGTACCTTCTTGGTATGCAATCTAAACACTATAAAAAATCTACAGAATTGATAGCACAAATGATTAACGTAAAATGTTTCAGACGCCCTTCATAATCGCCTGTTACATCACCATAATACTCTCAAATGCATCCGGCTCGTATCTATTACATACCAATAATGAGTGCTAAACTCCTCAACATGCAGGCATCTAGAGAGATCGTGTGTAATTGTATGGGTGATATGAGTAAGATTCATACAGAACATGCTTCACAGAACGGCAGTTACAGTACTGTGACGAGAATACCGATCTATATCACTAGCGTTGGTCAGTACAGGTTTTAGAACACTTCGGAAATTAAAGTACCGAAGTGTATTGATTACGTGGACCTCAGCTCATATTGCCCCTTCACGAGACATCGAATGTAGCGGGTATAGAACCCTTCTACTTCTAGTCAGTTCCAAATTAAATTGGAAACAGTGTTGCAGGGAGAGTTCGTTAAAGGTAGAGGAAGAATTATGAGATGCATAGGGAGGGGCCTTCCAGAGTTTTGCTCAGGGTCCTTAGCTGATAGGTTCAAGCAAGGGGTAGCTTGTTTCATAATAGAGGGCAGAATCTCTGACTTTATCCTATGAATGTGAGAATACTTTGTGACTCCCATCCACATAGGGGGAGATGGTAAATCGTAATAAAATCTAGCCGACTTTGTGAAGCGTTTCGGCTAAGGAACTTAGTTTTTGCACCTCCTCTCTGTTGATGGCTATTTCCTACTCTAAGAAAAAGTGTTTGTGTCATGTTATGTAGGTAGTATAACAGTGTTCCCAATATGTCCACATGTATATGATGCATGCAGAGTAGTGGAGGGGGTGGTTTAGCAATGATACAGAAATTAAGCACCATGCTGCAATGTCATTGGCTGATAGCATCATAAGATGGGCGCAAAGAGATGTTTTGTTGATGTGACAACTTGTTAAGAGTGGTGGTTGGACCTTGAGTAACTGAGTAAAATTGTTTGAAATTAGGGAAAACCAGGTGAAATTACGAAAATTCTTGGAAAATACGTAAAAGTAATGAAAATACATTAAAAAATATGGAAGGATGAAGGTACTTGTGTGCTCACCTGGGTGTATAATATTCATTTCGTTCTTCAACCGGTGGGATTGACTGCTAATGGTGCATTCTATCTGTGCTCTATGGGTTTAAGTCCTGCAGAATACCCTCTTCTCTCCCATGCTGTTATGCATTGTAAGCCATAAAAATGAAAGACGCAGTGTCCAAAGATTTGGTGATCATGATGACCAGCACCTACTAAACCAGAACAGTGATCATATACCTGAATGCGATATGCACTGCCAATATGAGGAGTCAGTGCTGTTGGTCTCTTCAAAAACAGATCACCGAGACATTTGCCACTCCGTTATTGTGGAACATGAGTTTAATTGTGGAGGCCAGAGAGCTGTTTGGAGTTTCTAGTTTCCATATGTTGCGATGTATTCCACAGTTCCACAGTATTGTCAATAAGAAACATCGTCTTTGTCCCGTGTGTTATGGGAATAGCTTAAGTACACCATGGGATATCCAGCTTTCTGTGAGAGCCGCTGGCTCAAAATGTGTTAGTGTAGATTAAGCACTTGACACAGACCTCAAAGTTGTGGTGAAAAAACAAAATATATTGCAGGGTTCATGGCTGTAGTCATACATTGCTGGGATGTGTTATAGCAGAAAAACAATCTATCAAACTGTTTATGAAAGAACAACACAGGAACCCTGTCATGTGACCGATAGTCTTTGGGAGTCGGTCCTCATGGGCGACGAAACTTTACTTAGGTCAGTGCAAGCGACTTAGATCACTGACCACCTGCTCCAATGGACCAACGCATGTATATTTAATATAGGATCACCACATCTGCTTGATGCCAAAACGCAGACAGTATCTGTTTTCAATACATCGGAAGAGACAGACACAGTAATATCTTATCGAGTTCTCTGCTGGGTGACGTTAGCTAAGTTTTTATAGTTTGTACTTTTACTCCGCTGGATGTTATAGAAATAACAAGGTGAGAGAGGGCGAGAGTGTGTGTGTGTGAGAGAGAGAGAGAGAAACTGTGCTGTCAGCTCTCTGACAGCATTAAACTGTCTTATTTCTAACATAGGAATCATAGGAATACGATAAAAGGGAGCAAGACCTATACTGGGTGATATTTATAGACTGTCGTTCAGTATCAATGAATTGTAGGCGTCATGCTTCCGAATTTCTTTATGCAGTCTGTGTATAGTCTGCGTGCTTCTTAATGTGCTATTGTACTTCAGCGTGCTGTTCTTCTCGTTGTTATTGCTCTTTACTTAGTGATTGGTGGAGGACTAGAAAGCCTTATAACTAATGGAACAGTGCTGCCGGAATATGATGGGATTTCGAGAGAATTAATAGGGGTCTTTGAATTGATGGGGGAAATTTCTTATTCATGTAAATCATGTGGATTCAAATACTATATATCGAAGACTGGAAGATTCGCGAGAATGCGACAGGTAAGCTATGGTCTGGCGAATGGGGAGTTTAGAGGTGAGTTCTGTACCGTTTCTTTTAAGTGTTGTGGGTAGACATATTACAACCGCTCACATACATCTCAAAAAGTGACAGCAATGAGAAAATTAGGAGCTAATAAGAAGATTTTTACCGAAAGCTACGTCTTTTGTTTTCTCGATAAATAAGAGACAATATTCTTCCGTGAAGTTTATGTGTCTATACATGGATCAAATGACATCTTAATAGGTAGACTAAATTTACATTTAAATCTATATTCTTTCTTCGCAAGCCATCATATTGTGTGTGGCGGAGAGTACCCTGTACCACTACTATTCCAATCGCAAATAGAGTAAGAGTAAAAGACTGCCTATATGCCTGCTTATGAGCGCTAATTTCTAGTGACTTATCTTCGTGGTCCTTATGTAAAATGTATGTTGGTGTGGTAGAATCCTGTTGTGGTCAGCTTCAAATGTTGGTTCTCAATAGTGTTCCTCGAAAGGGGTTCTATGCAGGGATTCTCATTTGAGCTATCTGGCCATTGTAATCCGAGATTTGGAACAAATTGCTCACCGTGTAAAATAACTCTCGTGATCAGTTTAATTAACTAGACTGTTAATATGATATTAATGATATACTGCCAGGTGTGGGAAAAATACGTCCAGTCATAAGAAGAATGTAGATTTTTGTGGGCAATTGATGTTTCCGGAGCCGCAGGCATAAGGAGGAGGTATTTCCAATAATTTGCTCATTGTCGAATGTCACCAGATTGGGGCTGTAATCGCAATATTTAATTGTAATTCCACTGATAAATACGCGGATTGTTTCCTAGGACGACTCTGCCTGCCGCCCAGGTGCGTGGCAGAGGCAGTTGGTGATCGGAATGAAAGGACATTTCCAGCTTAAGGCTGTTGCGAGAGAAGGATACAAAGAAAAGTTCCAGCTGGCTGGCTAGTCAGCTTTCGCTCGCAGCCGTGGGGACAAGTCCTGGCGGCAACTTCTGGATAGCTGACTAGTGAACTAGCCAGCATGCTGGTAAAGCAGCGACAAAATTTGATGTTTATGTTGTGTGAAATGATTCAATATGGCGAGTGTTTGCGCTGGACAATTATTCTCCCTCATCTAAACTGATCGGTTGATGGCTGGGTGGCCAGGTGATACTCTCTCCAGCTTCTGAGCATCTGTTGTGGCAGATGTGCAAATACCGTGAGATGAGGTGCATCTGTCAGCGTGACCAAAGCGTGGCGACGGCTTATGGAAGTTTCGTGATCTCTGACATCTAATCATGACAGCTACCACTATGGAGTGGAAAGTGGTTTAAGTGTGTGGTATTTTCTGCTTCGCAATACAGTCCAGTGGACTCTGTCTAGCAGTGGTATTCGTTGTTGTTATTCCCCAGTCACGTGGTAGAGCCTTCCCCCTCCTCCTCATTCTTCATCTTGGAGTAGCTGAGGGAATCAGCTTAGGGATTATATAGCGCTTTAAAAACCCAATTGCAACATGAGATCCCCAACTGATCAATTTATCGTTTCCGACAGTGGTACTGCGAGCATACACACATACACACCAGTCGCCCCCCCCCCCCCCCCTCACCCGTGCAGATTGTTTAAGGACATAGAAAGCAGCTGAGACGAAATTTGAAATTTTCTGCTACCTCAGCCGTAATGGACTTTCCACCATATGATCTAACTGAGTCAGTATCCACCAACAGGAGGCAAGCGAAAAATCCCGAAGGTGGAGGAGCGCGTTTGGAAACTGGATAGTTTTGGGATCGAATTCCACCAAATACACCAGCCCCAGTATTCACCAGTAGGATGTAAGGAAAGACTGCCCACAAACAAAGGGTATTTATTTAATTAATTAGTTAATCGATCTGATAGAGTGATGGAATATTTCCAACTCTGTTCAGAACAAAGCAGGGGTTAGTGCGCTACGTGACAGATGCTCACTGGGCAGTAAGTAGCCACTTGAGAGAGAGGGGGGAGAGGAAGGGAGAGAGAGAGAGAGAGAGAGAGAGAGATAGAGAGAGAGCAAGCATGTCTTTAGACAGGAATTTCTCAGGTATCAATGTGAAAGAGTTGCTGCCACTTCATGCTTTCTTTTTTTTCTTATAAGTAAACAGTTATCCTTTACTATGTAATTGACATAGATTTGAATTTCATGTCATGGGATTCTTCCTCTTCAGCACAGATTGAGGCTTTTTCCCGCCAATTTCCCGGTGAAGGAGGATAAGGGGGCCTGCAGAATTTACCAGATGTGTAGGGTTAATTAATTTATCGATTTAATTAATTAGTCAGATAGCTTGACATCAAAGGTGTGCTTGTATTGGTGAGGGGGTTTCCCAGAGGGATGGTAGAGATGGAGGGGAAGGGGTGGGGCTTTTCGGACGGATTATCCCCAGGGCATCATAAAGCAGGTAACAGAACAATAAGGGGAGAAGGAGGGGTTATAAATCAATCAAGAGTGCCGCTGAATGTAAGCAACCCGCACTAACAACAACATATCGTTCCAGAACACTGTACACAGCTGCAGCGCATCCATGTCACAACATACGACGATTATTCAGATTGATGATTCCAATTCTGGTAAACGTTGCCTCGTCGGTAAAGAGGAAGTCCCATAATTTTGATGGTCTGGTGCACAAACCACCGACAAAATTCTTCCCACAGAGGGAAATCTGCTGCTGATAATCTTTGCACTAGTTGCAAGTGATAGGGTCAGTAGGGGTTGCCATGCAGGATAGAAATAATCATACGTTGGCTTATATCATGTTGGCAGGCTACTTGCCTGGAGTTTGTACTAGGATTCATCTCAATACCCTCTAGAACTTGTTCCCCCAAATCCGTTGTACGCACAGTCCACTGCCTTCCTGGACATCTGTCTGTCTGAAAGGACCCATTATCACACAAACGCCAGAAAA
Source organism: Schistocerca serialis cubense (assembly GCF_023864345.2). Taxonomy (NCBI): domain Eukaryota; kingdom Metazoa; phylum Arthropoda; class Insecta; order Orthoptera; family Acrididae; genus Schistocerca; species Schistocerca serialis. The sequence goes on along the minus strand of NC_064643.1, from coordinate 304,892,495 downwards.
GGGCTTGAAATGCTGTGTGAAGTGGTTGATGCCTATGAGGGTACTTGTTTTAGCATAGCTGTGCTGCCTCTCGACCGTTTCCATCTGCTTGGCTGTACACAAACTCCATCTCGGCTTGTTCCCGACATGAGTACCGAACCGTTCTGCTACTTACAGTGCGCTATGTCAATCACACAGCTTGCAACACACAATGAACACACGGCACATAGTCAGAGGAACTTTCATTCGTCAGTGCCATCTACCATGGCAACGATATAATTCCGGATATGTGTTCATACGACCGTTTTTCCTTCATTCTCAGTCAGGAATCAATTCCTGCAGTTTGTCGGTTTTGTTAATGTTCACCCTGCATAAACAGTTCATTCATTCCGGGAATCGAAGAGGTCGATGATTTTTGCCTGCTATCGTCATTGGTACTAGCAATTTATCGGTCCCAGAGATTCCAAGACTTTCGATAATGTTCTAATTTCAAGTTTAAAGCCGGATAGCAAATGACAAAAGAAATATATTTTTTGTGTGATATAATTGCAGATTAACAATTTTCTGATTCTTTCTCTTTTTGGCAATGTGAAACCTTAACTCTTGCTAAATTTCATAATTCTACACCAAGGGGAAGTGTTCTATACGTTTTAATGAGTGAGTTTGCGAGTATCAAAATATGGAACACAAATGGCCATATCTTTTTATTGCATTCAATTAGAAGCTAATTTACTATACCGTCAAGGAATCGTAGACCTTAGTATGTGACACAAATTTCAACTTGATACATCTACCCGTTCCCAAGAAAAAGGATTTTGCGCAGTAGGATAGACAGACAGACAACAAAGCCATCGATACGGCGACATTGGGAAGCAGAGTCATCGAATTTAGTAAAGACGATTGGTGACACAAATAACAGATAATGTGAAAAATCATTACGAACAAGTACACCAGACTGGGATTCATTGAAAGAATCCTTAAGAAATGTAGTCCATCAACAAAGGAAGTAGGTTACAAAATACTCGTTCAACCAACACTTGGATATTGCTCGTCAATCTGGGATCCGACTGATGGAGAAAATAGAGAAGATCCAAAGAAGAGCAGCGTGTTTCGTTAGAGGTTCATTTAATACGCGCAAAAGCATCACGGAGATGCTCGGTGGCAGACGCTGCAAGAGAGGCGCTCTGCGTCACGGTTTGGTCTACTGTTAAAGTTCCAAGAGTGTACGTTCCTAGAAGACCCAGACAACATATTGCTTCCTCCTACGTATACCTCGCGGAAAGACCACAAAGATAAAAATAGAGAGATTCAAAGCCACTCGGAGGCAACTGCTCTTTCCGCGAACAATACGCGAATGGCACAGGAAAAGGGGAAGTGAGACTGGTACACAAGTACCCTTCCCCGGCACATCGTAAGGCGGTTTGCGGAGTATAGATGTAGAAGTATTGCCATTGCTGTGGAGCACTTTTAATTGAAATTTTAGTTCGCAGCTCGTGGTCGTGCGGTAGCGTTATCGCTTCCCACGCCCGGGTTCCCGGGTTCGATTCCCGGCGGGGTCAGGGATTTTCTCTGCCTCGTGATGACTGGGTGTTGTGTGCTGTCCTTAGGTTAGTTAGGTTTAAGTAGGTCTAAGTTCTAGGGGACTGATGACCATAGATGTTAAGTCCCATAGTGCTCAGAGCCATTTTTGAATTGAAATTTTATTCTTCCAACAATGAAATATTTTCTAAGAAATTTGCTTACCACGCACCCTTTGTTCGACTTAAGGAAACAAAAAGTAATGGTCAGACAATAACTCTGGCGAATACGGGAAATGGGACACTAACTTCATAATTTACTCCATCAAATGATCATTTATTTCACGTGTTGTGGGGCAGTTGACATTGTCCCGATGTAGTGTGATGCGACGTGTTCAGCTGTTTTTTTTCTCTGAGTTCATCGATGAGTTGTGGCAAACAAGTTGTGTACCATTCACCATTAACTGATCTTCTATCATCTGAAGCAATGGTCGCAACATATCCATTGTAACCAAAGGAGCAAGCAAGAATTTTCTTAGACGAGCTTCGTGAATGGACACCCATACTGGGTTTTCGTCTTGCAAATTCCCAACCCATTGCTGCCTAAATTCTGGCTCGTACGTGTAGGGCCATTTTAAGAACGTTTTTCCACAGAAGAGAAATATCATTTGGCACCCTCCCATCTCTTCCTTGCCGACCCTTAGACATTACTTACCATTCCTTGGGCTTTTGCTAAGACCTTAAAAAAGTAACTCTAAATCTGGTGATCGTACAAAAGGGTTGCTCTTTCTTTCAAAATAAGTACTGCACAGATAATCATCTGTAATAAAATTCTAAGATCTTTGAAAACTTTTAGTGGAAGCAGAAAGAACAAGACATATTGTATTGTTCTAGCTTCAACAAAACTGCTATTAAAATGGGCGAAAAAATGAAAATGTAAAATTTATGATGATTTTTTTAGTGTAATAATAGAACATTTTTATTCTACGAGGGGCGTTCAATAAGTCGACACGTCTTTTTTTATCGGCCAATTTCGGCTGAAAAAAATGTGGAAGTTATTGTGGGACATGTTAGAATATTCCCGCTACAGCCCCTGTGGTTACATGAAGTTCCGATAGGTGTCGGCGCTATGCGTAGCCCTCAAAGTGGCCTCTGCAACGGAGGTGCTTCCAAAGAGCTGTTGTTGAGTTTCTTTTGGTGGAAAACCAGAGTATCGCAGATATTCATAGGCGCTTTCAGAATGTCTACAGAGACCTGGCAGTGAACAAAAGCCCGGTGGGTCGTTGGACGTCGCGTCTGTCATCATCGCAACGAGGTGGCGCGGCAGCACACGCATCGCGGACCTTCACCGGGAATACCGACTTGAGACTCTCAAGGAGGTAATCCACAAACTCACCACAAAACTGTACAGAAACTCCAGACACTCGCAGAACCCGTTTATTCTGAATGTGGGGAACTACGACCACAATCATAGATGGAAACATAAAAGACCAAAAGACATACTTGTAAGGACCTAACATCTATGGCCTAGCACAAGCAAACACAACGGTAGAGGTGAGCCCCTGTTAATCAGACGCCATTACTGGATATCCAGCTGGAATACACTGCCGAAAAACTGGCACCACGCAGGGAAGCCGTACCGTACACTGCATGCAGACAGGCTCCACACATCCCCCACACAGTGAGATGATCTATGGCCGATCTCCCACTACTGTATAACGATCTTGGTTGTACCAGGAATGTAGCGGCTGCTGCAACTGGGATACATCGCCATCGCTTGCCACAGTAATGATGCATGATACCTATACTAACAAATCCAACCTTGCATGAACTATCGCAGCTAGTAAGCCACTACTGCTCTTACTACCCATCCCACTGTCGCAGAGGTTTTTTTTTCCCACGGCACGAGCCTTGGCACTTTTTTCTCTCTGCTCTTCAAATTGCTACCCTCACTCGCGTTTCGTCCACTATCACCTGATGGACCGTGTTAATGCGTAGTCTTACCCAGACGCACGGATAACATCACAGCCCAGCATCCTGTGATCCATTTACTAGATAACTAACATGTTGACGGAGGTGACAGTAGAACTTTTGGTTTGGTCACCACGTTGGTGCGGGCGTGGAGGGGCCCCATCTCTACACACAGCTGTGGTCTCTGCAATGTTGGAACGTGCGGACACTCTCGTTCAAGGTGATCGAAGGAACAGAGTCAAACAAGTCGCTGGACAACTGAACTTCTCTTTTGGTAGTGCTGACACACTTGTCCAGCAGTTGGGTACTGAAAGGTATGTGCCCGTTGGGTCCTTGCCGCCTATCAGACGCCAACAAAGAGAAACAAATGATATCTGTGCGGAATTGCTTGCGCGTTACGAGGCTGGTCATGACAACTTTTTTCGTCGAACATCATCACTGGCAATGAAACACGGGTTCACCATTTAGAGCCGGAAACAAAACGGCAATCCATGCAGTGACGCCACACTACCTCTTTTCCGAAGAAAGTGTTCAAAGCCGCACCATCAACCGGTAAAGTCATGGCGACGGTCTTCTGAAACTCTGAAGGTGTTATTCTTTTTGACGTTCTGCCCCGGTTGCAACGATCAACTCTGAAATGTATTGCGCTTCTCTCAGGAAACTGAAGAAACGACTTCAGCGTGTTCTTCACCACAAAAATGCAAATGAACTACTCCTTCTTTATGACAACGCAAGGCCTCACACAAATCTGCGCACCAGAGAGGAGGTCAGAAAACTTCATTGGACTGTTCTTCCTCATCGACCCTTGAACCCGGATCTCGCACCTTCCGCCTTCCATCTGTTTGGCCCAAGCACTCCGCGGGAAGCAGTATGTGGATGATGGTGAGGTTATTGATGCAGCAACACGTTGGCTCCGATGTAGACCAGTAGAGTGGTACCATTCGGGCATCCAGGTCCTCCAAGTAATGTGGCGTAATGCCATAGCACTGAACGAAGATTATAGTGAAAAATCAGGTTTTGTAGCCAAAAGAGTGGGGCATAATATGATGTATTTGAATCTTGAATAAAACCAACCTGCTTGCAGAAAGAAAGTTGTTGCATTACTTATGGAAAACACCTCTTATAATTTACAAATTATTCTACTTAAAAGAGATGTGTTACTTTCCGAAGACGATATCACTCATGGTTGTGAGTGACGATCTCTACCAACTTTCATTCGCTTAACCTAACCCAAGGTTGTTACTTTGTTGCCGGCCGGGGTGGCCGAGCGGTTCTAGGCGCTACAGGCTCGAACCGCGCGACCGCTACGGTCGCAGGTTCGAATCCTGCCCCGGGCATGGATGTGTGTGATGTCCTTAGGTTAGTTAGGTGTAAGTAGTTCTAAGTGCTAGGGGACTGATGACCTCAGCAGTTAAGTCCCATAGTGCCCAGAGCCATTTTTTTTTTTGTTGCTTTGTTGCAATGACAACTGACGCGTCGTCCAACGACTCACCGTGCTTTTGTTCACTGCCAGGTCTCTCTTGTAACTACTATTCCTAGGGAGTTTCCTCTTTCACCATATGAAATGGATTTTATTCGAATACTGAGATTTCTGAGGCAGTCGTGATGAAATACTTTAATTCAGGTACTCTTACTTATACAGTATCGTCGATCACCTTAGGTGCAAGGTCATACTGTACCAAAACTATTATTGTAGAATAAGCCCTAGTTGAGTTGATAGTTAAAACATTAAGGAGCGCAACGGGAAAGTACACTTGCGATTCTGTGCGACTATACGTCGCGATCGATTCTTTATGGATTCTTTTCTGATACGGAGACTTAACACTTCTTTCGGATGCTGTTACTGAAAGGATGTATCTTAGGGGATGGTCCGTCGTGGTTAGTAAATACGTATGAAACCCTACCCGGAATGGAGCGTGGAAAGAGGGTAAATCAACTGCAGATCATATCTAAAATAATTGCCTTTTATAACGTAGCACTCCCCTTCCACAGAGAAAAACAATCATTATATCACAAACAAAAATTAGTTAATTTGGTCCATTACACTTTTACACAGGAGATATTTTTCTAATTGATTAAGTTAATCAGCAAGGATATAGGATGAGATGTTTTGGGTTGATAAGAACAAAAGGACATTACTTGATCGTCCCAAATAATGTCACACAAGGGAAAGAGAAAATCTAAATCTAGCAAAACCCAATTATTCAGATGAAATCTCATCCAACGAAAGATTGTCTTGAATTTAGCGGTTCATTATGCTCAGGAGAATTAATACCAAGTGATTACAGACGGAGGATACGAATAGATAAGGGAACCAAAGACAAACCGTGAAAGTAAAACACATGAATTCGAACAAAATCTTCTACAGAAATAATCTTGGATGCCGGTGTTCGTTATACTTAGTGAACTGAGCTCTTTCGAATAGAAAGGATTTTAATCATAAAACACAGATTCGAAATCAAGAACAGGTTCAATCAACCAAACGTATAGTAGGAAACAAAAATCACAACGGACTGCACTTGAATGATAGTAGGAAAGCTCGCTGAAGGCCATTAAGTGGAAGAATGATACGTGGAATTTAAACTACAGGGAAACAGCAAAGGGGGCCATCATTCATGGTAACAAAAGTCTGTTACACTGCGGTTGGGTTGTTTGAGGGAAGAGACGAAACTATGAGGTCATCGGTCACATCGGATTAGGGAAAGACGGGGAAGGAAGTCGGCTGCGCCTTTCAAAGGAACCATACCGGCATTTGCCTTGAGCGATTTAGGGAAATCACAGAAAACCTAAATCAGGATGGCCGGACGCGGAATTGAACCGTCGTCCTCATGAATGCGAGTCCAGTGTGCTAACCATTGCGCCATCTTGCTCGGTGTGCTACACCGGAAAACTTCATTTATGTTGCATACACGCCAAATTAACACTCCGCGAAGCCAAAGACATTAAATAATCATAGCAGGGCGTTGAAAATTGAACTTGGCAACAAACTAACACGATAAGGGCTCGTGGACAGATACTGCCTAAGTACAAAGCATGATCAAATGACCTTACGTTACACCCGAATTTACTTAGATTCAAACATGAGCGTCACTAGAAAGACATTATTAATTACTAACTGAACATGGAAGTGCAGATATTTTAATCTCCAACAGCATATGGAGCAAGGATTTAAGTTGAACGGTAAGCGCCTAGGCTACGAAAATATTTAACAAACTAAACATTCTCTTTATTGAATCAGTGAACAACAAGGCAACATCTCGTTACCAAATGTAGGATTTCGTAACAGGGAGAACACTTCAAATATAATTTTACAGTTATGGACTTTCGGCTCTCAGGGAACGGATATTTCTGACTGACCTCTTGGACGTTTAAGACAAAACTAAAACACAGAGAAGGTACGTTGTAATAGATGCGCAACATAAAATCTTTAGGCCAGCCAGGTTCGGCCAGAAATAACCCATATAGTGAAATTCTAAGGATTCCTTTTAACAACTGAGCAACAAGACCTTACATAAAGCTTAGCCACAGATAATTTAAAAAATCTTTAAAACAAGGACTCTTTAAAAAATTAGCAACAAGTAAATTTTTTAAATAGCTCTAGATATTAAAAAAATCTTTTTAAAAAAAGGATCCTTAAAAACTCAGCAACAAGTAAAATTTAAGACTTGTGATTTTAGCTGTACGTAATGACCTATTTAACAACATTTAAATAACACTGAGCGTTTGGAGTCATTGGCCAGGAGGCCCTTTGCGGGGCAGGTCCGGCCGCCTTGGTGAGGTCTTATTACATTCGACGCCACATTGGGCGACCTGCGCGCCGTATGGCGATGAAATGATGATGAAGACATCACAACACCCAGTCCCTGAGCAGAGAAATCTCCGACCCAGCCGGGAATCGAACCCGGGTCCGTAGGACAGCAATCCGTCACGCTGACCTTTTGTTTTTAGTTTCCCCCGGGTCCGTAGGACGGCAGTCCGTCACGCTGACTTTTTTTTATCGTTGTGTTTTGGTTGTTGCCGACATCCATTCAAGTTCGTTTGTTGATCCTTTCTTTTTATTTTCTGTATTGTATTTCAATTCCACATCGGGACGGGCTGGCAGCAGCATATGCGCTGCTCTTCAGCCGAAAGACATAGAACAAAACAATAGAAGACAATTAAAAACAGCAAAGGAGAGAATAAGGTGAACATAGATATAAAAAAGGGGGAACAACATGGAAGGCAATAGACAAAAAAATGGGGTGACTAAAATGGAGATAAAAAAATGTTTAAAAGTAGCACACACAAAAAGCCACACACTGCGACGATTAAACGAACACAAGGCACAGTATAAAGGTATCGACGGATGGCATAGCACATAACATAACACTGACGGCGAACCTCAAGGCAGTACACAATGAAAATCACACCTCTTGACGCACAGGAGAAACAGCACTAAACACAACACTGATGTGGCACACTGATGATGATCAATACAGAGGATCTGCCAGGCGCTAGGAGATGAGGGGGACCTGAAGAAGGGAGGGAGGGGAAGGGATGGAGGAGATGAGCAGGGGGCGCACTGAAGAAGGCCAGGTAGGGAGGGATGTGGGAAGGAAAGAGGCAAGTATGGGGTGCAGGGTCTCAGAGGAGGGGGGGATGGAGGAAAATCCGCTCTGGGAGAAGGAGGGAAGGGGAAAAAGGGGGACCTGGGGAGGGGGGGGGGAACAAGGCCAGGTTATTGTTGGAAGGAAGGGTAGATGTCACGGCGAAGTTCGTCATCCGGGAGGGGGAGGCGTTGGAAATTGCCCTGATGAAGGAGATGAAGGGTGTGGAGGTGGAGAGAGGGAGGGATACAGCGATAGAGGCGCGGCAACGGGCGGGGGGTGGAGAGGAAGGAGGAAACCAGAGGGTGGGGGGGATCAAGCCTGCGAACAATGTAAAGGATGCGGAGATGTTGGAGGAACAGGAGGAGGTGGGGGAAGGGGATCAGTTCATACAGGAGCCGTGTGGGGGAAGGAAGGCGGATATGGAAGGCAAGGCGGAGCGCATGGCGTTCAAGGATTTGGAGGGCCTTGTAAAAGCGGGTGGGGGCGGAGATCCAGGCAACGCTGGCATAACAGAGGATAGGACGGATGAGGGATTTGTAGGTGTGGAGGATGGTAGAAGGATGCAATCCCCATGTTCGGCCAGACAGGAGTTTCAGAAGGCGGAGGCGGGAATGGGCTTTCTGCTGGATGGTCTGGAGATGAGGGGTCCAGGTGAGGTGTCGGTCGAGGGTGAGGCCAAGGTATTTCAGGGTGGGGGTGAGCTGGATAGGATGACCATGAAGGGTAAGGTAGAAATCATGGAGACGAAAGGAGCGAGTGGTGCGGCCTATGATGATTGCCTGGGTTTTGGAGGGGTTGAGACGGAGGAACCACTGGTTACACCAAGTGGTGAACTGGTTAAGGTGGGTTTGGAGGGTACATTGAGACCGTTGAAGGGTAGGATAGAGAGCCAGGAAGGCGGTGTCATCAGCATACTGGAGAAGGTGGACTGGTGGGGGTGGCCTGGGCATATCAGCTGTATACAAAAGATAAAGGAGAGGGGAGGGGACAGAACCCTGGGGGACGCCAGCCGTGGGATAAAAGATACGGGAGTTGGTGTTGTGGAGGGTGACATAGGAAGGACGGTGCGAGAGGAAGGAAGCGACTAGACGGACAAAATTGATAGGTAGAGCGTAGGTTTGGAGTTTAAAGAGGAGACCGGGATGCCATACACGGTCATAGGCATTTTGGAGGTCAAGGGAAACAAAGATGGCGGAGTGACGGGAGTTGAGCTGGAGGGACAGAAGGTGAACAAGATTGAGGAGTTGGTCTTTAGCAGAGGAGGAGGGTTGGAAGCCACACTGGGTAAGGGGGAGGAGGTGGTGTTGAGCAAGGTGCTGATGGATACGGTGGGAGAGGATGGATTCAAAGACCTTACTGAAGACGGAGGTGAGGCAGATGGGACGATAGGAAGAGGCGGCAGAAGGGGGTTTGTTGGGTTTGAGGAATAAGAGGACGTGGGAGGTCTTCCACAGGTCAGGGTAGAAGCCAGTAGAGAGGATGACGTTATAGAGATGGGCGAGGACAGTCAGGAAGTTATAGGGGCTTTCTCGAAGGTGACGGTAGGTGACACAGCCGTGACCAGGGGCCGTGTTGCGTTTGGACTGGAGGATAAGTTTAATGTCTTGTGCTGTGATGGGAGTGTTGATGTCGGAGGGGGGCAACTGCCCCAAGTACTGGAGACTAGGAGCAAGTGGAGCGACGGAGGTATCAGCACGTTCCATGACGGTGGGGAAAAGAGAATATTCAAAGTGGGGATCATCGGGGATGGAGAAGGCCTCGGAAAGGTGGGAAGCGAAGTGGTTGGCCTTACTGAGGTTGTCTGGAAGGGGGCGATCGTTATGGAGAAGGGGGTAGTGGGGAGCGGAAAGGGAGCCAGTAAGACGATGGAAGGCGGACCAGTACTTGGAGGAGTTGATAGGGAGGGTGGCATTGAGTCGTGTGCAGGTCTGGCGCCAGTCCCGGCGTTTCGTTGCTGTAATAAGGTTCCGTACGCGTCACTGTATTTGCCGGTGGCGTTGGAGTGTATCCCTGTCACGAGTGCGCAGGAAGGAGCGATAGAGGAGGCGGGATTCACGGAGGAGGAGGACAGCCCGCGGAGGGAGAGTGGGACGGTGTGGGTGGATGGTTTTAGTAGGAACATGGGCCTCCATGGCGTCAGTAATTACCTTCTGAAGGAAGGACGAGGCGTGGATGATGTCGTCAGGATGGCGATAGGTAAGAGTGTGGCTTTCGACCTGGGTGGAGATGGAGTCCCTGTAGGCATCCCAGTTGGCACGGCGATAGTCATGGACGACCTTGGGAGGGGGTGCAGGTTGCGGGGCCGGAGGGGGCGGTTTGCAGACGTTATGGTGAGAAGGACAGGGAGGTGATCGCTACCTGTGGGGTCAAGGACGGCGACAGTGATACGCCCAAGGAGGTTGGCAGAGGCAATGACAACATTGGGAGTGGTGTTACTTTCGGGTCGGGTGTGCTGGGGAAGGGGAACAAGGTCACCCTGGATTGTGGAGAGGAACTGATGCCACTGCCGCAGGGCAGCAGGAGTGCGGCTATGGATGTTGAGGTCGGCGGCAATCACATAGGTGGAGAAGGTGTGGTCAATGTGTGGGATGAAGTCATAAGGAAGAGGAGCAGTGGAGCGGACATAGATGGTGGCACAGGTAATGGTGAGGGAGGGGAAGAAGACGCTAAGGATAAGGTGTTCAGTGGGGTCATTGAGGAGAGGTTGTGGCCAGACGGGGATATGCTTAAGGTGGCCAATCGTGACCCCACCCTGCGCATGAGGACCAGGAGCATCAGTGTGGTGGAGGATATAGGGGGAGGTGCGGATAGAATGGTGAGGCTGGAGAAAGGTTTCGTTCAAGAGGAAGGTGTCGACCTGGTGGTGGGAGAGGGTGTGCATGAGGAGGTATTTGTTGGAGCGGAAGGAGCGAATGTTCTGGAAGAGGATGCGAGACTCGTGCCACGCCATGACGGGAAGGAGGGGGGGAAGAGAGGGAAGGGAAGAGACTTAAACTAGGGTGCCGAGGTGGGTGAAGGTGAAGTGGGCTTGGTTGTGGGAGTAAGTGGCGAAAGTGTTCAGGTGGAAAACAGAGCGAGCAGCAAGGGATATTTGTTGGAAGGTGTGCGGGTGCTGAAAAGGGTGAATGTTTTGGAGTACAACGGTAATGAACCGGATGATTTCCTCGGCCGTGGGGGGTGGACGGAGGGAATTGTTAGGATGGACAGGAGGTTCGACGGGACGAACTGGGACTGTAAGTTCAGGGGTGGCTGGAGGGGGTTGAGCTTTACACTTGTGGGAGTATGTGGGATGGGGGCCATTGCAGGTATTACAGGAAGGAGGAGCAGCGAGGTTGGGGCAGTTCTTGAGAAAGTGGGAGGCCTTGCAATGGGGACAGGTGGGGGGGTTTTTGCAGTTGGGAGTCAGGTGGTCATTGTACATCAGGCACCGCTGGCAACGGTAGGATTGGGGAGGGGATTTGGAGGATTCAACAGGGTGGCGACGGTGGTATATCAGGGCACCCTGGGTGAGGAGATGGTCTATGGATGGGGCGGACTTGGAGAATACCCGCATGAGGTAGGTGGGACCAGAGGCATTGTGGATACGGCGGGCAGAGCGGATTTCCAAGTCCGGGTGGGAGTTCAGTTCTACCAACACTTCATCCTCTGTGATCACCGGGCTGAGCTTGGTGATCACAGCAGTGTAGGTGGGGGGGCGACGGGGAGGCTGGGGCTGACGAGGAGTGGAAGCAGAAAGGAAGGGTGTCAGAGAGGCGTGGGGGCCAAACATGACTCGTGGGAGTTTTCGCAGGAGGTCTGTGTGAAAGGATGGGGACGGGGACTTGATAAGGACTGAGTCCCTGCGGGGAATGAGTTGGGAGATGGGAGCACCATGTAAGTACTTTCGTATTTCCTTGGTGAGGGTACGAGCGTCGAGGAACTTAGGATCGGTAGTTGACAGGACAAAGGTGTGGAGGGTGGGGGCCAAGGTAGGGGTGGCAGGAGGAGGGGTGGTGTCCATGGTGACGGCAGGGGGAGGGGGAGGTGGTGTCGATTTTTTGTGGGAAGTGGCGGGAGCAGAGTCGGCAAGGACGCGCTTTTGGGGTTTTTTGGAGACTGGAGGCTGGGAGGAGGGGAGAGGGTCGGGGAGGAGAGGGAGGTGGTGGGTGGCAGATCCCTGTGGCGTAGTGGAGGCACCGGGAGAAGCAGCTGGTTCAGTGGTGGCGATGGTGGCTCGGTGCAACGTGATGCGTGCGGGAGATGCAGAAGACGAAGCAACGGCGTCGGTGAGAGAGGGGAAGCCAACCACCTGAGGGGCGGCAGCAGAGGCGGCAACAGAGGTGTACGTGAGGGCGGGGGTAGTAGTGGGAGCTGTTGAGGGTGTGGAGGCTGGAGGAAGGGTGTAGAGGTGTGGGTATACAGCAGGGGAGGAGATAGGGGGATGGATAAGTGGGGGAAGGGAAGGGGAGGTGGAAGGAGGGAGGCCAGGGGCGGCACTCCAGGAAGTGACTGTGGGAGAGGGGGAGGGGGAGGTGTAGATGACGGTGGAGGTGGGAGTACTCATTGCAGACGAACGGCGACGGACAGACGGACGTGCAGCAGGCGGCGTCGGCGTCGGAGATGGGCAGCGGCGAACAGACGGACGAACAGCAGGCGGCGTCGGCGTCGGCGATGGTCGGCGGCGAACAGACGGACGAACAGCAGGCGGCGACGACGGCGATGGACAGCCAGCAGGCAGGCGGACGGACGGACGGACGGACGAACAGCGACAGCGACAGCAGCAAGCGGCGGGCAGACAGACAGACAGACAGACAAACACACACAATCTTCGAAGACGATTCCACCCTGAGAGTAGCCCAGGCTTTGCAATCTGACGTTTTCGAAGGAGGGGATCCAACCCTCTAGATATTGTTGATCCTTCCACTCAGTTCTTTTTATTATAGAGACCAACCGACTCTCTGACCGAACACGCTGAGGTACCGTGCCGGCATAAGACTGATATTGGGAAGATACCATTCAGCTATTGTGGCGGACTAAATAACACTGAGCTACTGGAAAACTTCAACTTCATGAATTTAACTAAGGTCAACTTTGAAGCAAACTCAATTACTCTGTTTCTGCACGACGTCAGATAAATAATTTATACGAGGGTAGTTCGAAAAGTTCTGGGAATCACCACAAGAGGTCAGCACTAGCGCAACGAGTTGTCCACGTGATATTCATTGGACTGTTGCCTGTAAATACGTGCAAAGTCAGTGCTCTTTGAAGAGATCTGTGGTAGTGATGTGGCTTGTTGTTGTTCCCGAGTAGTGATTTGCGAAGATGGAAAAAAAAATCGAGATTCGAACAGTGATTAAGTACTTCGTGAAGTACTTAATGCTCTTTCATATTCAACTGTTGCCAAGTGGACAAATGAATTTAAATTTGGTCGGGAGAGCTTAGATGATGATCCGTGCAGTGGTCAGCCAAGATGTGTCACTACTCCAGAAATCATTGCAAAAACGCACAAAATGGTCATGGAAGATCGTCGATTGAAAGTGAGTGAAACTGCTCACGCTTGCCAGATATCATCTGAAAGAGCATACCACATTTTAACAGAAGAATTAGAAATGAAAAAAATATTTAAAAGAAGGGTGCCGCGACTGTTTACGCTGGATCGAAAAGGCATGAGAATGGACATATCGGAGTAACGTTTGGCCCGTTTTAAGAGAAACGAACAAGATTTTTTGCGCCGGTTTGTGACCACAGATGAAACTTGAGTGCACTACTATATCCCAGAGACCAAGCAACAGTGAAAGCAGTGGAAACATGCTGATTCTACGCCACCAAAGAAAGCAAAGACAATTCCTTCGGCTGGAAAGGCCATGGAATCAGTGTTCTGGACATGAAGGGGATTCTGTTTGTAGATTAGCTCCTCACTGGGCAAACAGTTACTGGAGACTGCTATGCTAACCTCCCGGACAAATTGCAACAAAAGATACTCGAAAAAAGGCCAGGTTTAGCAAGGGAGAAAGTCATCTTTCCATCAAGACAATACGCGCCCGCACACATGTGCCGTCGCCATGGTAAAATTACACGAACTAAGGTATGAACAGTTGCCACACCCGCGTTATTCACCTGATATGGCTTTGTCAGTCTTCCATCTCTTCCCAAAACTGAAAATTTTTCTTGGTGGACAAAGATTCACTCCCAACGAAGAATTGATAGCAGGAGTTGACAACTATTTTGCAGGCCTGGAGGAAACTCATTTTCGAGATGGGATCAAGGCACTGGAACATCGATGGACCAAGTGCATTAATCTACAAGGAGACTACATTGAAAAACAAAAAAAAAAAGTATCAGAGATGTAAGTACTTTTTTCTATTCCATTCCGAGAACTTTTCAAACCATCCTCGTAACAAACCGCTTACGTACTTGTCATACTGCACATCAGTTCTCACTGAGGTAAACAAGAAATCTGAATTCCACAACTTACTGGAAGTGGTAAGATTAGTATAAAACTTAGAAGTTAAGCAGAGGGCAAATGGCCATCAAAAACTGCTGTAAAATATACAAATGGTATTCAAGGTGGATCCTTAGGACAATGATATACAGAGAGAATGGCCCAGACAAACAGCTCATTTTCAAGGGAACAGCTCATGCATCGAACACACACGATGCTCACTTTTCCAAACAGTACCCTGCCAAACGATGCATCCAGCGGTTTGGTCAACAGTTTCTGCGAACGACCTCCTCACCTACGGCCACCATATTGCAGAGTGTACCAATTCACACCTCGTTCCAAAATAACCAAGTACGTTTGACGTCCAACAAATGACTCAGCTTCACCAAGGCACCATCGCGTCCCGTAATTCACAAGTGATGCCGGGCACGAGAATACAAAGGTATCCCATAGCTGAGTGAGAAGAATGTCTACCCCTTGCACCTAGCAGATTCGGACGTCAGCGTTACCACAGTTGTGTCTTAACTCCTTGCGGACTCTGAGCACAACTCCACAGATAAACATTGACTGCTGCTGACAACGAGTCACAGCCATGGAGCAGAATTTCACTGTTTCGCTTCCACGGGTCGACTCTAAGAGAGCGCCTCAGCTCACCGATAAAGAAGCCCCGTCAAAACCACCAGAGCGCCCGCTGCTAACTTAACGCAAATTGAGCTAACGCACTCGAGATCGAACCAGCACCAATGTCTCACAAACCAACACAAAGCAACCTGACATGTAAACCATGTTCCAGTAGAACAGACATATTCACTCCCTGGAGACTGAAGCAAGAGTGTCTCAAAAAACTAGCTGATGAGCGTCCATTAAAAACGGAGTCTTTCTTTTTTTTTGCATGAAGGGGAGGGCGCCTTTCTGTAGCTAATGGAGCGAATACGGAAAAATGTAGGAAGGCTGTGTTACTGGACATCGAGGGAGCGGAAACAAGGACGCTGGTATTGTTATTCTCTAAGGAAAAAAATTCCTCTGCTGTACACTGGTCCATTCGAAAACACTCACCTACGCATTCATATCGAACAGAGAGAGATTCAGTTCTTGACAAGGGTAGAGGTAAATGTTGTTGATCTCAAAAGAAAAAAAATCGGGAGCTCTCCATTATTTATTTGTCCCAAGTACCGGCACATGCTCAACTACCCAGCAAAAGCAATAAACTTGCGAAATTAGGAATGCGTGAAATAAAAAACTATGAAAAGCGAAAAAGATGTGACCCATTCACACTTTCCAAAAGAAAAAGTGGAACAAAACTACAACAAACTGTCATTTAATTTTACACAGTCCAGTCACGTTAATGTGACCACCACCTATTTTCGACGTCAACGTGCAATAACCTCCCACAAACGGGAGGTGCATGTACCAACGTGTCGAGAGGAGGCGGATAACAGTGGAATCGTTGTCGTAATGCGCAAGCTGGGCGATTTATCTGACGCCCAAATGGGGATGATAATTGGCTTTCGGGTCAAGGATGGGAGAATTTCCGGAAGTCTGTAAACTCTTCGCCTGTCGCCATAGTTGAAGTATACCACACATGGCAAAATGGCGCTATCCAAGCAACTGTGGTACACCACAGGTCATAGATGACAGAGGTGAACGACGGCAGTGGAGATGAGCACTTGCGAATAGACGTGCAACTGTTGAGCAACTGATCGCCCGAATCAAGGAGCTACCAACAGTGTCTTCTCAACGGCCGTCGAAAGAAAGTTGTTGTGTATCGGCATCTGCAGCAGGCGCCTTGTTCATGCTCCTATGGTGACTGCTCTTCAACGACGACAATGACTGGAATCTTGACGCCAATACCACAACTTGACTTCCACTGAATGGCGACGTAGGCCTTTTCGGATGAATCACGTTTCATATCCCATCAACTTGACTTCCACTGAATGGCGACGTAGGCCTTTTCGGATGAATCACGTTTCATATCCCTTCGGACAGATCGCCTTTGGCATACATGGCCCTCCAACAATCGTCGGAAGAATCCGGGCGAAGAAGGTAAAGTTATGGTCTGGCGAATGTTTTCGTTGCATTCCCACGGTGATCATGTCGCTATGGAAGGCACAATGGATCAACACAAGCAAGCATCTATCCTAGGGTGTCATGAACACCGCTACACGTAGTTTTGTTTTTCGTCTGCATGATGACATCTACCAGCAGAACAATGCAAAGTGTCATACAGCTTTCAGTATGCATGGTTCGAAGTTCACCAGGTTGAGTTTACCGTGCTGCCCTGACCACCAACCCTTCTCTCAACCGCGAATTTAAGGCCATTCGAGAATCTGTAGCACCACCTCGATCGGGCTGCTTGTGTCTTGGATCCCCAACCGTGAAACCTACTGCATGTGGCCACAGCACTGGAGTCAGCACAGCTCCACATCCCTGTTGATGCCTTCCAGGACCTCATCGACTCTCTTACTGCACGTCCATGCTGCAGGAGCTGTTTATCCAGGCGTTTGACAAGTGGTCATATTAAGTTGACTGGACCGTGTATGCTGACACGCTATACAATAACACCGTTTAACTCAATAGGTTTTACGTTACGTGTGACGCAAAGTAACTAAATTTTAGGAAGTTTGTCACGAAAGTAGTTGATTTTTAACCGAGTAAGTTTTAAGTTACATGTGAAGAAAACGCAGTAGTAAGTAGTTAAATCCAAGACCGCTGTGAAAGGAGTTGAAATGTGATAAAGTAGTTGAAACGATGTGGAAGTAGTTGAAATGTGATAAAATGGTCAAAACTTCTATGTATGAAACTGGAAAGGAAAATGGAAATTTGTGTGTGGTGCGAACGAGAAAGACTCTGTTAATAAAATCTTGTACGACTCCTACAGTTGTTCAGTATATGTACAACCGTTAAAGTGGTTGAAGATCTTGGGTGACGAATTGAACAGTCTTATCAAGATTTACGAGATTGTCCGGGGCTGTTTGAAAGAATTCATAACTTACTGCGGATGCGAGGGCAACAATGCCCCTAAATGTGAGGGCGACTCGGGGAACATCTCCTTTCACGGGTGCAAGTCACAGTAAATTGTAACACGTAACGTGCTGACTTCTTTTTAAAGTATATCCTGCGTGAAATCTGAGCCCAGTTAGAGGGTGATTAACTAGAAAAGCTTACGTTTCAGATACACATACACGAACTTCGTTAGTCATCATCATCAGTTATCTGTTATATTAGCAGGTCCTTTGCCTCTCCATTTTCTGCGATCCATTGCTTTCTTCTTAAGGCTGCTGTATGTTGTACCGTCCATTATGTCATCCAGTATCTGGAATCTCTTCCTTCCTCGCTTCCTTTTCCCTTCTACATAACCTTCTAAAACTGTTTTTATCAATCCGTCATTCTTTCTTAGTATATGCCCAATCCAATTTCTTTTTCTTCTCTTTATTACATCTAGTAACTGTCTTTTCTCTCCCACTCTTCTCAGTACCTCTTCATTTTTTACTCTGTCCATCCAACTTATTCTTTCCCTCTTCCGCCATGTCCAGATCTCAAAAGCCTCCAGCCTTTCTCTGTCTTTTTTCCTCATAGTCCATGTTTCAGCGCCATATAGAAGAACACTCCATACAAGACATTTTATGAGTCTCTCTCTGAGTTCTTTGTCCAGACAGCTGCAGAAAATTCTCCTTTTCTTATAAAACGCCTCTTTTGCCGTTGCTATCCTTGTTTTAATTTCTGTGGTGCACTTCCAGTCGGTGTCTATCCTGCTTCCAAGACACTTAAAATTTTGCACCTGTTCTAGTATTTCTCCATTCAGCATAATTTTCATTTCCTTATTTCCTCCTAGTGCCAATACTTTTGTTTTATTTGTGTTAATTTTCATTCCATATTTTTTTCCGTTAGTTGCAATGGTGTCCACCAAATCCTCTAATTCTTTTTCCCCTGTGGCTAGAAGGACCATGTCATCAGCAAATCTCAAACACCTTACTCTTCTTCCTCCAATTTCTACTCCTTTGTCATCTAATGAGCATTGGTCAATCATATTTACCAAGTAGAGGTTGAGAAGAGTAGGTGATAAACAGCATCCTTGTCTTACTCCTTTTCCTAGTCTGATCCAGTTTGTACGTTCTCCTCTCACTTTAACTGAAACTTTTTGATTAAGATATAATGATATACTAAAATGTTTGAACCACGATGGAATAAGAGAAATATTGAGGTTATGTAATAAAATATATGACAGTGGTGAATGGCCTGAAGACTTTCTACACAACAGTAATGATTCCACTACCGAAAAAACAAGGAACCAAGAAATGCAACGAGTATAGGACAATCAGCCTCATTTCACATGCAGCCAAAGTGATGTTAAGAATAATTAGTAAAATACTTGAAAAAGTAATGGAGGAAAATCTTGGCGAGGAGCAGTGTGGCTTTAGACGCAATACGGGCACCAGAGATGCAATAGGGCTCCTACGAATCTTGGGAGAAAGGTTTATTGAAAAAGGAAGAGACCTATGTGTGTGCTTCATCGATCTAGAAAAGGCATTTGACAATGTGGTTTGGGACAAGCTGGCGACTATAATGAGGGAAAAGAGAGTGGACTGGAAAACCAGAAGACTTATAAACTTCGTCAGTACTTGATACTAAAGTCAGGGGAATGTTTTTGCTGTTATGGACGTATGCTTTCACACGTACCAGTTTTCGTAAGCAATTATAACATACTCCGTATAGAAATTTTGCGCTTGGGGGCTCCTGACGCTCCTCTCAGCCT
Organism: Schistocerca serialis cubense; assembly: GCF_023864345.2. Classification (NCBI taxonomy): domain Eukaryota; kingdom Metazoa; phylum Arthropoda; class Insecta; order Orthoptera; family Acrididae; genus Schistocerca; species Schistocerca serialis. The sequence goes on along the minus strand of NC_064643.1, from coordinate 304,873,265 downwards.
CACGCCCCAAACGTCCGCTTATGCCTTAAACCGACCCTGCGGATGATTATGCCCCAGTTTTATCTCCTGTTATTTTGTTATTAAACAGAATTTTCACATCCACAGTCGAAATTTTTGAGCAATTCCTTACATCAGTTGTCACGAGCTATCGTGACAATCCACCGGAGACCGGTCTCTTTCACAGCTAAATGTTCGTGTAAAACGATTGTACTACAGTCTTACCTATGGCTCTACTTCACGGCAAGTCACGCGCAGGTCCACTTGATTCACGGTGCGCCCAGCATCCACATTACTTCCGAACAACAACCGATTCTGATAGATTTTCATGAAATTCATTGCTGACGAAGCATGACTGTGACAAAATTCTGTAACCCAGTTATAAACGGTCTACTATAAAGGCGCCTGATAACCAAAAGTTATCGAAGCTATTTGATGCAATGTCGTAAAATCTCATATACATATGTAGATGCAACCAATCTCTTCTGTCACTGGCTGTTCATTTCAGTTCCATGTAACTGTCACAGACTGCCCTCTTCTTGATGTCTTTTCCTCCGAGAACGTTAATGATGACATGTGCAGTGTGAGGATACAGAATACACGGCATCGAAAATCGCCAGTGACAAAAAAAATTATATATTATGAAGAATGCATGGATCAAATTTCATACAAAAACTCTCAGTTTGTTTCAATATGACTCTGGTATCTACAGTGAAAGCGTGATTGTATATGATCATGAAATAAATATTTATTTGACCCAACCCAGTGGAGAATTATTCCCAAAATAAGAAAGAGGATATTAATAAGGAATTTTCTGACACAATTTTATTTCAATACTATTTTACGATCTTGTCACCAAGAAACATGTCACAAAATATTATATGTTTTTCTTTTCCATTACCTTTAAAACACCCTCTCTTCGTTGACTTTTCTTTCTGTCCAGGTCTTTCTTGTCATTTTCCGCCATATCCACGAATCAGCAGTTTCAAGTCGATTCCTTTCCAATATACCCAACGTGTAACTTTGCTTCCGTAGAGCAGTGGACTCCATGCGAGTGCTTGCTGACACCTGTTTTCATATTTTTGCTGGCTCTCTTTGTCATACATGCCTGTTTTGCCAATGCAGTCCCTCTCTTCCTAAACATCTATTGTACTCAGTGATTATACTATCTGAACAGTTCTGGCGTCATCAATTTTTATATTGGTTTTAATTTTTCCACATTTTTCCGTACTACCATTACTTTGCCTTTTCCGTTTGTTCACTTTTAGTTTCCATAGTTAAGAGTTTTTGATAAGGCTTGCATCATTCTGTTCCTTTCATACGATACGATATTGCAGTGCCTGTGTTATTCCGGATACGATGCGAAGTTCCTTTAGACGAGCATGCGTGCCCGAAGGAATAAGCACTGGGGCGACTACAGCAGTTATGAAATACATGAAACGTATACGCAGCTGCAGGCATGAATGCCCAAAGGAACATTGCATCGTATTCGGAACAACAAAGACATTGCAGCATCACATTTATCCACCGACACCGGACAAGCGACGTTCAAGTAAAATGTGTCTCTTGTACGTTAGTAGACATATGGATGTACGATTACATGTTGTCGACAGATAGTTGACGACATCTGCAGGTTTGGGTCAGCGCGTGTATTGTGTCCTGTACGTGAACGCTCGCGATAAGCGGAAAATCCAGGTTCAAATCCTTAGCCGGCACGGTAACTCAGCGTGTTCGGTCAGAGGGTTAGCTGCTCTCTGCAATAATAAAAAAAACCTGAGTGAATGAATCGACGACGAACTGAAACGGGTGTCTTGCGACGTCCGCACCGAGCAGATAGAACGAACAAAAATTAGATTTTACAAATAAAAAAAAAAAGTGCTTGTCCGGCATAAATTTTCACTGTCTTCATTCCATTGTCCACCTATTGGTTGTCCATATTCGTAAATACGAATACATTTAATGTAATCTTTTCAGTTCATGTCATCCAACAAAAAAAAAACCACTTTTTTCACAACACTGTTTCTTTAATGGCTGCCTCTGAACAAACAACTGTTCCAATTACTGAGCTGTCGTTCTTGTAACGCCAACAACAAATCACAAACTTTAAAAAAACAGTAAAGTCACTTATCAATTGCGTCATCTGATGGTGCTTGTGACAACTGGAAAAGGGGAGCCTCGTAACTGCAACTTAATGTCGTGCAAATGATTTGTGGAACGCTTAACTATTTGAAACGTCTTAAATGTGATTTATAAAAGTTAGAAACACTTTCCGTAAAAAGATAAATAAATCACATAGTTTTTCATGATGTATGATGGAACAGGACAAGTGTAAGTCGTCCAAATGAAATTAATGAACATTCAACAGTATCAGCTCCAGATGAGCTAGTAAAGTTAATGACAAAATTGATGTATTGGACAATCCGTCTCCTAGCTTTATTTTTCTCTTTCAGAAGAGCTGGCGACTTGAGTTTTAATCTAACACCAACGCGACGACTCCTACGAACCAGAAAGGCATCTCGCCAGATTCCTTAAAATAACCTTTGCTGCTAAGCAGCTGTCCGTGGAGCGGCTACACGTGCTCTACCTGATCGCAAGCATTCACACACACCTATGTAACGCGGAACAGACCACTAGATGTCACGAGAGGAGGATCCACCATTATAAAACGTTGCGGGGAGTATTGCGTTGATAGCAGGGAAGAAGTAAATGCGGGACAGATCGGTCAGGAAAACTCACTGACTTCGAATGTCGACTAGTCACTGGATGTCGCCTGAGTAACGAATCCATCAGGGACATTTCAACGCTTCTAAAGCTATTCAACTCGACTGTTGGTACTAGCAGTTCAACTACCAGAAAGACTGTGTGTAAGGAGTTAAAAAGGATGAGGTAGGACTGTTGATATTTTTAAAAATACGTTTACCGATACACGATGTATCGACGGTAAAAATATCGACTTACTGGCCTATAAAAATGACGGCTGCACATTGTAAATAGCCTGCCGGCTTTAGAGCTATATATTTAAGTACTGATTTATTATTAGATATTCTGTACATCAACAAGCTAGCAGTCTGCCTATCCCCTTTAGAACAAGAACTGAAAGGGAAAGGATGCACGTTCATGCTTGGCGATAACCATTTTGCTAACTGTGATAACTGCATGTAAGTGGCACGACAAAGGTGTCTGATGGGTCCATCGTTCGGTTTCATCACAAATCGGATTTCCGTGCAACACTTCGTGCTGATTTCCCCGTTTTTTTCTTTTTTTTCACTTCTGCCAAAGCCAGCAAGCTAACAGTTGTAGTGTCAAAATTGCGTGGTGAAGTAAAACGTTGCAGCTTCCGTTGGTAGCTCTGAGCGCCGATTACGTCGCCATATCCCCTCACACGTCTCAGCCCACAGGAAAAACCAATATCATCATTAGATTATGGTCATCTTTTTCTGCAGCAACGGCGCGTTAAAAACAGTTTTTTAACGCAACTGATGTGCTATTCCTCGCCATCGGAAATCTTACTACTCCAGTCACACCGCCATCCTCAGTGCAATTGGACTTCTCCTTCGTACCACCTAGACTTTCCTTACACCGTTAAAGACAGGACGTGATGGGAGCTCAAAAAGTGTAAGACTCTTTCACGCAGTGAGAGTAAAATTATGTTCTACTACAATTTCATACATTTACCGAAAATTGCGGCAAAAATATAATATTAAATAAAAATATCGATATATCGATATTTTATCAACTTTCCTAGGATGAGGTACAACAGTCGAGAAGCAGCTCACCGGCCACGCATGCTGTAGTTAGCGCAAAGTGCCACACGAAGTGGTTTAAACAGCGACGCCGTTGGACAGTAGATGGCTGAAATCTAGTGATTTGGAGCGATCGGTCAAGCTGGAAACACTGCCAATCCGATGGATGGGTATGGGTTTGGCGAATGACTGCCAGTGTAGAGCCAGTAGTTACCTACAGAGGACACGGTATTACGGTATGTAGTACTCGCAGGGCCCCCTTATTTCGCTTAAGAAAACGCTAAAAGCTGAAGGATGTGGGCACATTTTACAGCACTGACTACTGTGTACAATGGAAGACCAGTTCGGAGACGATGACTCTTTGTGTCAGCATGACTCTTTCCGTCGACACTGAGCGTCACATGAGAGAGGTGTGATCTGTGTGTGGTTCGTGTTCGTGCATATCTCATTTGACATCCTGTTTTTACTGTGCAACCACATTGTTATGTTAATTTCAATTACTGGTGTCACTGAGTTGCCGCCTTGCCTGCCCGTGAGTGCAGCGGCGCTTATCGATATAAGCCCTGGCGTATTATCTTTGCTGACTGCTATTACTTCCCAGTTGTCTGGACCTAGCAGTGTTTGACTTAGGACAAGGCGGAAGTTCAGTCGGCGCGCGGCTGCAGTGAGGTCTGGACAGCCATGACTCGCCCGATGTTTGTCAGTACATATCACTTGAGTCGGACCACCTTGGCTGGTCGTCGGCCACTCGTCTTGTCGGACGACCTGTATGTTGGCCAACGATCGCGTTTGGGTTGCCTGCATGAGCCAACTCGTGATTCATCCTTGTTACTGCGTAGTCGCTGCCGTTAGTATTGTCTAGTCCTTTGTGCAAGTGTTCGTGAAACTGTGTGTAGTTTGTGATGTCACTGCTCAGTTATTTTAGTGCTGTCTCCGTGCTGGTGTGCTAGGAGTTCGTTGGTTGGCGTGGAGAAGCGAGGAAATCTCAGCGGGGCATAGTTTGGGCGGGCCAGCTAGTGATCTCTACGCAGTGTCAGAGTGTGTGGGGCTGTTCCCATTGCTACGAGATCAGTGGCTCACCGACCGTGGACACGAAAGTTGAGTTTCGATTTAATTCATCAGCAAGTCCAAGTCTGTTCACATTGAGCCTTTTGGTTCTCATTGTTGGCTGCTGGGACATTCCCGCGAGCAACAACGTGTATGTTCGAGTTGGGGGAAGTCTAACTGTATTTGGTTATTTGCAATTGAAGTGCACCAGCGGAATTTTCTGCCTTGTGGCCGTTAACGTTCCGGTTACCTGCCCTGGCCGTTGATGTAAATTTAGGCAGTGTCCCTTTCTCACCATGTTGTCGCTGTCCAACATGGTGTGTAGTTCGACAGCTTAATGTATGCTTGGTTCTGGGCGTCCGTGCCTTTTACGTTTGCATTGAACCAATGGTTGTGTGCTGGTCGAGTTGAGCGCAAGTTACCTTGTCGGTGTGTCCGTTGATTGTCTGTTGGTTGGGTTGCCGTCGGATCGAGAATGTTGCGCCGACTGCCTGTATCACCCGAGTGAACGTTAGTATTTCAAGTGCTGGCCGACCCCCGAAACTTCTGAGCGCCGTTAGCTGCACTGCCTTTTCTTATTTTCTGTTGTGTGTATTTGTATGGCTCATAGCCGATGGTTTTGAATTAAATTTGAATTGTTTTTAGTGGTGTCATAAGTCATGGGCCTTCAGACGCTTTAAAATAAAAATTCCTTGCTTGTCAAGTGTTAGATTGTTTGGGCCTTCAGCCTGATTAATATATTGTTTAAAGATAAAGCATTGGGCCTTCTGCCTACTAAAAATTTTGTTTGGGCCTTCAGCCTGATTAATATATTGTTTAAAGATAAAGCCTTGGGCCTTCTGCCTACTAAAAATTATTTTAGTTGTGTTTTAAGTCATGGCCCTTCAGCCGTTTTTAAATTAAGGATCTTTGTCTTCGAGCATCAGACTGTTTGGGGTCTTCAGCCTAATTGAAACTAAGGCCTTCTGCCTTGTGTTTTTTTTTATTTAATTTCGCCTTGAGACTTAAATCATCGGCCTTCAGCCGTCTTTAAATTAAGGTTGTTGCTTTCCAGGTGTTAGATTTTTGGGCCTTCAGTCAAATTATAGAACTTATTTAACGTGAGGCCTTCTGCCTTCTAAATATTCTTTTTTGGCGGCTGAATTTTGAGTTAATGGCTTTTAGGAGCTTTTTTAAAATTAAAGTGGTTGTGCCGTTAAGACATAAGATAGTGTGGCGTATTCAGCCGATAACTAAGTTCAAGAATTTGCACTGTAATGTTTAGTCAAATAGATAGTTATGTGTTCGAGTGTAACTGACAGCCGCTCTTTTTGGCCCCTTTCCACAATTCCAACTAACTGTCCTGTCCTGCGGGTTTAGTAGAGCGTTTCAATGTGATAAGTAGTATTTGTCTGTGGTGATTCCAGCTGCACGTACCACAAACGAAACTGCAAGCAGCGGCCAAAACGCCAGAGAAAATGTGGTTGACGGCTCTCAGGAGGAAAATTGGAAAATTGTGGTAAGATCTTATGGAACCAAACTGCTGAGTCATCGGTCCCTAAGCTTACACACTACTTAATCTAACTTAAACTAACTTACGCTAAGGACCACACACACACCCATGCCCGAGGGAGGACTCGAACCTCCGACGGGGAGAGCCGCGCGAATCGTGACAGGACGCCTGAGACCACGCGGCTACCTCGTGCGGCTCTCTCAGGAGGGACACGTGGTCAGAAACAGTCTGAAATGCTTGTTAGGATGTTGATGGGTGTTTTTTTTTTTTTTTCTCCATCAGTCTACTGACTGGTTTGATGCGGCCCGCCACGAATTCCTTTCCTGTGCTAACCTCTTCATCTCAGAGTAGCACTTGCAACCTACGTCCTCAATTATTTGCTTGACGTATTCCAATCTCTGTCTTCCTCTACGGTTTTTGCCCTCTACAGCTCCCTCTAGTACCATGGAAGTCATTCCCTCATGTCTTAGCAGATGTCCTATGATCCTGTCCCTTCTCCTTTTCAGTGTTTTCCACAATTCCTTTCCTCTCCGATTCTGCGTAGAACCTCCTCATTCCTTACCTTATCAGTCCACCTAATTTTCAACATTCGTCTATAGCACCACATCTCAAATGCTTCGATTCTCTTCTGTTCCGGTTTTCCCACAGTCCATGTTTCACTACCATACAATGCTGTATTCCAGACGTACATCCTCAGAAATTTCTTCCTCAAATTAAGGCCGGTATTCGATATTAGTAGACTTCTCTTGGCCAGAAATGCCTTTTTTTGCCATAGCAAATCTGCTTTTGATGTCCTCCTTGCTCCGTCCGTCATTGGTTATTTTACTGCCTAGGTAGCAGAATTCCTTAACTTCATTGACTTCGTGTCCATCAATCCTGATAAGTTTCTCGCTGTTCTCATTTCTACTACTTCTCATTACCTTCGTCTTTCTCCGATTTACTCTCAAACCATACTGTGTACTCATTAGACTGTTCATTCCGTTCACCCCCCTGCAGGTTCAGGGGTAAGAATAGGCCCGCAGTATTCCTGCCTGTCGTAAGAGGCGACTAAAAGGAGTCTCAACTGTTTCGGCCTTTAATGTGATGGTCCCCATTGGGGTTTGACCTCCATTTTTCCAAATTCAACAGAAGTACGAGCCTTTTGGGGAAGGACACCTTACGTGGTGCACCATGAGTCTTCTGTGCCCTAAGACCTTGGCACACGTTATCGTCTTGGCGTCGTAACTGCACCCTCCATCCCTCATTTTGGGCATAAACACCTGATGGATTGTGTCAGTTACGCCCTTAGTGCGTCACCATCTGCACCCACGATCACTATGGACTACCAATGGCACCCAAAATCCAGCACGGTAGCCAGCCCGTTCTGGTGGGGTCGTCATGTACCCTCTAGGTTGTAGCCCCCAGACAACACAGGGATCGTACTGCCGATGCCTGCACTGACACCTCCCCACGTAAGCCAAGGAGTAGATGCCCATCTGTCTGGGGCATCAGGACTCCCGGCAACGGCCATCCTGCCAGGTGGCCTTTGCTGTGGCTGGGTGGCGCCCGTGGGGAGAGCCCCTGGTCGGAGTGGGTGGCATCGGGGCGGAAACCCCGCACTGAAGCGGGTAAAGTCTCAATCCGGTGGTCGCATGACCACCAACGTCTCTAAGCGCGGTAAAGTCGACTTTAACGCTGTGGCATATGACCCCAAATCGTTCCCTTCTCTAGCCACGCCCTGGGAGGGACGCAGGGCTGCGGACAGACAGGAGCCATATTCACCGCGATACCTTGTGTGCAGCAGAACTGATGGGGATTCATTTTTGGGGACGAAGCCTCTGTTCTTTGTGACCCATCTTGAAGATAAGTTCGGGGAAGTGGCATCTCTTTCCAAAATGCGGAGCGGGGCCATTTTGATACAAGCAGCTTCCTCCGCACAGTCAAGGGCGTTACTCGCCTGTGAGAAGCTTGGTGACATACCCGTCACCGTCACTCCCCATAAGTCACTAAATTTGGTCCAGGGGATTATCTTTCATAAAGATCTTCTGCTACAGTCTGATGACGAGCTACAGGAGAACTTAGCACGACGAGGTGTACGCTTCGTTCGTCGTGTCTTTAGGGGACCCAAGGATAATAGGATCACTACCGGTTCTTTCATCCTGGCCTTTGAGGGCGACTGCTTGCCTGAGAAGGTCAAGGTCATGATCTACCGGTGCGATGTCAAGCCCTATGTCCCGCTCCCTATGTGATGCTTCCAGTGCTGGAAATTCGGACACATGTCCTCCTGATGCACTGCCAGCCCCATATGTCGAGGTTGTGGACGACCTTCTCATCCCAATGCTCCGTGTGCTCTGCCTGCACCTGCATTAACTGTGGGGAGCATCATTCTCCCTGCTCGCCAGACTGTGCAGTCTACCAACGAGAGCAGAAGATACAAGAAATTAAGACCCTGGACCGTTTAACTTACCAAGAGGCGAGGAAGAAATAATAATGGCTCAACCCCACGCCTATGTTGATGAGTTATGCTGCTGTAACACTGCTGCCACCAGTTCCTGCAAAGATTCCTCTCACAGTTGGCCCAACGAACAGTCACGTTACGCCTGCCCCACCACAAGTGGGGGCCACTCGCTCTTCCACTGCTCCCAACACACCCAGTTTGGGAGCAGTGCGCCCCGAACAACTGGGGACGTCAGTCCCCACCTTTCAGCCAGAGATGCGACCGCCCTCTCCGGCTGCTCTCAGCCGGAGGGGCGACAGCCCTCTCCAGCTTCTCAGCCGGAGGGGCGACAGCCCTCTCAGGCTTCTCAGCCGGGGACGCACGGGCCTCCTCCGGCCTCACTTGTTCGGAAGGGATCCCTTGGGGGAGTCCCTTCCAAGGACTTCCCCAGTGTCTCACAAGACACTAGCCAGTGGCTGAAGAAGCCACCAGCTGCTGGTCGAAGGGCTTCACGCTCTTCGTCTGTTCCTGATAAAGCATCAGGAAAGCCCTCCCAGCACGTAAACCCTCCTCCAAAAGACAAGAGAGAGAAGAGGAAGCTCTCTAAGAAGCCTAAGGACCCAGTGGTTCCCACGCCACCGCTTCCTGTCAGCTCAGCCTCTGAGGATGAGGTCGAGCTCTTTGAGTCCCCTGATAACCTAGATCTCGCCGTCTCCTCAGAAGCGATGGACGTAGCGACGTCCGTCTCTCAGTCGATGGCAGCGTGTGACCCTGCGAAGTAATTTGATTTTTCAGTGCCTGCATGCCCCTACAGGACACCCTTTGTACAATCCTCCAGTGGAATTGTGGCAGTTATTTTAGCCATCTACCTGAGTTACGTCAGCTTCTAAGCATGACACCTGCTTTCTGCATTGCCCTCCAGGAAACCTGGTTCCCGGCAATGCGGACCCCTGTCCTTCGTAGATACAGGGGTTATTACTGCAACCGTGGCACTTACAAATTGTGTGTCAGGTGGAGCCTGCGTGTATGTCCTTACCTCTGTATATAGTGCTCCTGTGCCCCTTCAAACATCATTGGAAGCTGTGGCTGTCCGCGTAAGGACTACCCAGGACCTAACCGTCTGCAGTGTCTATCTCCCTCCGGGTGGTACAGTCTCCCTGACCGAATTGGCTGCACTTGTCACCTAACTTCCCACGCCTTTTCTTCTCCTGGGGGATTTTAACGCCCACAATCCCCTGTGGGGTGGAACGAAGATTACTGGTCGAGGCAGAGATGTCGAGAATCTCATCTCCCAACTCGACCTCTGCCTCTTAAACACTGGCGCTGCCACACATTTCAGTGTGGCTCATGGCACGTTCACGGCCATAGATCTGTCGTTTTGCAGCCCAGGGCTTGTACCATCGGTCCACTGGAGAGTCCATGACGACTTGTGTGGTAGTGACCATTTTCCAATCTTCCTTTCACTACCCCAGCGTCGCTCCCATGAACGCTTGCCTAGATGGGCATTTAGCAAGGCAGACTGGGAAACGTTATCCTCTGCTGCCACTGTTGACTCTCTCCCCAACAGTACCATCGATGTGGCGGTTGTAACACTGACTGCAGCGATTGCTTCCGCTGCAGAACGTACCATTCCTCGTTAGTTAGGGTGCCCCCGGCGAAAGTCAGTGCCTTGGTGGTCTTCAGAGGTCGCTGAAGCCATTAAAGAACGTCGGCGGGCTCTTCAGCGACATAAGCGGCACCTGTCTTTGGAGAACCTCATTTTTTTCAAACGTCTCCGTGCTCAGGCACGGCGGCTCATCAAAAGGCGGAAACAGGAGTGCTGGGAGAGGTACGTTTCCACTATTGGCTCCCGTACTTCACCCTCCCAGGTGTGGATGAAGATTCGGCGCATCTTTGGATTGCAGCGCTCTACAGGTGTCGCAGGGCTAACCTCAACGGGACAGTATCCACCGATGCCGATGCAATCGCCGAGCATTTCGCACAGCACTATGTTCGGGCCTCTGCGTCGGGGAATTACCCGCCTGTGTTTCGCGCGCTCAAACGCCGGGAGGAAGGCAAACGGCTTTCTTTTGCTTCTCGCCACCCTGAGGCGTATAATGCCCCATTTAGTTTGTGGGAACTCCAGAGCGCCCTGGCACAGTGCCCCGATACAGTATCTGGGCCAGATGGCATCCACAATCAGATGCTCAAACACCTGTCCCCGGACTGTCAGCGGTGTGTTCTTGCCATCTTCAACCGCATATGGGGCGATGGTGTCTTTCCGTCGCAGTGGCGGGAGAGTACCGTCATTCCGGTGCTGAAGCCTGGTAAGAACCCGCTTAATGTGGATAGCTATCGGCCCATCAGCTTGACAAATACTCTGTGCAAGCTATTGGAATGCATGGTGAGTCAACGGCTGTGTTGTCTGCTCGAGTCTCGGGGTCTTCTGGCTCCGTGCCAGAGCGGCTTCCGTCAGGGCCGTTCCACCGCCGATACTTTGGTCTTTCTTGAGTCTGCAATCCGCACTGCTTTTTCCAGGCGCCAACACCTCGTCTCCATCTTTTTCGATCTCTCCAGAGCATATGACACGACGTGGCGGCACCATATTCTCGCCACGTTGCACGAGTGGGGTCTCCGGGGCTCTCTCCCCATTTTTATTCAGAATTTTTTTATCTATTCGGACATTCCGCGTTTTAATTGGCACATCCCATGGTTCACTTCATATCCAGGAGAACGGCGTTCCACAGGGCTCTGTATTGATCGTGCCCCTTTTCCTTGTGGCCATTAATGGCCTTGCAGCAGCAGTAGGGTCGTCTGTCTCACCCACGTTATATGGTGACGATTTCTGCATCTTTTTCAGCTCCTCCACCATTAGTGTTGCAGAACATAGGTTGCAGGGAGCCATACGCAAGGCGCAGGCGTGGGCCCTAGCCCATGGGTTTCAATTTCCTCCTCCGAAGACTTGTGTTATGCACTTTTGTCGGCGTCGTACTGTCCATCCCCACCCTGAGCTCTATCTTCAGGATGCCATGCTCAGGGTTGTTGACACTTACGGTTTTCTGGGATTGCTGTTCGACGCCCGGCTTACTTGGCTTCCACATATTCGTCAGTTCAAGCGTCAGTGCTGGCGGCATCTGAATGCCCTCCGCTGCCTCAGCAACACAACGTGGGGTGCAGATCGTAATACGCTGCTGCAGCTCTACAATGCCCTCGTGCTGTCCCGACTGGATTATGGGAGTGTGGCGTATGGCTCAGCGTCGCCCTCAGCGTTGCAACTGCTGGACCCCGTTCACCACTGTGGGATTCGACAGGCGACAGGAGCATTCCGCACCAGCCCTGTTAATAGCCTCCTTGCTGAGGCTGGGGTTCCTCCACTTCGTATTCGGCGTCAACAGCTGTTAGCCAAATATGCTGCCCACATCCGTCGTTCGCCCCGTCACCCTAACTATCGTCTCCTTTTCGCTAATGCGGCAGTCCATCTCCCACACCGGCGGCCGCGATCAGGCCATACAATTGGGATCCGTGTTTGGTCGCTCCTTAATGAACTCGAGTGTTTGCCTCTTCCATCTGCTTACCAGGTCCGCCCACATACACCACCTTGGTGTATTCGTCGGCCGCAGCTTCGGCTGGAACTTTCCCGATGGCCAAAAGATTCAGTTCCTCCTGCAGTCTTGCGCCGCCAATTCCTTGCTCTCCTAGGCGCATACCATGCCTCAGAGGTTATCTATACCGATGGCTCGATGGTTGATGGCCATGTGGGGTACGCTTATGCTCATGCGGACTATGTCAACCAGCGCTCCTTGCCGGAAGGCTGCAGTGTTTACACTGCAGAACCGACAGCCATTTTTCGTGCCCTTGAGCATATTCATACCAGCACTGGAGTGTCCTTTGTCATTTGCAGTGACTCGCTCAGTAGTCTGCAGGCTCTTGACCAGTGCTACCCACGCCATCCCATTGTTGGTGCCATCCAGGGGTCCATTCACGCTCTTGAACAGCGTGGTAGTTCAGTGGTGTTCATATGGACCCCGGGACACGTTGGGATCGTGGGTAACGAACTCGCCGACAAGTTAGCCAAAGAGGCTACCCGCAAACTGCCGTTGGAGATCGGCCTCCCGGCAACTGATCTCCGAACGGTTTTGCATCGTCGGGTCTTTGGGTTGTGGGGAGACGAATGGCGCACTCCGTCTGCACCCAACAAGCTGCGGCAGGTCAAGGAGACCACGACTGTGTGGGGTTCCTCCATGCGGGCCTCTCGCAGGGATTCTGTTGTTCTGTGTAGGCTCTGCATTGGCCACTCTTGGCTGACGCATGGTCATCTGCTGCGTCGAGAGGACCACCCCTCATTGTCGCTGTGGTGCGAATATGACGGTGGCCCATATATTGTTGGACTGTCCTCTTTTAACCGCCCTCAGGCGAACTTTTAATCTCCATGGTGATTTATCATCTCTTTTAGGTGACAATGTCTCTATGACAGATCGTGTTTTAAGTTTTATTCGAGCAAGTGGGTTTTATAGGTCCCTCTAATTTTATTGCGTCACCCTCTTTTGTGCTGTATATTTTACTTAGTTTTGTGTTGTCATCCGACTCCACCCTAAACTTTCAGGCTTGAGGTTTTAACGTGTTGCAGGGTGGCTGGCTCATCCTATTATTTTCGTGATCAGCCAGCCTCAGTCCTCTGATGTACAGTTTTACTTCCTTCTGCCTTTCTTCTCTGTGTTGTTTTTGCTGCTGTGCTCCGTTTTCCATGTTTCGTTCTTATTGACCTTGGGGATTTTCTTCCCCTGGAATTTTTATCTTGTGCTTCGAATGACTAATGGATGGTTTCCCTGTGCTCTGTGTGTTTATGAAACAAGGGACCGATGACCTCTGCAGTTTAGTCCCTTTAATCCCACAAACCAACCAACCAACCATTCCGTTCAGCAGATCATTTAATTCTTCTTCACTTTCACTCAGGATAGCAATGTCATCAGCGAATCGTATCATTGATATCCTTTCACCGTGTATTTTAATTCCACTCTTGAACCTTTCTTTTATTTCCATCATTGCTTCCTCGATGTACAGATTGAAGAGTAGGGGTGAACGGCTACAGCCTTGTCTTACACCCTTCTTAATACGAGCACTTCGTTCTTGACCGTCCACTCTTATTATTCCCTCTTGGTTGTTGTACATATTGTATATGACCCGTCTCTCCCTATAGCTTACCCCTACTTTTTTCAGAATCTCGAACAGCTTGCACCATTTTATATTGTCGAACGCTTTTTCCAGGTCGACAAATCCTATGAAAGTGTCTTGATTTTTCTTTAGCCTTGCTTCCATTATTAGCCGTAACGTCAGAATTGCCTCTCTCGTCCCTTTACTTTTCCTAAAGCCAAACTGATCGTCACCTAGCGCATTCTCAATTTTCCTTTCCATTCTTCTGTATAGTATTCTTGTAAGCAGCTTCGATGCATGAGCTGTTAAGCTGATTGTGCGATAATTCTCGCACTTGTCAGCTCTTGCCGTCTTCGGAATTGTGTGGATGATGCTTTTCCGAAAGTCAGATAGTATATCGCCAGACTCATATATTCTACACACCAACGTGAATAGTCGTTTTGTTGCCACTTCCCCCAATGATTTTAGAAATTCTGATGGAATGTTATCTATCCCTTCTGCCTTATTTGACCTAAGTCCTCCAAAACTCTTTTAAATTCCGATTCTAATACTGGATCCCCTATCTCTTCTAAATCGACTCCTGTTTCTTCTTCTATCACATCAGACAAATCTTCACCCTCATAGAGGTTTTCAATGTATTCTTTCCACCTATCTGCTCTCTCCTCTGCATTTAACAGTGTAATTCCCGTTGCACTCTTAATGTTACCACCGTTGCTTTCAATGTCACCAATGGTTGTTTTGACTTTCCTGTATGCTGAGTCTGTCCTTCCGACAATCATATCTTTTTCGATGTCTTCACATTTTTCCTGCAGCCATTTCGTCTTAGCTTCCCTGCACTTGCTATTTATTTCATTCCTCAGCGACTTGTATTTCTGTATTCCTGATTTTCCCGGAACATGTTTGTACTTGCTCCTTTCATCAATCAACCGAAGTATTTCTTCTGTTACCCATGGTTTCTTCGCAGCTATCTTCTTTGTACCTATGTTTTCCTTCCCAACTTCTGTGATGGCCCTTTTTAGATAGGTCCATTCCTCTTCAACTGTACTGACTACTGCGCTATTCCTTGTTGCTGTATCTATAGCGTTAGAGAACTTCAAACGTATCTCGTCATTCCTTAGTACTTCCGTGTCCCACTTCTTTGCGTATTTATTCTTCCTGTCTAATGTCTTGAACTTCAGCCTACTCTTCATCACTACTATATTGTGATCTGAGTCTATATCTGCTCCTGGGTACGCCTTACAATCCAGTATCTGGGTTATGCTGAGAAATAACCATTGGGAAAAAATTCGAGCCAATCAGGTCGTTGCGCGAGCAAGTACAAGGAGCCTGCCAGAGACCTGACTAACGTCCTCTTCGTTTGATATGAGAACTAAAACACCTGCGCCAACCCGAGGGAAGGGTAAGCGTTAGGGTTCGCCACCATCTCCACCACCGACTCAGATGATAGTTACTGAACAGTTTAAAGAAACGGTAAGTCTCATCACAAATAGATACTCTACTCATAGAATTATAGTTGGAGGTAACTTCAGTCTACCCTTGCTTTGTTGGCGAAAACATATAAAAAACGGCGGCAGGTATAAAACATCGTCAGAAATTGTACTAAACACTTTCTCCGAAAATTGTTTAGAGCAATTAGTTCACGGGCCCACTCGAAGTGTTAATGGTCGCGAAAACTCCTAACCTCTTAGCAAAAAATAATCCTGAGTAAATAGGGAGCATCATGATGGATACAGGGATTAGTGATCACGAGATCGTCATAGTGAGACCGACCACCGCAACATCCAAATGTACCAAATTAAATGCAAAATATATCTATTTGAAAAATCAGATACATATTCAATTTACGGTTTCTTAAGAGACAGCCTTCTCTCCTTCCTAAACTATCTATGTAAGTGGAGACGAGATGTGGCTTGAATTCAGAGAATAATAGTATCTAAGGCAGTTGAAAAATTTGTACCAAATAAATTAATAAAAGATAGTGCTGATCCCCAATGGTACACAAAACGATGAGAACACTGTTGTAGGAACAACGAAAAAAGCATGCCAAATTTAAAAGAAGGCAAAAAATGTCCAGGATTAGCAATGTTTTACTGAAGGTCGAAACGTAATGCGGACTTCAGTGCGAAATGCTTTTAATTAGTTTCACAATAAAACTCTGTCTCGAAATCTGACATAAAATCCGAAGAGATTCTGGTCTTATACAAACGTATCACCGGAAAGACAATAAATATCTTTACTGCTCGATACAAACGGTAATATTACCGGTGGCACTGCAGCTAAAGCGGAGTTATTAAACACAGTTTTCCGAAATTTCTTCACAAAAGAAGACCAATAGTTCCAGAACTCAAATCGGTAACAAGTGCCAACATGAGGAACTTAGATATCCTCGGAGTACCGAAGCAACTTAAAGCACTAAATCTTCTGGTGCAGATAGCATAGCAATAAGGTTCCTTTCGAAGTATGCTGATACGAGGGCTATCCACAAAGTACATTATGTTTTGGAATTAAAAATAAATAAAGTATTGGAATTTTTTTAATTATGTACAGATGAAAGCCACACTTAAATACTACTTTTCTACATAGTTGCCATTTAAATTAAGGCACTTATCGTAGCAATGGACGAGCTTGGAAATTCCTTCATCGTAAAATTCGGCCGCCTGCATCTTCAACCACATGGCTACCTTTTCTTGAAGCTGTGCGTCGTCATCAAAACACTGCATAGCCAACCACTTCTTCATTGCTGGGAATAAGTGGAAGTCGCTCGGTGCCAGGTCGGGACTGTACGGCGGATGAGGAATCAACTCCCACTTAAAAGATTCGAGAACTTCACGAGTGGCATTTGCCGTGTGGGTCCGGGCGTTGTCGTGAATCACCAAGATTTTTGAGCCCAACTTTCCCCTGCGCTTGTTTTGTATTGCTCTTCTGAGGTTGTGCAGAGTTTGGCAATACCTTTGAGAGTTGATTGTAGTGCATCTTTCCAGGAAATCCACAAAAATCACACCTTTTCTGGCCCAAAAGACAGTCGCCATCACCTTCCTTGCCGACATTGTCTGTATGCATTTCTTGGGTTTTTGGGGGAATTTGTGTGCCCCTACTGCATTGACTGCAATTTTGTCTCGCAGTTCACATGCTTAACCCATGTTTCGTCACCAGTAACGATGCGATCGAGTAATGAGTCGCACAGCTTCAAGAAGAGGTAACCACGTGGTTGAAGGCGCAGGCGGCCGAATTTTACGACGAAGGAATTTCCAAGCTCGTCCATCGCTACGATAAGTGCCTTAATTTAAATGGCAACTATGTAGAAAAGTAGTATTTAAGTGTGGCTTTCATCTGTATATAATAAAAAAATTTCCAATACTTTATTTATTTTTAATTCCGAAACGTAATGTACTTTGTGGATAGCCCTCTTACAATAGCCCCATACTTAGCAATCATCTACAATCGCTCGCTCGACGAAGGACTGTAAAGTTCCACAGGTCACACCAATACTGAAGAAAGAAAATACAGACCCATATCACTAACGTCGATTTGCAGCAGGACTCTGAAACATTGAGATAAATCGAAGGTAACACTCTATTGACACACGGATTCAGAAAATATCGTTCTTGTGACACACAACTAGCTCTTTATTCGCACGAAGTAATGAATGCTATCGACAGGGGCTCTCAGATTGATTCCATATTTCTAGATATCCAGAATGCTTTTGACACAGTTCTTCAGAAGGGACTGCTAATCAAACTGCGTGCCTATGGAGTCTGGCTCCAGATGTGCGACTGGATTCTTGATTTCATCTCAGAGAGATCATAGTGCTTTATAACCAACGGAAAATCATCATGTAAAACAGAAGTGATATTCGCCGTTCCACTCTGCTGTTCCTAATCTACATAATCAATGGAGGAGATTATCTGAGCGGTTCTCTTAAACTATTTGCAGATGATGCTGTCATTTACCGTCTAGCAAAGTCATCAAAAGATGGAAACCTATTTAAAAATGACTTAGACACGATATCTAAATCGTGCGGAAAGTGGCAATTGTCTCTCAATAACGAAAAGTGCGACGTCATCCACATGAGTAAAAAAAGAAACCCATTGGACTTCGATTACACGATATATCACAAAAACATAAAGGTTGTTGATTCGACTTGAATACCTAAGGGAACTATTACTCAGATAATGTTGTGGTGAAGGCAAACAAAAGATTACGTTTTATTGGAAGAACACTTAGAAGATGGCCGGCCGCAGTGGCCGAGCTGTTCTAGGCGCTTCAGACTGGAACCGCGCGACCGCCACGGTTGCAGGTTCGAATACTGCCTCGGGCATGGATGTGTGTGATGTCCTTAGGTTTACGTAGTTCTAGGTTCTAGGGGACTGATGACCTCAGATGTTAAGTCCCATAGTGCTCAGAGCCATTTGAACCATTTTGAAGTTATAAGACGCAACTGTTCTCCACTCCTGGAAATTGAAATAAGAACACCGTGAATTCATTGTCCCAGGAAGGGGAAACTTATTGACACATTCCTGGGGTCAGATACATCACATGATCACACTGACAGAACCACAGGCACATAGACACAGGCAACAGAGCATGCACAATGTCGGCACTAGTACAGTGTATATCCACCTTTCGCAGCAATGTAGGCTGCTATTCTCCCATGGAGACGATCGTAGAGATGCTGGATGTAGTCCTGTGGAACGGCTTGCCATGCCATTTCCACCTGGCGCCTCAGTTGGACCAGCGTTCGTGCTGGACGTGCAGACCGCGTGAGACGACGCTTCACCCAGTCCCAAACATGCTCAATGGGGGACAGATCCGGAGATCTTGCTGGCCAGGGTAGTTGACATACACCTTCTAGAGCACGTTGGGTGGCACGGGATACATGCGGACGTGCATTGTCCTGTTGGAACAGCAAGTTCCCTTGCCGGTCTAGGAATGGTAGAACGATGGGTTCGATGACGGTTTGGATGTACCGTGCACTATTCAGTGTCCCCTCGACGATCACCATTGGTGTACGGCCAGTGTAGGAGATCGCTCCCCACACCATGATGCCGGGTGTTGGCCCTGTGTGCCTCGGTCGTATGCAGTCCTGATTGTGGCGCTC
The DNA here is from genome assembly GCF_023864345.2 of Schistocerca serialis cubense. Lineage (NCBI taxonomy): Eukaryota > Metazoa > Arthropoda > Insecta > Orthoptera > Acrididae > Schistocerca > Schistocerca serialis. Next base: position 304,854,342 of record NC_064643.1, on the reverse strand, counting down.
ACCTGCACGGCGCCAAACACGCATACGACCATCATTGGCACCAAGGCAGAAGCGACTCTCATCGCTGAAGACGACACGTCTCCATTCGTCCCTCCATTCACGTCTGTCGCGACACCACTGGAGGCGGGCTGCACGATGTTGGAGTGTGAGCGGAAGACAGCCTAACGGTGTGCGGGACCGTAGCCCAGCTTCATGGAGACGGTTGCGAATGGTCCTCGCCGATACCCCAGGAGCAACAGTGTCCCTAATTTGCTGGGAAGTGGCGGTGCGGTCCCCTACAGCACTGCGTAGGATCCTACAGTCTTGGCGTGCATCCGTGCGTCGCTGCGGTCCGGTCCCAGGTCGACGGGCACGTGCACCTTCCGCCGACCACTGGCGACAACATCGATGTACTGTGGAGACCTCACGCCCCACGTGTTGAGCAATTCGGCGGTACGTCCACCCGGCCTCCCGCATGCCCACTATACGCCCTCGCTCAAAGTCCGTCAACTGCACATACGGTTCACGTCCACGCTGTCGCGGCATGCTACCAGTGTTAAAGACTGCGATGGAGCTCCGTTTGCCACGGCAAACTGGCTGACACTGACGGTGGCGGTGCACAAAGGCTGCGCAGCTAGCGCCATTCGACGGCCAACACCGCGGTTCCTGGTGTGTCCGCTGTGCCGTGCGTGTGATCATTGCTTGTACAGCCCTCTCGCAGTGTCCGGAGCAAGTATGGTGGGTCTGACACACCGGTGTCAATGTGTTCTTTTTTCCATTTCCAGGAGTGTATTAAACAGGCTTCCTACACTACAATTGCTCTTCTTCTGCTAGAGTATTGGTGTGCTGTATGGCAGATAGGATTGACGGAGGACATTGAAAAATTTCAAAGAACAACTTATTTTTTATTATCGCGGAGTAGGGGAGAGTGTGTCATGGATATGATAAGCGAGTTTGTATGGTACTCGCTAAAGCAACGACTTTTTTCGTTGTGGCGAAATCTTTTTACGAATTTTAAATCATCAGTTTTCTCCTCTGAATGTGAAAATATTTTACTATCGCCAACCTACATAGGGATAAATAAAATAAGAGAAATCAAAGTTCGTACAGAAAGATTTACGTGTTATTTTTCCTATCTGTTGTGAGAGAGTGGAACTATAGAGAAATGGTCTGAAGGTGGTTTGAGAACCCTCTGCCAGGCACTTACGTGTGAATCGCAGAGTAGCCATGTAGATGTAGACGTCATGTAGGTGATATGCCCGTGGAGCGTTAGCTGCCATCATATGGCTAGTGCCAACATTGAATATGGACGAGGCGGTGTTACGGTATGGGGCGACGTTTCGTGGTTACGGTGTGGTCCCATTATAGCAGTTAACCAAATCGCCAAATACGGAAGTATACGAACGTATTTTCAGCACTGTGTACTGCGACCAGTCGTCGACCTGTTCGGAGACGATGACAATATCTGCATGACGATGCACCGTGTCGTAACACTCCCGAAATGGGTTTGCCTGCCCAGAGTCCCGATCTGAACCCAACGGCATACCTCTAGGATGAGTTAGAACGCCGACTTCGTTGCAGATCTCAACGCCACTACCTACTCTGGTTTTGGCTCCTGAGGAAGAACAGCCTGCTACTTCTCCACACAGACACTTCATCGAAAGTGTCCCCAGCAGAGGTCGAACTACCATAAAGGCGTAGGGTGTACACAACTCATATTATTGTGTACTAATGGGTGTCCGGAAACTTTTATCACAAGGTGTATATGCCGTGTGACACATTTGAAACTGTTTATCGGAATATTTGGCGAAATACACATCGGATGTTTTAAAAAAAAGTGGTAATAAACGTTCTTCACCTCGAAGAGGGACATCCATTAACACAACGCTCGACGCTCTTGCACTACCCCCGGGACCGTGAGGGAGGGATGACTCTGAAATCTTTGAAAACATAAATAGGAACCCCTATTTTTCATTGCAGATTTGGATTCTCCGTCAAAAAAATATGTAACTTTTGTGTGAAACATTTCTATCGTTTCATGATAGATGGCGCTATAGTCGGCACACATGAATATGGATTGACAGTTGTTGCGAAACGGTAATATCTCACAAGAATCCACATCCGATTAGGAATACCGAAGTACATTATTTCATATTTGGAAAATCCTTTCATGTGACACCGTCTACCCCCCGCTGTGCGTTCTTAGATTACGTATAGCGTTACCCAGGAACAACGACGTGGACGTAGTAGTAATGTATTCCCTTCGGGGTGCTTGACTTTGGCGAGTCCCCTTGCCTCTCACTATTTCGGGGTGCTTGATTACTGTGAGTCCTCTTGCCTCTCACAAGTGTTCCAGTGCAGCAAATGCTCGGGATGTTGTCCGTTGTTTCTAGTGCACATTCCAACTTCGTGTCTGAATGACATTCCGCCATGTATTGGTGTCTTTGCGCTTATGTTTGCACATTCATTGCGAATTGGCTGCCGCATATCTTCGGGGTTGTTGCTACATCTATGTAAGCTCTCTCTTTCAGCCATCCCCACAGGAAAAAATCGGCAGAAGTCAAATCGAGTGAACGTGCGGGCCACGTTTGCGGACCTCCTCGTCCAATCCATCGACGCGGATAGTTTCGATTCAAAACTTCTCGACCTAGTCGTGAATAATGCGCTGGGCATCGACACCAGATATCCAGTTTCGTTTGAAGTGGAACATCGTCCATTACTATGGGTAAAACATTATCCATACTGTCGCTGCACATTTGACCAGTAACCAATAATGCATATTACGTCGATTCACTTGACCATGATTCGTGAAAATTGATTCACCAGAGAAAAGTATCTGTGAAATGAAATTATAATTGACTGCCAGTTGTTCCTGTATCCAGTAGCAGAAATTCAGGCGATTGTGAAAATCGTCAGCATGCAGTTCTTGATGCAGCGATAAATGAAATGAATGCCATTTGTGCGCATTCAGTAAGCGTAGAATACTTCTTTGCGAAATTCCATAACCTCGCGCAGTTCGCCGAGAACTAATGTGAGGATTTGCAGCAACCACAGCTGAAGCATTCACTGTGTCATTTTCGTTTGTCACAGGCCGCGGACGGACCCTTTCTCTAGGTTTAACTCTTCCCGTTTCATTAAACAGGTGGACAATACTGCGAAACGTCGTTGCAGACGGAACGTTCCAGGTGGTGAGGGGGGGGGGGGGGAAACAGAGTAGCATACATTTGGTGAGATTCGTTAAAATTTCTCTGAGCCTCAAAGTACGCGGCAATGATATCAACCCTCTCTGCAATCTTTAACATAGTGAGACAATTGCGATGAGATGTCTGCAGCCCGAGTCATTGAAGTAACATGCACAGCCTGACCGCGGATTGAGCGCATTATCACGGTCCGTGCTTCATTCGACTGTGGGAGGTGTCGCATGACTGCATTATGAAAAATACTGTCACCTCATTTCCATGTTTGTCGATTACAGCGCCATCTATCATGAAATGAAATAAATGTTTCATACAAAAGTTACTTTTTTTTTTTTAACGGAGAATCCAAATCTCCAATAATAAATAGGGGTTCCTATTTAAGATTTCAAAGTCACTCCCCTTCCCGCTCCCGGGGGTGGTGCAGGAGGACCGAGCGTTACATTAAAGGATGTCCCTCTTCGAGATTAACAACGTTTGTTAACACTTTTTTTTTAAATCCGATGTGTATTTCAGCAAATATTTCGACAAACACTTTTAAAAGCCTCACACTGTATATTGTCCTTACATCATCTCTGTCGATGACATGATAGCTTTCGCGTCCATGATATAAATAAAGGAAAAACTCAGCCAAGAAGTAATAGTCCTCTAGAACGCCTCCAGTATCGCTCTATTTAGATGTCTACAGAGAAACGCAATTTGATGCGGCCAGCCGCGAATTCCTCACCTATGCCAACCTTTTCGTCTCAGAGTAGCACTTCCAACCTATGTCCTCAATCTCTGTCTTCCTCTACAGTTATTACCCTCTGCAGCTCCCTCTAGTACCGTGATGCCTTAAAAGATGTCCTATCATTCTGTCCCTTCATCTTATAAATGTTCCCCATGTACTCCTTTCCTCGCCGATTCTACGGACAACCTCCGCATTCCTTACTTCATTGGTCCACCTAATTTTCGACATTCGTCTACAGCACCACACCTCAAATGCTTCGTTTCTCTTCCGTTGCGGTTTTCCTGCAGTCCATGTTTCAATGCCATACAATGCTGTGCACTAAACGTACAATCTCAGAAATTTCTTCCTCGAGTTCAGGTCTGCGTTTGATCCCAGTAGACTTCTCTTGGCCAGATATCTCTTCTTTACCTGGGCTAGTCTGCTTTTACGACCTCCTTGCTTCGTTCGTCATGGGATATTTGCTGCCTAGGTACCAGAATTACTTAACTTCATCTACCAATTTTGATGTTAAGTTTCTTCTCACTGTTCTCATTTCTGCTAATTCTCATTACTTTCGTCGTTCTTCGATTTACTCTCAGTCCATATTCTGTACTCATCAGACTGTTCGCTCCATTCAATAGATCCTGTAATTTTTCTTCACTTGCACTGGGCTTAGGAGTGCCATCAGCGTGTCTCATCATTGATAAACTTATACTTTGAATTTTAACCCAGTGTTGAACATTTAATTTATTTCCGTCATTGCTTCTTCTATGTATAGATAACAGAGTGAACATTAGCGGCGAAAAACATCATCCCTGTCTTACATCCTTTTCAATCCGAGCACTTCGCTCTTGCTCTTCCACTCTTATTCGTCCCTCTTGGTTCTTGTTCATGTTGCACACTGAGATGACAAAAGTCATCTCACAGCCATATGCACATATAAAGATGGCGGTAGTGTCGCGTACTTGAGGTATAAAAGGCAGTGCATTGGTGAAACTGTTATTTGTAACAAGATGATCCATGTGAAAAAGTTTCCGACATCATTATGGCCTCACGACGGGAATTAACAGAATTTGAACGTGGAATTGGAGATGGAGCTAGACACATGGGACATTCCATTTCGGAAATAGTTGAGGCATTCAATTCTCCGAGATCCATAATGTCAAGAGCGTGCCGAAAATACAAAAGTTCAGGCCTTACCTTTCACCACGGACAATGCAGTGGGCGAGAGCAGCGGCGCTCGCCTAGAATTGTCAGTGCTAACAGACAAGCAACATTGGGTGAAATAATTGCAGAAATCAATGTGGGTCGTACGTCGAACGTATTCGTTAGGACAGTGTGGCGAAATTTGGCGTCAGTGGGCCATGGCAGCAGACGACTGACTCGACTGCCTGTCCTAACAGCACGACATCACCTGAGTGCCTCTCCTGGGCTCATGACCTTATCGGTTGGATCCTAGTCAACTGGTAAACCGCAGCCTGGTCAGATGAGCCTAGCTTTCAGTTGGTAACAGCTGATGGTAGGATTCGACTATGGTGCAGACTCCACGAAGCCTTGGACCTAACTTGGCAACAAGGCACTGTGCAGGCTAGTGGTGGCTCCATAACGGTGTGGGCTCTGTTTACATCGGATGGACTGGATCTGCTGGTTCAGTTGAACCGATCATTGACTGTAAATATGTTCGGCTACCTGGAGACCATTTGAAGCCATTTATGGACGTCATGTTCCCAAAAAAACAGTGGAATTTTTATGGATGACAATGCGCCATGTCACTGGACCACGATTGTTCGCGACAGGTTTGAAGAACGTTCTGGGTACTTCGAGCGAATGATCTGGCCACCTTATCGCCCAATAACAATCCCACCGAACATTTATGGGACATAATCGAGAGTCAGTTCGTGCAAAAAAATCCTGCTCCGGCAATACTTTCGCAATAATGGGCGGTTGTACAGACAGCATGGATCAGTATTTCTGTAGGAGCTTCCGACGCTTTGTTGAGTCCTTGCCACGTCGAGATGCGGCACTATGCTGGGAAAGAGGAGATCGACACGTTATAAGGAGGTATCCCATGACTTTTGTCAACTCACTGTATCAACCGTCATTCCCTGTTGCTTACCCCTATTTTTCTCAGAATTTCGATCGTCTTGCACCATTTTACATCGGCGAACGCTTTTCCCAGGTCGACAAATTCTATGAATGTACCTCGATTTTTCTTTAGTATTACTTCCATTAACAGCTGCAACGGCAAAAGTGCTTCTCTGGCGCCTTTACCTTTCCTAATGCCGAACTGATCGTCATCTAACACATCCTCAATTTTCTTTTCCATTCTTCTGTATTGTTGTGAGAAACTGGGGTGCATGAGCTGTTAAGCTGATTGTGCGATAGTTCTCACATGTGTTCGGAATTGCGTGGATGAAGTTTTTTTCGGAAGTTCTGTTGGTATGTCCCCAGTCTCATACATTCAACAACGTGAATGGTCGTTTTGATGCCACTTCCCCGGACGATTTTAGAATTTCCAATAGAATATTATCTGTCCTTTCTGAAGGTCTTTTAAATTTAGATTCTAATACTGGATCCCCTATCGCTTCCCTATTGACTGCTGCTTCTTCTTCTATCACGTAATCGGACAAGCTCTTCTCCTCAGAGGCCTTCAACGTCCTCTCTGCACCTATCCGCTCTTTCGTCTGCATTTAACAGTGGAATTACCGTTGCACTCTTAACGTTACCGCCCTTGCTTTTAATTTTGCCAAAAGTTGTTTTGACTTCCCTGTATGCTGAGTCAGTCCTTCCGCCAATCATTTCTTTTTCGATTTCTTCACATTTGTCATTTACCGTCTAATTGTTGCATGTTTATATATTTGTTGTTGTATCTGTTTGTGGCGGGCAACAATTAGTGCGTGATTGGCGAGCAGTCTGTACTCGGGGTCGGTTTTCGTGTCCCATGCTGTATTTCTTTATTCCTGAATTTCCCTGAATATTTTTGTACGTCCTTCTTTCGTCGATCAGCTGAAGTATATCTTCTGTTACGCATAGCTTCCTCGCATTTACCTTCCTTGTACCTATGTTTTACTTTCCAACTTCTGCGATTGGTTGGTCCGTTGGTTGATCTGGGGGAGGGGACCAAACAGCGAGGTCATCAGACTTCTGCGATTGCCCTTTTTAGAGATGTCCCTTTCTCTTCAAGTGAACTGCTTATTGTGCTTTTCATTATCGCCGTATTTACAGCCTCAAAGAACTTAAAGAGTATGTCTTCATTCCATAGTACTTCCGTATCCCACTTCTTTGCGCATTAATTCTTCCTAGCTAGTTTCTTAAACTTCAGTCTACTCCTCATCATTAGTAAATTGTGATCTGAGTCTCTATCTGCTTCTGGAAGTGTCTTATAATCCAGTATCGGATTTCTTCATCTCAGCCTGACGATCATGTAACCTAACTCAAATCTTCCCGTATCTCCCGGCCTTTTCCTAGTATACCTCCCCCTCTTGTGATTCTTCAAAGAGAATTCGCTATTTCTAGCCGAAATTTACTGCTGAACTGCTCTCATATTCCTACTACCAAGTCAATGTGCTCCAATAAACCTTTCTTCCATTCCTTCCCCTACCACCACATACCAGTTCTCCACATCTATTAGATTTTCTCTGTCTATGCATACTGAATTAATATCCTCATATACTTTCTCTGTCTCTTCATCTAGAGCTTGCGACTTTGGCATATATACCTGTACTGTTGTTGTCGGTGTCGCTTTGAATTAGACACATTTTACTAATAGTATGTAGTATCCTCCTCTGACCTGATTTCTGCTGCAGTGTGTCGAAGCATGACCTCAGGGAGACAGTGGAAGCGTTGGGGAGCCGTCCTCGTTCGTGGCAGCTCAAAGGCACGCCACAGCTCAGACAGGTGGAGCTAGAACCTAGGCACGCACGCTCATAGTAGCTCGGTCGCGATTTCAGTGTGTTTAATAGAACTGGGGTGGCATTGAGTTGCATCATCATATTTATGGAGCCTTTCTCAAACAATTCTGATGCAGTGAGGGAGCAATGGGAAAATGGGAAATGCATTGCCTTGCTTACGTACAAGTGCAGAAGGGAAGCAAGAATAAAGCAGTTGCTCTAACTGGACATTAACTTTCTGTACGGTTCATAGGTATGACATAATGGCAAGTGTATGTCTGTTTCATTCCATGTAATTATCTCACGAATGATAATACCTGAAGCATCTGCCTAAAGAGCCACCCAGTGGAAGTCAGAGTACAATCCTTCACGTACTTTACAGACGTCCTCGTATCTTGCTATGAGCGTGTACCCATGTTCGGATTACGCACTAAGTCCTGTAGCTGCATAGACGGCTCGGTTGGAAGCGATACAACGACAGTGGTGGTGTGAACAAGCACCGCGCAGAAGGGGCGGTGTCATTCGACTGCTGAAACCTGCACACAAAGGTATATCTCACGCAACTTGTAAGCTGCAGCTATTGTATTAACAGGCTATGTTAGTATGGATGATAGTTCATTAAACATAGACCTTGAAAGTAAACAGTTTCTCCCTAGAGCATCAAAAAATGTGGCATAAACAAAGGGCCAACCCAATCAAAACACTATGAACGATGCACTGCCGGAAGAAAATCTTATAAAACAAAGGTAAAAAATGTAGCCTAGCGGACAATGTCACTTACTGGGTGGTTATAATTAAAGTGCAGCTACTAACGGAGCTCTAGTGTAACTGTAATTATCGTATGGCAGCGATAGTAGATATGCTAATGTGTTAGTGCGGAACCGATTTAGGCTGGAAACAAATGAGTTCCAATTTTCGCCAGCAGGAGCAAATCTGGCGCTCTACAGCATCTCGCCGATGCCTTTCTCATTTGTTTGACCTTTTCTGCCCATATCCCATTCCTAATCGATTACATATGGAAACATTTCTACACGCCTTTCTTGCATTCGGAGCGCCAGATTTGCACCTAGTGGCCAAAATTGGAATTAATTTTTTTCCAGCATATATCAGTAAAAATAAAATAAAAAAAAAAATGGCTCTGAGCACTATAGGACTTAACATCTATGGTCATCAGTCCCCTACAACTTAGAACTACTTAAACCTAACTAACCTAAGGACATCACACAACACCCAGTCATCACGAGGCAGAGAAAATCCCTGACCCCGCCGGGAATCGAACCCGCGAACCCGGGCGTGGGAAGCGAGAACGCTACCGCACGACCACGAGCTGCGGACATATATCAGTCACATTAGAATATCTACCAAGTTTCGCTGTCATATGGTAAATACAGCCCACTCTGGGCCTCAGTGAGTAGCTGCAGTTTAATTATGACCATCCGGTATGATATTAACAATTTATAAAGGACATTCGACGAGACAGATTGAAAAAAAGTAACTAAACTGGATCCAACCACATGTTACCAAACTTATCTCAACCACGCTGCAGAAGTCTCGCTGGGAAGTCCGTACACTTCCTCCAAACAGTCCCGAGACCTCCCCATGCGATTGCCATATGTTTGGAGCCCTGAAGAAAGACATCCATGGTCGATGATTTGCTTCAGATGAAGTGTATGCAAAGGTACAGCGATGGTTCCGTAAGCAACTGCAAACGTTTTTCCATGAACGTGTTAACGTTTTGTATCGTTGTGGGACAAACGTACTAACAGTTATGGGGATTACGTATGAAATAATAAACAGTTTACCTACTTTTTTCCATGTGACTTGTTTTCATTCAACTGCCTCTTATGAAATACAGAGCATGCGTCAAGCGGAAACTATACGACAGTCCCTTGACAACTTGTTTGGCAATACCATCTAAAAGTAATGGAGCCTGGGGAATGACCTGTGTCTGTGCGTTATTCTTTTTTTTTTGTGGTTCCTACAACCTTCTCAAGGATAGTTAGTAATGTGATTATTGGTACGTCGTTTGCCTCCCCACGACAAAAATTTATTGACGTTGCGTATAATCTCACATGCCGGATCGTGAAAACTTTTCTTGCACCTGAGCCGTGCGGCGCCGTTTCCTTCAAATTCCCGGGGTGTGTTTGTCCTTTGTTTCTTCCCTTCTGAGATGTTCTTGTTCTGGTGGAGGCACTCGCCTCGAGGTGGCGGCTCGGCTACAGCGGCGGTGGCTACGAGAGGAAGCGGTCGGCAGTACAACAGACGGAGTGATCGATGCAGGATAGTCGGGTGGAGCAGCTCTGGCCGGACGGAGGTGGACATACGTGTTATGACGCGAACCCCAGTAAAGACTGGAGACGGCCCCATCGTTTTTTAGAACGAGAGGCCCGCAGGTGCTGGCGTCCGGTGGAAGAGGATCATTACTTAGTGACCTTCTTTAATTTCCGTTATTTGATGGAGTGGACGTAGTGCTGTGGTCCTGGACACGAATTTGATCCTAGTTTCAAACTGGGTTTATGGCTTTGCTGTATTCTTATGCGTAAAAAAATGGTTCAAATGGCTCTAAGCACTATGGGACTTAACATCTGCGGTCATCAGTCCCCTAGACTTAGAACTACTTAAACCTAACTAACCTATGGACATCGCACACATCCATTTCTGAGGCAGGATTCGAACCTGCGACCGTAGCAGTAGCGCGGTTCCGGACCGAAGCGCCTAGAACCGCTCGGCCACAGTGGCCGGCACTTATGCGTATTCGTGGAAGAATACGCCTGGACATTGTCACTTTTCTGGTGGTTCTGTAATATTTATCCAATTAATCGAAGGCCCACCCAGTTCTATTGTGGTTTCTCCTTGACATCTACGGGTTAATGGGTGTATATCGTTAACTCCACCTGCAGACTGTATAAGTTGCTGTCTCCTTCGAGTTGACGTAAGTTGAGCGACTGTATGGTTTAACCTTTGCATCTGTCAGCCACCTCTTGAGTCGTTCTGGGTTTCGGTAACGTCTTGTGGTGTTTTGGTTTGCGGGCCTTGGTTTCTGCCGGTTGCCTTTGAGCTCCTGGCATTTCCATATTGACTGTGGTTTCGCAGAGGCACGGTGCTGTTTCACACTGGACATGTATTTCTCTCCCGTGTGTGTTTATTGAAACTACTTCTGGACTAGTGGAGTGGAACCGGCCGTTAACACGCGCTTAAGTGTGTCCTTGTTTTGCCGTCATGAGGGCCACGCCTTGTTGACGACGACGCCAGTCTGACGTAGCAGAAGGACGTCCACACCTGCGGCATCCGAGGGACGGCGGCTCGGAAGTCGTCTCACCGAGCCAAGAGTTACGTAAAACATTGTACGTAGTTGAAAGCCTGCATTGAAGGTGCATCTTGGCTGGGGCTCTCAAATGTTTTTTTTTTCCTTCCTTCTCTCAAATCATTGAGATTTTAACAGTTTTTTGTTGTTTAACTGAAATAAGTCGTAAGGTTTTTATTGAGTATGGTGGCATCATGTAGTCTTTAATATTTTAAAGCAATCATACATAATTTGAAGCTTGCCTAGAATATATGTGCAGCCAGTCACTGAAGTGGTTGTTTTCTCTTGAATAGTTGGAACCTTTTTATTATTTAAAAAACGGTTGCTTTAAAACGTAGAAAGATGTACATTTGATGGTTAACATTTCTTTTAAGAGGCGAACCTTCCTCAATATCTTCTGTTGAGATGTGGGTTAGGTTGCTCGTTTTATTTAAATTAAATTTTTCAAAGCACTGGAAAGTTGTTAATTGAAAATTTTTGGCTCTTGTTGCTAACTGTACTACGACTTATCAGTCCAGGCGATCATTCGAAGTTCAATGGCGGTGTTTCTGCGCCCATGCTAAACTCTTGTGTCCCATTGCGAAAGCTGAGTGGAGCTACAGGTGAGTGGCGTGACCTCTGTGTCAGATATTGAGGAGGTGATTCTGGGTGCTGCGGTTGCTCACCTGCCGTTGTAGTCCAATGTCGGATTTGTGTGCGCTTTTCTGATCTGTGGGTCTTCAACCCACTGTTAACGTCGACTTCTGCTATCAACACGATGTTACTCGCAGTACTTGATTTTGATGGCGGTAGTTTTCCGCATTTCGATGCATGCTATTGCAACGGTGACATTTGAAGAGCTCGGATACGGTACGTCGGGAGCCCATGACCTGTCCTCAATTACACACGCAGTATTATGTATCTTCCTTGTTCTGTTATCGACTCTCATGTCGACAGTTAGTACAAGAATAATGCAACGACTACAGATATTAATTACAGGATGAAGCAAACAGCTTGGTGAATCCTGTTGATGCCTTGGGCAGATGGAGGGAGTATTTTGAAGGGTTGCTCAATGTAGGTGAAAATGCGATCAGTAATGTTTCAGATTTCGAGGTAGAATGGGATAGGAATGATAATGGAAATAGTATCACATTTGAGAATGTGGAGAAAATGGTCAATAGATTGCAGTGCAATAAAGCAGCTGGGGTGGATGAAATTAAGTCGGAACTCATCAAATACAGTGGAATGTCAGGTCTTAAATGGCTGCACAGGATAATTGAAATGGCCTGGGAGTCGGGACAGGTTCCATCAGACTGGACAAAAGCAGTAATCACACCAATCTTTAAACATGGAAACAGAAAAGTGTGTAACAACTACAGAGGTATCTCTTTAACCAGCGTTGTGGGTAAAATCTTCTCAGGTATTGTTGAAAGGAAAGTGCGAGTATTAGTTGAGGACAAACTGGATGAAAATCAGTGTGGGTTTAGGCCTCTCAGAGGTTGTCAGGACCAGATCTTTAGCTTACGGCAAATAATGGAGAAGTGTTACGAGTGGAACAGGGAATTGTATCTATGCTTTATAGATCTAGAAAAGGCATATGACCGGGTTCCTAGGAGGAAGTCATTGTCTGTTCTACGAGATTATGGAATAGGAGGCAAACTTTTGCAAGCAATTAAAGGTCTTTACATGGATAGTCAGGCAGCAGTTAGAGTTGACGGTAAATTGAGTACATGGTTCAGAGTAGTTTCAGGGGTAAGACAAGGCTGCAACCTGTCTCCACTGTTGTGCATATTATTTATGGGTCATATGTTGAAAACAATAGACTGGTGGGGTGAGATTAAGATATGTGAACACAAAATAAGCAGTCTTGCATGTGCGGATGACTTAGTTGTAATGGCAGATTCGATTGAAAGTTTGCAAAGTAATATTTCAGAGTTAGATCAGAAATGAAGATTAGCATCTCCAAAACGAAAGTAATGTCAGTGGGAAAGAGATATAAACGGATTGAGTGCCAAATAGGAGGAACAAAGTTAGAACAGGTGGACGGTTTCAAGTACTTAGGATGCATATTCTCACAGGATGGCAACATAGTGAATGAACTGGAAGCGAGGTGTAGCAAAGCTAATACAGTGAGCGCTCAGCTACGATCTAATCTCTTCTGCAAGAAGGAAGTCAGTACCAAGACTAAGTTATCTGTGCACCGTTCAATCTTTCGACCAACTTTGTTGTATGGGAGCGAAAGCTGGGTGGATTCAGGTTACCTTATCAACAAGGTTGAGGTTACGGATATGAAAGTAGCTAGAATGATTGCAGGTATTAAAGGTATTAAAATTCATGGAGAAGAAATAAAGACTTTGAGGTTCGTCGATGACATTGTAATTCTGTCAGAGAGAGCAAAGGACTTGGAAGAGCAGTTGAATGGCATGGACAGTGTCTTGAAAGGAGGATATAAGATGAACATCAACAAAAGCAAAACAAGGATAATGGAATGTAGTCTAATTAAGTCGGGTGATGCTGAGGGAATTAGATTAGGAAATGAGACACTTAAAGTAGTAAAGGAGTTCTGCTATTTGGGGAGCAAAATAACTGATGATGGTCGAAGTAGAGAGGATATAAAATGTAGACTGGCAATGGCAAGGAAAGCGTTTCTGAAGAAGAGAAATTTGTTAACATCGAGTATAGATTTAAGTGTCAGGAAGTCCTTTCTGAAAGTATTTGTATGGAGTGTAGCCATGTATGGAAGTGAAACATGGACGATAAATAGTTTGGACAAGAAGAGAATAGAAGCTTTCGAAATGTGGTGCTACAGAAGAATGCTGAAGATTAGATGGGTAGATCACATAACTAATGAGGAAGTATTGAATAGGATTGGGGAGAAGAGAAGTTTGTGGCACAACTTGACCAGAAGAAGGGATCGGTTGGTAGGACATGTTCTGAGGCATCAAGGGATCACCAATTTAGTATTGGAGGGCAGCGTGGAGGGTAAAAATCGTAGAGGGAGACCAAGAGATGAATACACTAAGCAGATTCAGACGGATGTAGGTTGCAGTAGGTACTGGGAGATGAAAAAGCTTGCACAGGATAGAGTAGCATGGAGAGCTGCATCAAACCAGTCTCAGGACTGAAGACCACAACAACAACACTAGTAGATGGGAACAATGGCAGGAGGGTGTCCACAATGAGGAAATCAAAGAAAAACTGGGAATGAACTCTACAGATGTAGCAGTCAGGGCGAACAAGCTTAGATGGTGGGGTCATGTTACACGCATGGGAGAAGCAAGGTTACCCAAGAGACTCGTGGGTTCAGCAGTAGAGGGTAGGAGGAGTCGGGGCAGACCAAGGAAAAGGTACCTGGATTTGGTTAAAAATAATTTTGAAGTAATAGGTTTAACATCAGAAGAGGCACCAATGTTAGCACTGAATAGGGGATCACGGAGGAATTTTATAAGGGGGCTATGCTACAGATTGAACGCTGAAAGGCATAATCAGTCTTAAATGATGATGATGATGATGATGAGGATTCTGTCTTTAATATTGTATCTCATGTTGTGATCCAGATTTCTCGTATTTGAATGGTGTGTAGTATTTCTCATATTTTTGTTCAGTTAACAAGTTTCTCGTACGAAATTTAATAGTCCACTGCAGAACATGAAGAATTAGTAGTGTTTTTGGAAATGTCAACAATCTTGACTGTAATAAGACTGACAAAACTTTGTATCAATATGTAGTACATGTAGAAATGATCAGGTGTTGTCTATTTGAAAAAGGGATTACTTACAGACGTTTCCAAAGTGGAGAAGCTGGCGTGCCTCAACGAAACAGATAACAATAACAAAGGTGCAGCTACAAAGAAGGTATGGCTGAGGAGAGGCCAAACTAACTTCTACTTCCTGAAGAGGTGCAGCAGTCTTTTCAATAGTTGTAGTCTGGATGAATGACTGATGTGGCCTTGTAACAATAGCCGACATGGAGCTGCTGTGTTGGTACTGCGAATAGCTGTAACAAATAGGAACCTACAAGTTTTATATTTCCCGAGAGTACGCGGCGCATGAAAAGGAAGCGGTGGTTGGGAAGGGAGTGAGACAGGGTTGTAGCCTATCTACGATGTTATTCCATCTATATATTGAGCAAGCAGTGAAGGAAACAAACGAAAAATTTGGAGTAGGAATTAAAATCCATGGAGAAGAAATAAAAATTTTGAGGTTTGCCGATGACATTGTAATTCTGTCAGAGACAGAAAAGGACCTGGAAGAGCAGTCGAACGGATTGGACAGAGCCTTCAAAGGGGGACATAAGTTGAGCATCAACAAAAATAAAACAAGGATAATGGAATGTCGTCAATTAAATCAGGTGATGCTGCGGGAATTAGATTAGGAAATGAGACACTTAAAGTAGTAAAAGAATTTTGCAATTTATGGAGCAGAATAACTGTCGATCGTCGAAGTAGAGAGGATATAAAATGTAGACTGGCAATGGCAAGAAAAGCGTTTCTGAAGAATTTGTTAACATCAAGTATAGATTTAAGTGTAAGGAAGTCTTTTCTGAAAGTATTTGTATGGAGTGTAGCCATGAATGGATGTGAAACATGGACGATAAAGAGTTTAGACAAGGAGAGAATAGAAGCTTTCGAAATGTGGTGCTACAGAAGAATGCTGAAGATTAGATGGGTACTGAATAGATTTGGGGAAAAGTGGAATTCGTGGCACAGCTTGACTAGAAGAAGGCATCGGTTGGTAGGACTTGTTCTAAGGCATCATGGGATCACCAAGTTAGTATTGGAGGGCAGTGTGGAGGAAAAAAATCGTAGAGGGAGACCAAGAGATGAATACACTAAGCAGATTCAGAAGGATGTAGAGGCAGTAATTACTTGGAGATGAAGAAGCTCGCACACCATAGAGTAGCATGGAGAGCTGCATCAAACCAGTCTCTGGACTGAAGACCACAACAACAACAACACGCAAACCTTTGGAGACAAGAGAAGCAGTGCCTGAATACCAAGAATTCAGATGACAAGAGAGTGCTTACTAATGAAAAAGCTGAAAGATGGAAGGGATATATAGAAGAGCTATACAAAAGAAATGAATGACAATAAAGAATGACCGGGACTGACGACCTTAGCTGTTTAGTTCCCCTTAAACATCCCAACAACCACCACCATCCCAAAGAATGACCGATTGAAAAAGAGACATTCACTGTAGCGTACTGTATATAATCCCAGTGGGTGAATGTGCTTGCTAAGAAACGACGTGGTCGTATTCCCAGCTGCTCAAGTGGAGATAACGGCTTCGCAGCCGTGTATTTCTGGAGAGCTGTTTTCACAGGTCGTTGCATGATGGTTTCCTCCCGATCAGCATAAAGAGCAATTATCCAATTTCTTGTCGCAGAAGAGGAGCATACTTCACAGATTTATAGCAGCACGGAAGGGGGTACTCAGAGCAGTGTCTCGCATGGTGCACAATATCCCAGTGGTGTCAGCGTTATGAGGCGGGACGAGCAAACATGAAGGCCTGGGTAGGTGCACGTTGTCGCTACCAATGCTGCGATTTCGGCTGTGAAGGAGCTCATACGGACGAATCGTCGGATCGCCACAATTTTTATTGCTGTTGAGATGTCAATAAGCAAAGGAACTACGCATCACATAGTCCATTGTTTATGCACAGTGGGTGCCCAAACATCTTTCAGAGAATCAGAAGATGGCAAAAATGGATGTTTGCATGGCCTGCTTGTTGAGATGCACAGAGCTAGGAGGGGATTTCATTGCTCAGATTACGGCTTGTGATGAAACGTAGTTTCACCACTTCGACCCTGCCTCCAAATGGATGAGCATGGAGTGACTGCTCACCTCGTAAAAAAAAAAAAAAAAAAAAAAAAAAAAAAAAAAAAAAAAAAAAAAAACACTCTGCCCAGAAGGCCAAAAATGTGATCCTCAGTTTCTTTTTTGGTAAAAAAGGACCTCAGCCCATCGACTGGCTACCACGGAGAGCAACAGTTAATGATGAGCAGTACTGAAACAGGTTGCTGATTGTAACGGGACATTCTCCTCTAGCATTACTTTTACTTAACAGTAGTTGTCGACACCAGCAATATTTTTCGAATTTTGGGCAAATGAATATTGTCTCAGCTGCTTATCTGAAAACTTTCATATAATTTTTTACACAATTTGTTATTTCAAGTTGAAATTTATGAAAAGGAATTACTTTATTTTGGATGTTATAATCGATAAATACTAGTTCTGAATAAACAGTTAAAATTTTTTTTTAGAAACTTTTGAAATTATAAAATTATTTGGCACACTTAAAGTTTCTATTATTGATTGGGCAATCTAGTACTGTTTACTATGCTTATTTCTGGATTCATTTATGAAATAATAATCCCCAATGAATAGAAATTCATTTGTCAAGAAAAAATTGTAAGCCCTTTGCAATATGGTTATTTCCGCAGAGTGAGGTTGTAGTAAGCATGCCTCTGATGTGATCGGACGTATTTTTGTATTTTGGGCGAATAATGCAATCTCAGCCTTGTTAGTGTGAAAATTCAGAAAACTGTATGATATACAAAAATGTGACAAAGTATATTAACGTAACAACAAAAATTGTGCATCAACAATCTTCAATTTTATTTAGATCAATTCAACCACAAGGACCTAAAATGTGAGAATTTTAGCTCGAAGAATCAGACCCCTAGACAAGAAGAACTGGTGCCAACTCTACACGAAAAGCTGAGTAAACTAGAAAGTTTTTTGCAATCTTCGCTTCTCTCAAATTTTCATAAAAGACTTTGCTTATTGTGGAGAATAACTGGAATTAGGAAGGAGGAGGGGGATTACATGAGGCTCAAACGGATCATCTTGGACACGCACAGGGGCAAGCTATTGGATGAGATAGTTCTTCTCCAGGACAACGCTGCGCCACATGTGGCTAAGAAGACCCTAGAGCTCCTTCAAAAATGTCAGTGGGAGATCCTAGAAATCCTCCTTACAGACGCAATATCTTCAAATGTGGCTCGCGTATCTTCAACCACTTAAAACAATCTCTGAAAGGTCAGAGGTACACCTATGACAATGAAGTACAAGACACCATGGAAAACGGGATCCGTCAGCAACACCTCTGTTTCTACACTGAAGCCATCCACTCCCTACGAGTATCAGCGTCAACGGCAGTTATGTATAGTTAATCTTTTCAATAAGAACTGTAATTGTAATATTGTTATTATAATATCTTTATATATAACTGTAGGCTTCTTTTCATTTCGGAACACCTCATGCAAAAAGGTGGGAGCAAGTACATGAAGATACGAGACTGAAGATATGATACTGCGTGAAGAATTCGACAAAGCAGTGTAACACAACATTCCCTCAGAGTTATTAATATCCTGGTAAGAGCTAACCTTTTCAGAACTATTCCACCTGGCGTGCAAGATACAGGCGGAAAACCATCAGACTTCAAGAAGAATTTAATCATTCGAACACCGAAGAGGGCAGGTGCCTAAGGGTGTGAATTGTAACGAACCTTCGTGTAATAAATCAAGATACTGACCCGAATTATTTACAGAATTGTAGAAAATTGTGGAAAAGCGCTGGAAATGAACCACCAGGTCATCGAATGCGTCAGTCGAATACAAGAGCCGCCCGGCGTGGCCGGGCGGTTCTAGGCGCTTCAGTCTGGAACCGCGCGACAATTACGGTCACAGGTTCGAATCCTGCCTCGGGCATGGACGTGTGTGGTGTCCTTAGGTTAGTTAGGTTTAAGTAGTTCTAAGTTCTAGTGGCTCTTAGCACTATGGGACTTAACTTCTGAGACCGATGACCTCGCTGTTTGGTCTCTTCCCCCAAAAAACCAACCAACCAACTTAACTTCTGAGGTCATCAGTCCCCTAGAACTTAAAACTACTTAAACCTAACTAACCTAAGGACATCACACACATCCACGTCCGAGGCAGGATTCGAACCTGCGACCATAACGGTCTCGCGGTTCCAGACTGTAGCGCCTAGAACCGCACGGCCACCCCGGCCGGCAGTTCTAGGGGATGTTAAAAGTCCCATAGTGCTCCTAGTCATTTGAACCATTCGAAGACAAGAATCCCCAACACTGATTCGGCACCTGGTGGCACTAAAATGTCTTCTTCCAACATCTGTGTAACACTTGATGACAAGAGGCTATAAGACGCGCAAGGACCTCTTTCTCTAGCTGTCTGCGGAAAAGTTAAATATTTCTTACATGCAACCAGAGTGAACTTATAGACATATAACTATTAAAATAAGTCACTCTTCAGTATTGCCTCCCACGTTCCTGCGTTTCTCCGTAACGGTTTTTCCATTCTTCTGTAAATACACTGACGGTAAAAAAACTAAACAAACGACAGTTGGTAGGCGTGTTTCTATATCTGAAAGATGATATTTATTCAGATTCCGACCTGTCTCATAAAAGTGGCGCTAGTAGCGTCACTATTAGGATGCAAATCAGGTTTGCTTTAATACACTCTGTAACGGTCGTGAGCGTTTGTTACGTTTGAGATTGGACGTGGTGAGTTAATGTTAGCGAAGAATGACTTTAAGACAACAAAGACGCTTGTATCAACACCTCACTGAGTTCGGGAGAGGTTATGCAATAGAGCTACTATAAATTGGATGTTCCTTCTGGGATATTGCAGAAAGACTTGACAGGAATGTGGCCACTGTACTTGACTGCTAGCAGCGGTGGTTACGAGACTACGGTCGCAAGATGCTATGGCTGCGGACGGCCACGTGACATTACCGAGAGGGAAGCCCATCTTGTTCGGCGTATGGCTCTGACGCACAGCACTGCAGCTGCAGCAGCAATCTGAGCAGCAGTTGGCATCACAGTCAAACAACGAACTGTTACAAATTGGTTACTTCAAGGACATCTCCGAGCCAGACGATCTGTAGTGTGCATTCCACTGACCCCAAACCATCATCATTTGTGACTTCCGGGTGTCAAGCGAGAGCTCATTGGAGGTCGAACTGGTTGTCTGTTCTGTTTTCTGATGAAAGTTCGTTCTATCTCGGTGCCAGTGATGGCTGTGTGTTGGTTACAAGGAAGCCAGTTGGAGCCTGCACCCAATCTACACCTACATCCGGAGTTAATGGTCTGGGGTGCGGTTTCGTATGACAGCAACAGCACTCTCGTGGTTATCCCATGCAACCTGACTGAAAATTTGTATGTCACTCTGATGATTCGATCTGTTGTGCTGCCATTTATTAACAGCATTCCAAGGGGTGCTTTCCAACAGGATAACGCTCTCCCACATACCGCTGTAGTAGCCCAACATGCTCTACAGAGGGTCGACATGTTGCCTTGGTCTGTTCGATCACCAGATCTGTTTCCAATCTAGTACTCATTGGACATCATCGGACAACAACTGCAGCGCCATCCGCCACCAGCATTAACCGTCCCTTTATTTACCGACCAAGTGCGACAGCGTGGAAGTCCATCCCACAAACTGATATCCGGCATCTGTAAAGCACAATGCATGCACGTTTGCATGCTTGCATTCGACATTCTGGTGGTTACAACGGTCATTAATGTACCAGCATTTTTCATTTGCAACGGCTTATCTCGCGCTTGCATTAACGTGTGATCTCGCTATGCTAATGACTTATATATGTCACCTAGGCAAATGTACTACCGAAATTTCATTACTGTATATTAATTAGCTTATGGCGTTGCAGTTTTTCCCGTCAGTATAATTCGTATCAGTATTTTGCAACTGATTGTTCGGTAGTATTCAAAACTTTTCAGCAGGGGCATTCTTTGGAACCGGATTTGTACATTATTCTTGAAGCCTAAGGTATTTCGCCTATCTCGTACACACGATCTGACCAAAATTATTAGAAAACCACCATGAAATGCGGAACTGTCCACTAGCTATCACGAGAGGCGGACCCGGCAGTGTAAAAGGAGGCTGGGAGTATTGTGTTGTCAGTAGAGAAGCGGTAACGGGAGAGAGTCAATCAAGTGAGCTCAGTGTCTTCGGATGTGGAGTTGTCATTGGATATCGCGTTAGTAACATGTCCACCAGAGACATTTCAACCCTCCTAAAGCTGTTCAAGTAGACGGTTGGTGATGAGACTGTGAAGTGAAAATGCGAATGTACAACCATAGCTAAACGAAGACCAGGGAGACCTCATATATTGATAGACTGGGATCGCTGCGCATTACGGAGGGTGCTTGTAAAAAATCGTGTGAAAACATCAGAAGGAACAGAAGGAATAACTCGTGAGCATCAAAGTCCGACCAGCAGTCAAGTACGGAAGAGGTGATATGTGGGGGTGTATTACATGCTTAGGGTGTAGTCTCCTTATTGCACTTAAGAAAATGCTAAATGCAGAAGGATATGAAAACATTCTAGAGCATTGTGTACCGCGTACAGCAGAGGAACAGTTCGGATAAGGTGACTATCAGCATGATAATACACCCCGTCATAAAGCAACAACTGTAAGGCAATGGTTTCTGGATTGTTAACATTCCTGAAGTGGTCTGGCCATCCCGTAGTTACCACCTGAACCAAGTGGAACACCTTTGGGATAAATTAGGACGTCGACTTCTCTCCGCACCGCGGAGTCCAACAACACTGCCATCTCCGGTTTCGGCTCTTGAGAAGGAATGGGCTGCCATTTGTCCACAGACTTTCAGACACCACACTGAAAGAGTCCCCAACAGATTTCAGGCCGTTATAAAGGTGAAGAGTTGACAAATCCCGCATTAATGTCTCGTAATAGGTGTCTGAATACTTTTGACCGAGCGAGGTGGCGCAGTGGTTAGCACACAGAACTCGCATTCGGGAGGACGACGGTTCAATCCCGCGTCCGGCCATCCTGATTTAGGTTTTCCGTGATTTCCCTAAATCACTCCAGGCAAATGCCGGGATGGTTCCTTTGAAAGGGCACCGCCGACTTCCTTACCCGTCCTTCCCTAACCCGATGAGACCGATGACCTCGCTGTTTGGTCTCTTCCCACAAAACAACCGATACTTTTGATGAGGTAGTGTATCTTGCATACCAGGTGTAATAGTTTTATCATGGCTGACTCCCCCCCCCCCTTTCGATGTCAATTTCTCACTATTTCATAGAAATCCGTGACGTATCAACCCTCGTTCTCACCTTTACGCTGTGTAAGTAAATGCTCGCACCTCAACGTGCTTTCTGTGTTCTATTAGCCCGTTGCTGATGCTGCGGGTGCTAAACGTAGCATGACAAGGCAAATGTGTTGCTATTGCTACCGCCTCGCATCATAACCGACGTGGCATTCTCTTAGACATGGACACATGTTCCACAAAGTTTCTGAGCTGGAGAGTAAAAGAGTACTCCTGGCGAGTGAAGCTGCAGCTCTGTCGTGTGTCACAGTAGTTCCGAGAGCAAATAGCGCCTAGAGGTCATGAGCAGCGAAAATGTAGTGGAGAGGTGAAGTCAGCCTTTCCGTATGGAATTTGAATTACATTCCTGCCGACTATGAATCTATCGTACAGTACATAACTTGTCGAGTGTGAGCGGTTTATTTTTTCTAATTTTGAACAAGAAGACAAGCGGGGAGGAAGATTAGGGTTTAATTCCAGTATCCCGTCGACGAGTCACCAGACACGGGTCACGCGCGGTTAGGATTAGGGAGGTAAAGTCATCATGTTCTTTTCAAAGGTAGGGGGCCTGCATTACGCCTGAAATAGTTTAGCAAGACTCCGAAAGATATAAGTATGGTTGGCGACAGTTGAATTTCAACACCGTTTCTCTACAATAGAAGGAATCATCTCGCAGGTACATACCAAAACACTCTTCCTCATAAGTATACTTCCATTTGTTGCAAATTGTCTGGTACCTCCAATTAACATTCTGACTGAGAAAGTTGTGATCCCATACCTGGCTGATAACCTAAATTACCCAGTTTCAGAAATTTTATGCTTCAAGAGATGCGTTTAACACAACAGTTTTATATATACCGAAGCGCCAAAGAAACTGGTGTAGGCATCTTTTAACGAGTTACAGTTTCTCTCTACAAAAAATTCTGCTACCTGAGAGAATAGAACTTGAAAAATGCAGAACTTGTCATACTCTAATTGGTTAGTTATATACTGAAACAAAACACCCAGAGAAACTTGCTGGAAGGATTCATGAATTTTTTCGTCTATTTGCTTTACCAGTTGGTTACTGATTACGCGAAGGATAGGTACTTCTGCCAACATCATGAACGTTCATCCTTCCACTTTTAAACGAACGAATCGGTTCACGAAGAATACCTTCGATCATCACAGCAGAAATTTTGCGAAGAATGTCAACAATTTTGAGATTTATTTTGTCACGAAATACCGTATCGCAGAACGGATTTTACATTTGTCCTGATTTTCAGCTGCAACACTACAGTAGGTGAACGAGAAGCAAAGCTGCTTTAAAAACGCTGAGCTTTAGCTGAGCCAAAGAAGGAACTGTTCCGTTCCCACCACTACCTCCCATGACACTTGAAAACAAATGTTACTCTCTGAATACCCATCATACATCACCGTTGACACCTGCACAATTGTGCAAACTCGTATAGAGTGTTACATGTGCTGTGTTTGTAAAGAAAACGTTTCCATTAACTCATTGTTCCTGCCTGCCTTCAGACTTTAGTTGTATACTGCTGAGTTATCTCTAAGGTTTTCTTTCCGACAGAGCTGTAGGCAAGCAGTAATACACAACTGACAGATATACAGACCATGCACGTAGCTGCGGGATGTACACCATCTCATCATAGATATCCAGACACCAGTACTGGCCATTAATATGGGGTGTCTCCCAAGGGCGCCCATACGATAGTTTGGAGGGATGGGGGATAGGCTTGGGGGTGTGGAGTATTCTTGATACTTTGGAAGACGAATAACGCCTTGTAGGTAGCCTTTAAAAAAGTCCAATTCCGACCCTGCCACAACCCAGTGTAATACTGTCTTCCAAATCGTTTTCTTGAAAGAAAAACACTTGACTAGACTATATTTTTTCCTTTCCTTGAGAGCTAGGTGGGGGAGGGGCTTGACCTCCCTCCTCGCCCACTACGGGCGCCCTTAGTATATTCACTCTTTGCCTTTATAACTGTTTGAACTGTACTAGAGAAACTTTTCATTGATGTGCCTGAATGTCTTTGGACGAGTGACAGCTCATTCTTTCTCAAGAGCCGAAACGAGACAAGATAGTGGTGTTGGACACTGGGGTTTGGTGCGAACTCTACGTTTTAACTCACCCCAAAGCTGCTCTGTTGGGTTGAGGTCGGGACTGAGGACAGACCAGTCGATTTCAGGAATGTTGCTTTCCGCAAACCGTTGCCTCACAGATGTTGCTTTATGACAGGTTACAGTGTCATGCGCCGGCCTGTGTGGCCGAGCGGTTCTAGGCGCTTCAGTCTGGAACCGCGCGACCGCTACGGTCGCAGGTTCGAATCCTGCCTCGAGCGTGGATGTGTGTGATGTCCTTAGGTTAGTTAGGTTTAAGTAATTCTAAGTTCTAGAGGACTGGTGACCTCAGATGTTAAGTCCCATAGTGCTCAGAGCCATTTGAGCCATACAATGTCTTGCTGACAACAACAATCATTTTCTCCGAACTGTTCCTCCACTGTAAAATGTGTTCATCCCCTTTTGCATTTAGCATTTTCCTAAGCATAAAAGGGGACTACATCCTAACCACGAAAAGCACCCCTATACTGAAGTAGCTGGACATACTAAAAAACTGTACTGTATGATCGATTACACTGAAGTATAAAACACTTTTTTCTGAAGTATAGAGCATCGGGAAGTATCAACACCCTGTCGACATTGGCCTACACTCATGCTCATAAATTAAGGATAATGCTGATACATGGTGAAGAAACGCTCTGGTGGGCGGTTTGCGGTTTTAAATCATCTCGGGGTATGACCATGCGGTGCGTTTGACGTCTGGTCGTCGCACGGCGGCGCTGGCAGCAGTTCACATATGCAGAGGTGTGTTGATACATGTCAGAGTACGGTGCAGCGAGTAAGTGTGCAGACGTTATCAGACGTGCTACTGGTGAATGTGTGTTGAAAATGGCTCAAAGAACAAATATTGATGACGTTATGAGGGGTAGAATAGGAGGGCGACTGGAGGCTACAGTACGGGACGTCCACTAGAAGACATGTATCTCACCTTCAGTGTCCGCAGATGGCCACAGAGTACTGCAGGTAGCCTTGCTCGTGACCTCACTGCAGCCACTGGAACAGTTGTCTCCAGACACACAGTCTACAGACGACTGAACAGAAATGGTTTAATCACCTGGAGACCTGCAAGGTCCATTCCACTGATCCCTGGTCACAGGAGAGCCCATAAAGCCTGGTGTCAAGAACAGAGTACATGGTCATTGGAACAGTGGTCCCAGGTTATATTCATGGACGAGGCCAGGTATAGACTGAACAGTGATTCTCGCCGAGTTTTCACCTGGTGTGAACCAGGAACCAGATACCAACCCCTTAGTGTCCTTGAAAGGGACCTGTA